>NC_031996.1:3880631-3953993 GCF_001879085.1 Nicotiana attenuata | reverse complement strand
GGTGGTGGGGGGGTGTGTCCTAAGTGTTTTAGCCTAAAAGATCACCCCGTGCAACATAAATAATACTTCGTAACTCCGTCTAGATGGGGTGTTACTCGTATTATTCAGCGGGCACAGACTATCATCTCCTGCTACCCGATTACTATCTTTAAGTTGTCACCTAAAGCGTACTAGTTCAATTATAACTCGTACCTTATGCGTGCACTACTCGTCCCATTCCTACAGTCCAGGAGGCGTTTGGACCTCTATTTTGGGTGGTTCTAGACCTAACTTAGGTTGCTCAAAATGAGAAAACTAGGAGACATACAATACAAGTTGGACTTCACATAAATGCAGTTAAGGGCTCAAGTTAGCCTCCACACTTAGACAACAAATGCACGTAAGCAAATTAGGCGTTTGACAATTTCAGAATTGAGACGAGTTAAAGCCATTAAGCCCTATAGACATGATTTCTATGTGACTTTGGAGTTCAAACATGCAGGTAGTTTCAGATACAAGGTGTTATTTTAGTGGCATGACTTCTAAATAACTACACAGTTTAGGGAGCCTGATATTATATGTTGATTATTATAGGTTATAAGTGTTTAAACCTATAGACATGATATCTAAGTGCAGTAATTAGCAGTGACAATTATGGGAGATATTCAAAAGTGTTCAGTTTGATCCTATAGACATGCTTTCTAATAGTGGCGACGAAACAATGACGAAAGTTCAATTTTAACACTTAAAGTAAGTGGGATTATCCTATAGACATGATTTCTAGGATTAGCGATTGAAACTGGTTTTAGCTTCTATAGGCATATCTACTAAGTGAGCAACTATGATTACAGCAAATTGACCAATTAAAACCTTATAGGCATGATTTCTAAAGATGCAAATAAACTATCAGAACCCTATGGTCACGATATCTAGTGAATATGCTAAAATGCACATTGAGACATTGGTCATTTTATTTCCTATAATCATGGTATCTAACAAAAGTGGAAGCAGAATATATTGAATGAATTGAACATTAAAGTCCTACAAGCAGGTTATCTAACACATATAGAAGCAGAATATGTTCGAGCAAATTAAACACCTATAGGCATGATTTGACACGTTTCATGCAAGCATTAGAATAGACCCATTTCCCCAATTTTACTAACACCCCAAATGTTATTATAATATTATTACAGGCCCAATGAATGAAATAAATTACAAAATTATAAAATACTATAGTGGGCCTAAGGCAGGCCCAAAGTATACCCGGCCAGGCCAAGCCTCCAATCTCAAGTCCACATAGTTTCACAACAACCTAGAAAATAGTCTTCATAGCCAAAACCCAGTAGCCAAATTTAACCAACAACCATTTGCACAAGCCCATTGGCTTATTCAGTAGGTGAAAGGGGCAAAGCTGAGCAATCAGGAAAAATGGCAAAGAACCTTGGACCCTAGTGCATCAGAGTTCCCAAGGGCTTCAAGAACCCAGGGCAGTGCTCACACTAGGGAGGTTAATAGAGGAGATTCAGGGATAGTGCCGATTTCAGTATCAGGGGGAATGATCAAAGACCCAAATCCTAGTGTGTTAGAGTTCACAAGGGCCTCAAATGGACCCCGAGCAGTGCTCACACTAGGGAGGTCAGTAGCAAGAACCTTGATAGCCTTGGCTTTCAGCCGGCTAAGAATAAGAACTCAAAAGAGCCCAGGTGATAAATGAAAGAGAATAAACTAAGGTTGAGGGACAACATTGAAGGATACAAACATAATCAAGTTGAGCACATAGAGCAGATAACTAAACAGGCTTAGGTTTCAAGAACAGACTTAGCAAAGTTTCAAAAGAACAATTTCAACACCTAATGCATAGGTAGTCACACATTAACATAACAGGTTTGCAGGATTGGTGTACATAGACTCATAGTAAGAAAAATGTTCAAATTATGCTAATTATAGATCCTAGTGAGAATTATATTAATTGGCAACAGAATTTAGACAGGATGAGAACAGGTCAATGCAAGAATTATGTAAGTAAAACATGTTTAGGTAACATGATTGGTAACAAAATCAAACACTAAAGAGAGGCTAAAGTGCAAGGTTCTAAACATGAGTAGGTTGCAACACATGAGCTTGAAAAGAAATTAATTAATTCAAATTAGGTTTAGGCATGTTTCAGATTACCGGCATAATGAAGTTAAAGATTAGAGAGACCTAAAATTGAAGTAAAGCAATCAACATTGCATACAAGAACAACCTAGAAAACACATTAAGCTACAATCTCCAGAAGTGAAAACATATGCAAATGACGGGTAAATAGGAATGAAGTGACAAAAGTCCAGCAACTCACTAGTTAAGCAAAAAACAAGAAAGAACGAAAGTTTGCAATATTCTGAATATCAACGTAGAGCAAGAACCCAGAATTTCAGTCCTTGGCTTTCAGTCGGCCAAGAACTAGAATATAGAACAAGAGTATTTAGAGAACAAAGAGCAATAACTTCAGTTTTTAGTAAACATTAACGATTCAAGTTTGTCTTAAAGGGGAATGGGGAGGGGTATAGTAGTAGAAATTAAACAAGTAAACAAGGAAATACTGTAAAATCAAACATAAATGAGGAAGCAATATAATGCAAAATCAATAAAAATCGGATTTGGGAAAAAATAGGTAAACCTTAGTTTTAGGGAAAACAAATATCAAGGGAATATACATAAAACCAGTAGCATAGGATGAATATAGACACAAATAATACTTGAAATCAGAAAATCAAACTTAATTAAGAAAATCTGAAAACCCTAATTTTAGGATAAGATAAATATTGACAAAAATAAAACAAAAAACATGCCATAGTAGAATATAGGGTGAATATGGACATAATAATACCTAAAATCAGAGAATCAAACCTATTTTGGTTCGATTAAAAGAGATCTGAAAATCCTAATTTAGGGTAAGTAAGAATCAACAAAAGATATAGAAACATTCGTACTTACAATAGAGCACATGACGAATATAGACAGAATAATTAGAAAAGTCAAGGATCTGAACCGATTTTGGTTCGATTCTTATGAGATCTGCTTGTCATGTTTAGGCAAGCAGTATAGAAAAGGATACAATACCAAAGCAAAGCCATATATGGCATAGGGTAGCCATAGAATCCCATATCGTGTGGGATTTGGAGAGATTCTAGGGGAGGCGGCGGATAAGGTTCTTAGGAGGGAGAAGGGAGGTGGGATATGTGGGCGGCGGATGGTGGGAAGTAATTATGGTTAGGGGGATTGGGTAGTAATTAAAAGGGAGGGTGTAATGTGGGCCATTAATCTCAGATATCAACGGCCATGACTTAAAAGGGGTCTTAGGTCGGGTGGTTAAACGGGTTGCGATCGGGTTGTGGGGTTGGGAATTGATTTGGGTTGGGGTTATTTGGGCTAGGGTGTTAGATTTGGGCCAGCAATTGATCTGAAAGTGGGTGAGTTTTTAGGCTAGTTTTTTTAAATACCCAATATTTAATAAAAAATAATTTATAGAAGTAATTAATAAATAACAAAAATACTATTTCAATCGCATCAGAGAGCGCCAGTATGATGGTCCTCATTTTCTTGTCCTCAAGGACATGGTTCAGCACGGTGATGCCAGAGACGTGACTATTGGTGATGATGTGGTATTGAGGATGTAGGGCCGGATATGTGTGCCCAATGTGGATGGGCTACGGGAGTTGATTCTTGAGGAGGCCCGCAGTTCCCGGTATTCCATCTATCCGGGTGCCGCGAAGATGTATCAGCAATTGAGACAACACTATTGGTGGAGAAGGATGAAGAAAGACATAGTGGGGTTCTTGGCTCGGTGTCTAAATTGTCAGCATGTGAAATATGAGAATCAGAGACCGGGTGGCTTGCTTCAGAAGATAGAGATTCAAGAGTGGAAGTGGGAGCGGATCACCATAGATTTCATAGTTGGGCTCCCACGGACTTCGAGGAAGTTCGATGCTATTTAGGTGATTGTCGATTGGCTGACCAAGTCCGCGCACTTTATTCCTGTGAGTACTACTTATTCTTCAGAGAGGTTGGCTGAGACTTACATCAGAGAGATTGTTTGCCTTCATGGGGTGCCAATTTCCATCATTTCAGATAGAGGCACGCAGTTTACATCGAAGTTTTAGAGGGCCGTACAGCGAGAGTTGGGCACTCGGGTTGAGTTGAGCACAACATTTTACCCTCAGATGGACGGACAGTCCGAGCGTCCTATCCAGATTTGGAGGACATGCTACGCACTTGTGTCATTGATTTTGGGGATTCACGGGACTAGTTTCTGCCACTCGCGGAGTTTGCTTACAACAACAGTTATCAGTCGAGTATTCAGATGGCTACGTATGAGGCTTTATATGGGAGACGGTGTAGATCTACAGTGGGTTGGTTTGAGCCGGGTGAGGCTAGGCTTTTGGGTACAGACTTGGACAGGATGCATTGGACAAGGTGAAATTGATTCAGGAGCAGCTTCGCACGGCGCAGTCGAGACAGAAGAGTTATGCTGACAGAAAGGTCTGTGATGTGTCTTACATGGTTGGGGAGAAGGTCTTGCTGAAGGTTTCACCCATGAAGGGTGTTATGAGATTTGGAAAGAAGGGCAAGTTGAGCCCTCGATTTATTGGGCCGTTTGAGGTGCTTCGGAGGATTGAGGAGGTGGCCTATGAGCTTGCTTAGCCACCTAGCTTATCGAGTGTGCATCTATTATTTCATGTTTCTATGCTTCGGAAGTATATCGGTGATCCATCTCATGTTCTAGATTTCAGCATGGTTCAGTTGGATGGTGATTTGACTTATGATGTAGAGCCCGTGGCTATTTTGAGGCGTCAGGTTTGAAAGTTAAGGTCAAAGGACATAGCTTCAGTGAAGGTGTAGTGGAGAGGTCAGCCCGTGGAGGAGGCTACTTGGGAGACCGAGAGGGATATGCGGAGCAGATACCCACACCTATTTGAGGCTCCAGGTATGTTTCTAGACCCGTTCGAGGACGAACGTTTGTTTAAGAGGGGGGATGTAACGACCAGCCGATCGTTTCGAGATTTGTAGCCCCGTTCCCCCATTTTCTGCTTCTTTTTTGTGTTCTTCAGCTACATTATGATATACAGGGCCAGTCGGCCAGTTGGTTCGATTTCGAATGGTTCGGAGTGAATTGAGACACACAGTCTGTTATTTGAAAGCTTAAGTTGGAAATATTTGACCGGATGTTGACTTATGTGCAAACAACCTCGGATTAGAATTTTGATAGTTCTATTAGCTCCGTTAGGTTATTTTGGACTTAGGAGTGCGTCCGGAATGTGATTTGGAGGTCCGTGGTAGAATTAGGCTTGAATTTGCGTAAATTAGAATTTTGGCGATTTTGGCTGAGAGTGGAAATTTTGGTGTCAGGGTCGGATTAGATTTCTGGGAGTTGGAGTAGGTTTGTGGTGTCATTTCTGACTTGTGTGCAGAATTTGAGGTCATTCGGAGGTGGTTTGATAGGTTTCGGCGTCGTTTGCAGAATTTGAAAGTTTAGAAGTTGTTAGGCTTGAATCCGGGGGTAATTTGGTGTTTTGATGTTGTTTTGAGTGATTTGAAGGTTCGACTAAGTTCGTATGGGGTTATATTAGTTGTTGGTAGGTTTGGTTGAGGTCCCAGGGGCCTCGGGGGTGTTTCGGATGCTCATCGGAAGGAAGTTTTGAACTTAGGCTTGGCAATTTTTTTTGATGTTCTAGTGTTTTCGCACCTGCGGTGGGAGGCTCGCAGGTGCGGCCCCGCAGAAGTTAATAGGAGGTCGTGGATGCGGACAAGGCTAGGTTGGAATGAAAGCGCAGGTGCGAGAAGGGGGTCGCACCTGCGAGCCCGTAGATGCGAGGCTGAGACGCAAATGCCGAAGTGAGGATTTTGGTTGTTTCCGCAGAGGCGGAGAGGTGAGAGCAGGTGCGCGACATGGGACGCATGTGTGGGATGGTGTTTTAGGTGAGATCCGCACCTGAGAAGGAAACCCCGCAGGTGCGGCATCATAGAAGCGACAAAAGGGACCGCATGTGCCGTTTTGCTGGACAGAAAGTATAAATAGAGGACTTCGGGATTTTCCCCATTTTCACATTTTTGAACTCAGACTTTGGGAGATTTTGAGGATATTTTCGAAGGGAATTTGAGGTTATCACTGAGGTAAGTCCTTCAGCCTAATTATCTTTGGCAATGATGTTTTTCCATGTGTTTTTACACCTAGTTGGTGAGTTTTTGAGGTGAAATTTAGGAGTTAGAGCTTGAGAATTTGAGAGTGAATTTTGGGGGTTTGGATGACCAAATGATATCGGATTTTGATAAATTCAGTATTCTTGGACTCGTGAGTGAATGGGCTTTCGGGTTTTGTGACTTTTGTCAGATTTTGAGACATGGGCCCGGGGGCCGGGTTGAGCCAATTTCGGGTTCTTGGGTTAAATTTAGTAGTTTTTTTGTGGAATTGATCCTTTTAGCCTATATTAATTGTATTGCACTATTTGTGGCTAGATTCGGGACATTCGTAGGCCGACTCACGAAGAAAGGGCATTGCGGAGTAGAGATTTACTCGGATTGAGGTAAGTAACAGTTGTAAATCTGGTCCTGAGGGTATGAAACCCCGAATTTTTGTGTCGTGTTATTATTTTGGAGGTGACGCACATGCTAGGTGACCGGCGTGTGGGCGTGCACCGAGGGGATTGTGACTTGGTTCGTCCCCTAGAAACTGTAAAGTTGAATAACTTGTTGTTAGCTATATGCTCCCTATGTGTTATATAAAATTGATCGTAAATCATGCTAAATATCATGTTTAGGCTTTATGCCGGTATTGTTGGGACCCTTAGTGGTCATTTCTTGCTGTCATCTCACTATTTTTATTGATATCCCGTACTCAGTCATGTTCATGCATTTTCACATCATATCTCAGTCTCTGTCATTCTATTTGATGCATCATGTTATTGCTGTTAGGGCTGATTTTTCTGATTTTTGAGAGCCCGAGAGACTGGATAGATTGATGACTGAGTGAGGCCAAGGGCCTGATTGTGAGGATATTATGGGGTCGAGTTGCGCGTCGCATCATGTTTTATTGATTTATGTCGTGATTGGCATGTTGTAGCGCTTGGGTTGAAGGAGCCCCTCCGGAGTCTATACACACCCCCAGTGAGCGCAGGTACCTACTAAGTGCGAGTGAATGCTGAGCGATTGTGAGGAATGAGTGATTGTGAGGTTGGAGTGATTCGGAGGACTGAGTGATCATTGCCCGAGAGGCAGTAGGTGATTTCATTATTTGATGCACACAGTTGCCTTACATCCTTGTTTGAGAACTGTTGGAAGATAATTCATCTGGCTTTACTTGAACTTGACTTAAACAAACTGATTTGGCTTAACCTTCTCGTTTGGAAGCATGCCTATCCTTTACTAAATTTTATGAAACGAACTGTATTTGCATAACTCGTCACTGCTTCTCAGTTCCTTATTTATTTCTGTTACTTACTAAATTGGTGTACTCACGTTACTCCATGCGCCTCGTGTGCAGATCCAGGAGTTGTTGGTCGCGGAGAGTGCTGATAGTCCTCGTAGCTGATTATTGGAGATAGCGAGGCAGCTACCCGGTGTTCACAACCTTGCTTTCTTCTTCCCTATCTTTCCTTTAATTGTATTTTGGATTCCAGACTATGTTAGTCTTGTTATTGTCGGACCAGTTATGTTTAGATGCTCATGACTTAGTGACACTGTGATGTTTGGGGCTATCTTTCCGCATTTCTATATTGAGTTTAACTCTTGTTTCTTTTTATGAAAATTCTGTTATAAAAAGGCTTTTGGCTTATTCTTCCACCACCGCCGAAAAATTCGATGTTGTTGTCAAATGTTGTTGTCAAGGAGATTCAGAATATAATATATAGAGGTAAAAATCAGTATTGTGAAATTCGTGATGCAAATTGTCACATAATTTCCTTGGTTCCAGTCTTCAAGTTGCCGGCATCACAACTCATCCCTCCAACAAAAACTTGGACTTTAGGAATACCGAATGGAATTCGAAATCTCTTTGGCATTAAGAAATGACAACGGCGCCGGAGAATTGATAAAAAGATGTGTCCGAGCAAGTGCGCATGTAGCCATTCGAGAACATCTACTTAAGGAATAATTGAAATTTAAAAATTTTGTAAGTATAGTCAATTCAAAATCAACTTTTAGACGTGCAGAAGTGCTCCAAAAAACTTTAAACATAGAGGAATGACTTCACAAATGTATGTCTGAAGTTGGCATATTGCTTGTGTGGTTCGAACTTTAGACATTTTATAAATGCGTAAAGTTAAGCGTGGCTGTCCCCAAATTTGAAGTTAAGCGTGACAGTCCCAAACTTCAGACAAAGTTTAAATAGTATGTTTTTTGTGAATGTGTTGATGTCGGTTGATTTAACAAATATTCCCTTTTTAGGTCACATCTTTGGATTTTATTTCTAATTTAATTTCTTTTTGCAAATATAGCACTTATAAAATTACCGCTTTCAAACAATGTTAGACTCATATATAATTTTTGCTCGTAGAATTTTCAGTTTGCTCAAAAAATATCAAATTTAGTCTAATGTTTTCTATAATACAATATTTTGGACTGTAGTTTAATATTTTCTCATAAAATTTTCAGTTTCCTAAAAATAAACTTTAGATCATGATCTAATTAATGCATCAATTATAAACAAAATAAGAAAAACTAAACAATTGATTTAAAAAATAAAACGACAACTAGCAAAAACTTCGTAGAAAATTACACCCAATGACCTTGAAAGTGGATGATCTTGATTTTTGACTCCCTCTTGCCCCATGGGCTAACATATAACGTCAAAAGCCAAAAGTCTTGCCCGTGGGGCAATCGGGCAAGCGAGAGGCAATACTTGTTAAACTTGAAGTTATACTCATGAGGTAAGGAGGGTCAAAAAAATAAGGTAGAAACGATACCAGGTAGCCACTTTTAAGCATGTTATTTATAATATATTTATAAATTAGCCAATTCACTCAAACTTGAGGACACGACGTCCTGAAGTTTAAATCTCAAGGTTCAAACTTCAGGACATCGTGTCCTAAAGTTCAAAAATTGTATCTAGAAATTCGAATCTTATGTCCTGAACTTTAAATTAGCAGTTCAGAAATTCAGGACACTTAGTCTTAAATTTCAAATTAGCAGTTTAGAAATTCAAGACACATAGTCCTAAATTTCAAATTAGTAGCTAAAAAATTTGGGACACTAAGTCCTGAATTTTCAAATTAGCAACTCAAAATTTCAGTATATTTACTAATCTTTAAATATATTATAAATTACAGATATAATTTAAATAGCAGGCTAAAAAATAACTATTGGTGCACTTCTCCCAAAAACAAGAATGGCACCCGAAGTGTCCTATTTGTGCAAATCACCAAAATCTTTACGTTGATCTTAGTGGGCGTTTGGACAAAAGAATTGTAAAATTCCCCAAAAAAATGATTTTTTTTTTTATAAGTGAAAATGATATTTGAAAATTAGAGTTGTGTTTGGACATGAATATAATTTTGGGTTGTTTTTAAATTTTTGTGAGTGATATGAGTGAAAATTTTGAAAAACAGCTTTTTGGAGTTTTTCAAATTTTTGAAAAATTCCATAATTTATCTTCAAGTAAAAATTAAAAATTTTATATTCAAACACAATTTAAAAAAAAAAAAAAAGTAAAAAAATTCTTATGTCCCAACGGACTCTTAATCGCTTAGGCTCGGCCATGGCCCAGAAGGCAGACGATGTGTGAAATAATTGTTGGTTTGCAACTTAATGGATGTGATGGGCCATGTCAGAAGAATGTCTTCTACAATCGTGCATCAACTTCCAACACTTATGGAGGATTAGGTACGTCCCTTGTCTGGGCCATCTTTCTTTCTTTTTCTTTTTTTCTTTTTTAGGAAAAGGTTTTTATTTATTTTTTATTTAGCGTTCCATACCTATTTTAAAACTCTGGGATAATTTATATTTGTGTCAAGAAATTTTCACAATATTTACTGCTAAAAGCGATTTTTATATTCAGAACTTGAAATCGAAAC
Organism: Nicotiana attenuata; assembly: GCF_001879085.1. Taxonomy (NCBI): domain Eukaryota; kingdom Viridiplantae; phylum Streptophyta; class Magnoliopsida; order Solanales; family Solanaceae; genus Nicotiana; species Nicotiana attenuata. Next base: position 3,943,965 of record NC_031996.1, on the reverse strand, counting down.
TTTTAATTAAGGATAAATATACCACTTTAAAACAACCCACGGGTGAAGTGCAGTAATAGCCACTCTTAAATCCGCTATTTAAAATATATCCGTAATTTATAATATATTTAAAGATTAGCCAATTTACCCAAACTTCAGAACTAAGTATCTTGAATTTGGAAATTTAAGACTTAGTGTCCTGAATTTTTGAGCTGCTAATTTGCAATTCGGGACTAAGTGTCCTGAATTCTGAACTACTAATTTAAAATTCAGGACATAAGATTCGAACTTCAGGACATAATTTTCGAACTTTAGGACACGAATTTTGAGATTTAAACTCTAGGACGCTGTGTCCTGAAGTTTGAGCAAAATTGGTTGATTTTTAAATACATTATAAACTGTGAATATATTTTAAACAACGTGCTTAAAAGTTACTGCCTGATATCATTTCCACGGGTTTTTAAGGATGAATGTCAAAGAGACTATCTATGTTTTAAACGCTTTTTCACTTTTTTGCTTGGATATAGTGATAATTATTTTTTTAAGTTTAGTGAGTAACTTATGTATTATTTCTTATGTTTTAATTACTAAAACATTAGTTAATATAGTTCAGTTGCAAATATATCTTTTATAATCTGAAATTAAAAATTTGAACTTATATAACGAAAATCTTTCTCAAGAATTAACGTTTGTTACCATTTTACTGAAAATTAAGCTTTTACTAAGTATATTAAAGGGAACTTAAAAAAGTGTATAAAACACAGCAAGAGAGAGATAGAGATAGATGAAAACATACACTACTCCAGCACAAGCGAGTTTGAAAGTTGTAATGATTAGACATAATGTTAATATCTTTATTAAGCATAAAATATTTCCAAATAGTACTACCTGTTTGATACAGAAAGCATATAATAATAATGATTTTAATATAAGAAGGGGAGCCTTGTCGTAACTAGTAAAGTTGTTGTCATATAATCAGGAGATTACGAGTTCAAGCCGTGGAAACAACCTCTTGCAGCAATGCAGGTTAAGGCTGCGTACTATAGACCCTTGTGATCGACCCTTCCCCGAACCCCGCCCATAATGAAAGCTTAGTACACCGTGCTGCTCAATTTTTAATAATTTTAATGTCATTGTTACCCTACGTTGGTACTATCTGTACTGATGTTAGTTTGTCAGGTCTTATGTTTGATATTTCTGGAACGTCATATCTTAGATCTATCTCTAGCATGGTTTGTAATATTTTGGCCAATCTTAGCAACTTATTTTCTATTTTGACCAAAAAAAAAAAAAGAGAAGAATTTTTATTATTTTCAAATTATGGAGAACACGTTAGTAGAAGAATAGCACCTCTTTTTTTGTTTCTTACCGGTGTCCGATACTAGCATTGGAGCCTCATTAAGTCCGAATTTGTTTGACTCAAAAGATATTGGAACCTTTTCGAATAAATCAATTAAAGATAATGAAGGGGTAAATCTTAGCTAAGTATAATAAACTCTAGAACAAAAGGTATACAAGATGAACACAATCGGTAATATTTCTTGATCTTGTGAAAGTGAGTGATCGGATGTTAAAAAAGTTAATCTTTTCTATAGAAGAGTATTACAATCAATGTTCTCAGCCAAATCAGCAAAAAAAACCCTTTTACAAGGTTTTTCTCCCACTATAAATAAGGGACAACCCCCCTTCTGAACCCTAAAAGACATATCATAGGGAATATTCGCGAGTATATTCCTAGTGCCCTCCTGTTGGGCTTACACTACTGTAAAAGTCACACGTCCTCTGTTCGCTGTCTATCGTCCTCCGCATGACGTCGAGCTATGAAGATCTCGTCTCCTGTCGTATTTGTCACTAGCCGTGGTTGTCCACATTTGGACCCATACAGTTAGTCCCTCCGCTTGTCGAGATCGCAACTTGGTGCGTCCTTGATAAGCGGACATCGCCCACTCCTGTGGAGAAATTTGCTTTCACGAAGCGTTATGGCTTGGCCAACAATGGGGGTTAGCATGCTCAACAAGAGCCTGGGTGGTGTATCTTATCGGGAAATGACGCCATTCCACATGCGTCATCATTATGTGTGTTTTCGAGACAGGGGCTGACGGCTCGTCGCTTCAATTTTGGTGCCACTCTGCAGCCTTCCACTTCGGTTCTGGCGCTACCCAATCCTATAAATAGGTGGAGGGTTTGTTTCTTCAAAAACTCTTGGCCATTTCGTCTCCGGTTATTCTTTCTCATCTCCACCGTGTTTGCTCCAACGATTTCTCTGCTTCCTCTTCTCCCATTCTTCACTCTTAGCTTTCTCTGTTATTCCAACACATTTTCCGCCGAAGAGATGCCTAGAACACATCGATCTCGTGAGGGGGTTTCTGACGCCACTCCGTTGTCCGAGGCGCTCCCTTCTGGCGATGAGGGCATGACGGTAGAGGAGGGGGACAACATTCCCATCGTGGATATGTCTCGAAGCGACTTCCTTATGGATCTTCCTCCCACTCCTATCCCTGTGTTCTCTGAAACTGAGCAAGTTCATATCGATCCTCTCCGTGCAAAATATAACATTCCCGCTCATGTTGATATGGTTCCAGCGGGAAGGGCCTTCGTTGAAGCCCATAGGCCTGGGTACTGTGCTTTTTATGAGTACCCCTTCGTGATCGGTCATTCCTACCCCCTTCTTCTGTTAGCGGAAGAATTATGTCGATTCTATAAGGTTTGCCCGGCTCAACTTTCCCTGTACACGCTTAAAATACTCTTGCTGTTGACAAAATACACGGAGTTGGCGGGGTGCGAGGTTACTGCACCACCTTCTGCACTTGTTTTCACCCAGCTTTCATAGGGGTACTATGGTGCATTTGAGGCACCGTGGGACAAAAGGGCTGGTGGTTGGGACCGACGACCGAGCGAGTCGTAAATTCTAGCACAAGTACTTATTCGTCAGAACCGCACACATGGTGACTGACCCCGCTGGGTTCCTGGAGTGATGGAACGAGAACCGTAAGTGTCGCCTCTTGTTTTAATCTTTCTTTTCTTCTTCATTCGCCTTAGTGTTTGTTTGCTTCTCGTTTGCAGCTATGGGGCGTCCACCTCACCCTATTACAGGTATAAGGGATTGGGTGGCCCGTCTACTACCCCACGCAGCGGAGACTCGAGACTGGCCCGCTTTCGTGAAATGCTTTGGGCCGAGAGTTTCATATGGTAAGTGTCTTCCCCTGTATCACTCCTTGACTGTATAACGTTGTCCATTGATACAACTCTTTACGATGACATGTCGAGGAGCTTCTAGGCAGAGGGCCCCAGTCCCTACATTTTGACATGCTGTCGCTGCTGCAGAATGCAATTTACTTTGAGTGAGTCCGTCCGAGAGGGTCGTGCTCAATCGATACAGATGGGAGATCCTTCTCGCGATATGGTTGTGAGGGAAGAGGCCTCTTCCGTACCGATCCATCACCTTGTGGACGAATCCTCAAATGGGGACGAGTCGTTACTGAGGAAAAAGGAGGAGAGTGGAGCTTGGGAAGAATGTGGCCGTGGACACTGAAAGTAGGACGGGTGCGTCGCAGACGGCGCCTGCGCCCACGTTTATGGTCGATGCTATCTTGGCGTGGAGGTCTCCCCAAACGAAAGGGGTTTACCCAGGATGTGGTTCCGTGCGCTCCGTTGAGGGTGGTGCATCGTCTAACATCGGAGGGGGCCTACGCATTGAGGGCGAAGGCTCGGGTTCGGATGTCGACCCGGGGGATGTTCGTGAGTTTTTAGAACGCCATACTCATGTGGAGGTCAGAGCGGAGGGTTTTGATTGGCATATAGTTGTCCCTGGGGACTACAACTTGTTGTCGAACTGTGATCAGGTGGTGTCTGCTTTAGCCCCTTTAAGTGTTTCCCTCGAGAGCGAGGCGCTGAGAGCAATGAGCGACATGGAGTTGTCTCGGAACGTCGCCGGCATGGCCTTGCGGGTAGATGTATTTCTTTTCCTTTTAGTTGTTGGGTTTGCATTGTTATTTTTGGCCTGTCTTTTTGTTTTAACTTTTTCTTGTTGTGTCAGACCCTTATCATGGATATTGAGCGCGAGCGCCAGGAAAGGAAGAGGACGGCCATCTACGTAAAGATGTCTTCTAAATATCAAGAATATCGCACCAAGCATCGTGCGATGGCCGATATCTATAATCAGGACCCTGACTTCCAACTGTTCCGCGAAGGGCTCAAACAGAGGGAGGATGAATTGGCGCGCAAGGTCGAGGAGTTGAGGGAGCGAGACGAAGATCTTATGAAGGTCGTCGCCCGCAATAGTGAACTCGAGGCGTCCCTTAAGGTGAAGGAAGATGAGATCGAGTTAAGTAGAGGGGTGATGGCCGAAAACGCCGACCTACAAGCAAAGATGGCCAGTTTGACTGCCGAATTGGGCATGAAGACGGTGGAGATCAATGAGCTTAAGGGTGAGTTGAGTGTGAGTGCCGATAGACTGGCTACTATTATTTCTGAAGCGGCGGTTTTGGAAGATGCCCTCTGTGTCTGTAGGTCAGAGCGAACCAAGGAGAAGGAGGCATCCGAACTTAAGGTAGCGGGGCTTGAGGGGCGTGTTAAGGAGTTGGAGGCGGAGCTATCTGCATTGGCCGGACAAGTGGCATCATTGAGAACGGAGGACTCGCATCGACACTCGTAACCTTCTATGTCTCGTGCTTCGGCCGATCCTGTCGTGCCTCGTCATTTATATGAGTTGTGGGTTCATGCTGAGGCTCAGCTTGATGTGTACAAGGCTCTTCGTGCTGACGGGAGGGCATATGAAGTAGAACTTCAGGATATGTGTCCGAAAGCTTGCGCAGCTCGTGAGGCATGTGGATAAGACCCTCTCACGCCTGACAGGGATGATATCAACTCTGATGATGCGAACCGTCTTGCCTCTGACTCTTGGTACGAAGATGTGTATACTACCAGGGATGATGTGTGATTTTTGGTTTGTACCTACTTTTGCTTCAGGATTTTTGTAAGGGCGTCTTTGAGCCCATTGTAAAGATAGGTGCTAGTGATATTTTATTGTAATGAAAAAATTGTTTTGTTGATTCGGTGGTAATCTTTGTTATATTTACGATATCCCGGGTGTTTGTCGGACTGTTAAGCTGATTTTGCTTCGAGTGAGGTCGGACCCTCTTCTTTGGCGATGGCCTTAGCCTTTGGGATGTTACTTTCGAGCTGGTGTTGAAGTAGTACCCCGTCGTGGTTCGAGTGATGTTGAATTCATATCTTTGATGATGGCTTTAGCCATTGGGATGTTACTTTCGAGCTGGCGTCGAAGTAGTATCCCGTCGTAGTTCGAGCGAAGTCGAATTCATATCTTTGATGATGGCCTTATCCATTGGGATGTTAATTTCGGGTTGGCATCGAAGTAGTATCCCGTCGTAGTTCGAGTGAAGTCGAACTCGTCTCTTTGATGATGGCCTTAGCCATTGGGATGTTACTTTCAAGCTGGCGTCGAAATAGTATCCCGTTGTAGTTCGAGTGAAGTCGAACTCGTATCTTTGTCGATGGCTTTAGCCATTGGGATGTTACTTTCGAGCTGGCATCGAAGTAGTATCCCGTCGTAGTTCGAGTGAAGTCGAATTCATATCTTTGATGATGGCCTTAGCCATTGGGATGTTACTTTCGGGTTGGCGTCGAAGTAGTATCCCATCGTAGTTCGAGTGAAGTCGGACTCGTCTCTTTGATGATGGCCTTAGCCATTAGGATGTTACTTTCGAGCTAGCGTCGAAATAGTATCCCGTTGTAGTTCGAGTGAAGTCGAACTCATATCTTTGTCGATGGCCTTAGCCATTGGGATGTTACTTTCGAGCTGGCATCGAAGTAGTATCCCGTCGTAGTTCGAGTGAAGTCAAATTCATATCTTTGATGATGGCCTTAGCCATTGGGATGTTACTTTCGGGTTGGCGTCGAAGTAGTATCCCGTCGTAGTTCGAGTGAAGTTGAACTCGTCTCTTTGATGATGGCCTTAGCCATTGGGATGTTACTTTCGGGTTGGCGTCGAAGTAGTATCCCGTCGTAGTTCGAGTGAAGTCGAACTCGTCTCTTTGATGATGGCCTTAGCCATTGGGATGTTACTTTTGAGTTGGTGTCGAAATAGTATCTCGTTGTAGTTTGAGTGAAGTCGAACTCGTATCTTTGTCGATGGCCTTAGCCATTTGGATGTTTCTTTCGAGCTGGCGTCGAAGTAGTATCCCGTCGTAGTTCGTGTGCAGTCGAACTCGTATCTTTGTCGATGGACTTAGACATTGGGATGTTACTTTCGAGCTGGCGTCAAAGTAGTATCCCGTCATAGTTCGAGTGAAGTCGAACTCGTATCTTTATCGATGGCCTTAGCCATTGGAATGTTACTTTTGAGCTGGCGTCGAAGTAGTATCCCGTCGTGAGGGTGGCGCTCTATTTTATTTGTTGGAGTATCGTGGATGCTAGTTTCATTCATACATTAGAGATTTGATTATATTCCCGTAGGAAATACGTGTTGACTTTGTACATACAATTGGAGATTTGATTATATTCCTGTAGGAAATACGTGTTGACTTTGTTCATACAATTGGAGATTTGGCTATCTATACCCAGTCCCTTCATTACTCGGCCTGAAGATTACGTCAACGGGCGGGGTAATGAACACCACTTCGGACCTCGAGACGTCTCCCTTGTCGCCTCATTAAAAACCTCACCGAGAAAACCCGATTGGGACAAAACCCGGGTGAGGGAAAAAGAGTACGAATTAGGCGGCATCTCTTTTTAGAAGTGGAAGCATTTGAGTTGGGTGACATTCCAATTGTTTTGGAGTAGTTTCCCTTCCATTGTCTCTAACCGGAATGCTCCTTTGTTTGCTGCCGCCGTGATTTTGTACGGCCCGTCCCAGTTTGTTCCCAGTTTTCCCTCATTAGGGTCTTCACTGCTTGCTTTGAGAACATAGTCTCCGACCTTGAGTGGTCGTACTTTGGCCTTCTTGTTATAGTACCTCTCTGCTTGTTGCTTTTGGGCTATCATTCTTACGTGAGCCGTATCCCTTCGCTCTTCGACTTCATCCAGGTCTTGTAGCCTACTTTCGTCGTTACTTGGTCCGCTCTCGTTGGAGTATCTCAGGCTAGGTTCTCCGACTTTGACGGGTATAACCGCGTCAGTCCCGTAGACTAATGAATATGGTGTCTCGCCTGTGCTAGTTTTTGGCGTGGTGCGGTATGCCCATAGTACTTCTGGCAGCAGTTCGGGCCATAGCCCCTTGGCGTCCTCGAGCTTCTTTTTCAATATATTCAATATCGTTTTATTGGAGGATTCGGCTTGGCCGTTGCCGGCGGGATGGTATGGTATGGAGAGTATCCGCTTGATGTGCCATTTTTTAAAAAACTCGGTTGTTTTCTTTCCGACAAACAGAGGGTCGTTGTTGCAACTGATTTCTTTGGGAATACCGAAGCGGCATATTATATTTTTCCATATGAACACGATAACTTCTTGCTCACGTATTTGAGTGTATGCACCCCTGCTTCTACCCATTTAGAAAAATAGTCAGTTAAAACCAAAAGGAAGGGTAACTTACCTCGCCCTGCTGGGAGGGGTCCGACAATATCCATCCCCCACTTTATGAATGGCCATGGAGAAATGACGGAATGCAGGAGTTCTCCTGCTTGGTGTATCTTAGGGGCGTATTTTTGGCACTGCTCACATTTCCTGATGTAATCTGCGTCATCCTTTTTCATGGTAGGCCAGTAGTATCCTGCACGAATGAGGCATCTGACGAGGGCACGATTTCCCGTATGGGCGCCGTAGTGCCCCTCGTGTACTTCTTCTAGTACCCGCCTTGTTTGATTTGGCCCAAGACATTTGGCCAGGGGGTTGCCGAACATCCTTTTGTAAAGATCCTAGTTTACGAGGCTGTATCTGGCCGCCTGTATTCGGAGCTTTTTGGCTTATTTCTTATCTTGTGGGAGCGTTCCTTCCTACAAATATGTTACGATAGGGTTGCGCCAGTCCCAAGTTAGGTTTATAGAATGTACCTCGACCTGGTCTATCGAGGAATGGAGAAGGGTGACCACGTTTTCCTTGTTGATATTTTTGGTGGATGCTGCTAGCTTGGAAAGACCATCCGCTTCGATATTCTGCACCCTGGGTATCTAGTCGAGGCGGCATTCGTCGAATTTTGGCAACAGTTTGTGAATTTCTGACTGGTATTTTTGTAGTCTCTGTTCTTTGATTTTGAAAGTCAAAGCGACTTGATTCACCCCGATTTGGGAGTCGCAATGGAGGACGAGTCGTCGAGCGCCATATCTGAGGTCTAATTTCAACCCTACAATCACAACTTCATACTCGGCCTCATTGTTAGTCATCTCGGGGCACCGTATGGATTGGCGAATCACTTCGCCCGTAGGGACTTCAAGGACGAGTCCCAGCACCGATCCCGATGCATTAGATGCGCCGTCGGTGTAAAGGACCCACAGGTCGGAATGTGTGGAAGCGCAGAGCGCCTACTGCTCTACTTCAGGCAGTATTTCTGCGCTGATATCGGCGAGCACTTGCGACTTTATAACAGTTCGCGGTTGATATGTTATATCGTGGTCGCTTAATTCTATGGCCCACTTGGCCAACCTACCCGATAGTTCGGGTTTGTGTAGGATGCCCCTGAGGGGGAACGTCGTCACCACCTTTATGGGTGACATTGAAATATGGTCTAAGCTTTCGTGAAGCTACGACTAATGCAAGAGCTAATTTCTCAAGGTAGGGGTATCTTGTTTCGGCATCAATTAAGGTTTTGCTGATATAATAAATTGGAGACTGCGTACCTTCATTTTCGCGGACCAAAACTGCACTTACCGCGACTTCGGAGACTGCTAGGTACACCAAGAGGCATTCGCCCGGGTCTGCCTTGACAGGTAGTGGCGGCGAGGACATGTACGCTTTTAGTTTTCTTAAGGCGTCGACGCATTCTGAATTCCACTGTAGTCCGTGATCCTTCCTCAGTACATTGAAAAATTTATGGCACCTGTCTGATGATAGTGAGATGAACCTCGACAGGGCGGCTATTTGTCGTGTCAATTTCTGTACCTGCTTTTTGCTGGTTAATGTCTCCGATATTCCTTCGATGGTCTTGATCTGATCCGGGTTGACCTCGATACCCCTTTGCGACACCAAAAAACCGAGGAACTTACCCGAGGTTACGCCAAAAGCGCATCGGGATTTAGTTTCATTCTGCATCGCCTCGATATTTCGAAGGCTTCCTTCAGATGACCAATGTGATCCTCCTTCCTTTTCGATTTCACTAGCATGTCGTCGATGTAGACCTCCATAGTCTTTCCGAGATGTTCTTTGAACATTTTGGTGACTAACCTTTGGTACGTCGCCCCTGCGTTCTTGAATTCGAACGGCATGACTCTGTAGCAGTATGTTCCCTGGTGAGTGATGAAAGTGGTCTTTTCTTGGTCTTCTTCTGCCATTAGAATTTGGTTGTAACCAGAATAGGCGTCTAAGAAGCTTAATAGTTCTTGCCCCGCCGTTGCATCGATGAGTTTGTAGTGTGTGGTAACGGGAAGGAATCTTTTGGGCATGCTTTTTTCAGGTCGGTGAAGTCGACAAACATCTGCCACTTCCCGTTCTTTTTTACCATGACCACATTAGCGACCCACTGAGGATACTTTGATTCTCGAACGGAACCATTGGCGAGCAGCTTATCAACTTCTTCGTTGATTGTGTCGTTGATTGCGGCATTGAACTTTCTCCTCATTTGTCGCACAGACGGGTAAAGAGGGTCAACATTCAGCCTGTGTGTGGCGATGTCCCTTGGGATTCCCGGCATATCTGAATGGGACAAGGCAAACAAATCGGCATTGTTAGTTAAGAACTCATGGAACTTACCTGGTTCTGAGAGGTTGTGCCCGATATAAGTTTTTTTCGTGTTGTCGGTGTTGTCTAATTGAACGGGGTCGAGGTCTTCTACGGTTGCCTTGCAGGCTTCTACGACATCTGGGTCTTTGATGGCCTCTATTTGTATGTCGGGTTTGGTTCCCGATATAGCTGATTGCTATGCTTCCGCACTTGCCCCCTTTAGTTGTTGAGTGTGTGTGCAATCTTGGGCAATTCGGTAGCATTCTTAGGCGGTGCGTTGCTCGCCCCGGATGCTAAATATTCCCCATGGGGTAGGAAATTTGATCACTTGATAGAAACTTGATGGGACGACTTGCATGGCGTGTATCCATGGACGCCCTATGATAGCGATGTAGGTTGTTTCCTGCTTCATGACGTGAAACGTCGTTTCCAGAGTGACTCCTCCGGCCAGAACGGGCAGCACTATCTCTTCTAAGGTTCGTTCCACTGCATTATTAAAACCTGTTAGTGTTATGCAGTGCGGTACTATCTTATCCTCGAGTCTCATCTGTGTGAGGACTCGTGGGTGAATAATACACGTGCCGCTTCCGTCATCCACCATTATTCTTTTTACATCGGTATCCGCAAAACGTAAAGTTATAACCAAAGCATCATAGTGAGGGAAAGACAAACCGCTGGTATCTGACTTATCGAAGATGATACTATCTTCGAGGTCATCATACCCTTCGTGAGCGACCGTCCGCTTGGGTTTGTGTGTAGTGGTGAATTTCACATGGTTGATTATTGTATCATCGGCGCTGCCAATGATCATTTGTATGATACGAGCTGGTGAAGGTGGTTTTGGGGGTCCTAGAGGTTGATCGCGCCCACGAGCGAAGTTAACCCGTTCCCGATCGCTCAGCAGTTCTTTCAGGTGTCCCTGGTTTAGCATTCTTACCACTTCCTGTCGCAGACCTATGCAGTCTTCGGTCTTATTCCCTCTTTCCTGATGGAATTCACACAGAACGTTCGATCTCCGGGTGCTTGGATCTGACTTCATCTTTTGCGGCCACTGCACCTTTGTGCCGAACTTTTCTAGTGCATACACTATTTCTGAAGGAGAAACGCAAAAGTTATGAGCAGATAACAGTGGGGGCATACCTCTTTCGTTTCGGTGTGGCGTTGTGTGTCGAGGCGTGACGTATGCGTGTCGTGGAGGAGGTAGAATGGATGTCCGGATGTAGGGCTGGTGCCTTTCTCGACTGAAACGGGATAGTTGGTCCCTTCGACCATCGTTTCGGCGATCTCTTCTTGTTTCGGTTTGGACCGATGTTAGCCGTTGGATCAGACCGTTTAAGTCGTCCTCATCTGCCCTTACTTCAGTGCAATAGGCATTATGGATTTCTTCCCACGTGGTGGGAGGATATTTCATGAGCCTACTTAGCAGTTTTTTGGTTACTTTCGACCCGTTTCTATTTAACCCGTTTTGGAAGGCTACTACCGTCATCCCCTCTGATACGTTCGGTAGGCTCATTCTTACCCTGTTGAATCGTTCTAGGAAATCCCGGTGTCCTTCGCTTGTCGTCTTCCTAACGGCGAAGATGTCATTTACCCTGGCTTCTGCCTTTTTCGCTCCTGCATGAGCGGTAACGAATTTATCTGCCATTTCTTCGAACTTCGATATTGACCGTGTCGATAGTTGGGAGTACCATGTCAGCGCTTCCCCTGTTAGGGTTTAGCCAAACTTTTGCAGCAGCACCAATGGCACCTGTCTTTCGACAGATCGTTGGCTTTTACTGTCGTGACGTAGTGGATTATGTGATCTTCCGGGTCCGTGGTGCCATCATATATTTTCAAGTATGGCGGCATTTTGAAGGTTGTTGGAATAGAGTGGGGGGGATGCCCCTTCATTGTATGGTTGCTCGACGAATCGTCCGACGTCCCGTTTTGGTAGCAACTTCTGAGCGCCGGTATTTTATCGACCCTTTCTTGATGCTCCTTCATCTGATCACGGAGCGTTTTGTTCTCATTTTCCATTTCTTCCATTTTCTTTAAGATGGCTGCAAGTGCATCGTTACCTGCATCAATGACAGTATGAGTGTTACCTGTGCGTGGAGTTTCTGGCTTATCGGCGACAGTTGCGGTGCTACGTGTATGGTTCCTCCGATATCTCTTTGAACGGGTTTGTCGAGTATGTTGCTCAAGGTGTTTCTCAACCACTCTTCTAATAGCCTTTTCCAGCCGGTGGTGCTTCTCCTGCTGTAGATGTTGAGGTTCCCTTCTCGCGCGAGATAGTCATGCTTTCGTGCGGGGGGGGGGGGGGGGGGGGGAGATATCTCCCTTAGGTGTAGCGCTTGGCGTTGCGTTTTCGTTCTCTTCCTTGTCGGCTTCATTGGTGGAATCCAGAAGGTTGTTTGTGACACCTGCTATTGCCTTTAATCTTGCTTCCCCCTTTCCTGCCATTGTTGGTCTTTGCGAGGCTAAGAAGAGGTGATTATCCCTTTCAAGGATCTAGACGAAACTAAGATCTCAACTAAAGAAATTCTCACATACGGCGCCAAATTGTTTGACTCAAAAGATATTGGAACCTTTTTGAATAAATCAATTAAAGATAATGAAGGGGTAAATCTTAGCTAAGTATAATAAACTCTAGAACAAAAGGTATACAAGATGAACACAATGAGTAATATTTCTTGATCTTGTGAAAGTGAGTGATCGGATGTTAAAAATGTTAATCTTTTCTGTAGAAGAGTATTACAATAATGTTCTCAGCCTAATCAGCAAAAAGCCCCCTTTTACAAGGTTTTTCGCCCACTATATATAAGGACAACCCCCTTCTGAACCCTAAAAGACATATCATAGGGAATATTCGCGAGTATATTCCTAGTGCCCCCCTGTTGGGCCTACACTACTGTAAAAGTCATACGTCCTCTGTTCGCTGTCTATCGTCCTCCGCAGGACGTCGAGCTATGAAGATCTCGTCTCCTGTCGTATTTGTCACTAGCCGTGGTCGTCCAAATTTGGACCCTTACAGAATTCGCACCGGAAAATCCCGTATTGGAGTAAAATACTCCATAACAAAAATGACTCCATACTCATAAAATAAAAGAATAGAACTAGTATTATATAATAGTTACACAAAGATTCATCTCGGCAAAAGTTATAGTTATTGGCAGCTATGCAGTTAAATCTGTTAATTTTTTGACTAAAAATCTTATGAACTTAAATGAAATAAATGGACACATGGTTTGTATTCTCTATCACAAAATAGTAGTGGTTGAAGTTGTACTTTCTACCTGCTAAATTACTAATTTTAAATCTGGATTTGGTATTAGTTGTTGTGCTAAGCACTATAAATCCATACTATTAACTTTAGCAATAATTCAGCATTAATTTTTACTAAATCAAATAAAGTAAGTTCTAGTACAATAAATAGAATTATACTTCAACCAACTACATTTAAAGTAGTTCAATTACATTTAAAATAAATAATTCAAGATCAACACAAAGTCTTGAGTGTGTAATAATCTTTGACGACTAATTAATTAATTAATAATGTTGATACTTCGGATTTCAAAATTCACGATTCTTCGTGCTTCAAATTTTGAAAAATTCATTACATGGCTCCAACGAACGGCACGAGAAGGTCAACGACAACCTCGTTTTCGTCTTATTCTCCCTTTAATTTATTTTATTTATATCTGAATTCTTGTCGACCATGACATAATACAGCCAAACCTTTCTATAACAGTTTTATTTGTACCGAATATTTTGACTGTTACAGCGAAGTGCTGTTATAGAAAACATATGTTATAACATAACATGAGAATTGGTTCCGCAAAAGCTTGACTTTTATAGTGAAGTGTTGTTATATAACAATTTTGTTATAGAGAGGTCTGACTGTAGTTACGTACATATATTTTTTTGCCTATTCGTGTTCCATATTCGTATTGCGGCCGGATTAAATTCCGATTCAAGCGGAAAGTAGTATATTAGACAGGGGCGATATTAGAGTACCGGGAGTGGATTCGATAGAATCCAATAATTTTGGTCTGAATTTTGTATTTTATCTTAAAATATATTGAATATGTATAAATTTTTAATTTAGAGTCTGATAACTTAATACGATTAAAATTTCAAATTCATAAATTTAAAATCCTGGCTCCGCTTCTAATATTAGGATAAATCACTCTTAAGTAAATGTGACTCCGTACTCAAGACTCAAATTTACGATCTCTCATTAATAATTAAAGAGTATTTATTACTCCACTACAATCTTTCCCGGTGACATATTAGTTACCCAATAACATGATATAGGTCTTCCTCTAGATCAATAAATATTCGAATGACCATTCCATTAAATAAACAAAAAAAATACACATCATAACAAAATACTCACTCTTACATTCATCTACTTCAACGGTGGCTGTACATTTACTTATTTTTTCCAATTATATATATATATATATATATATATATATATATATATATATATATATATATATATATATATATATATATATATATATATATATTACTGCATGTAAATACATGATTTGTAATTTTTTTCTCATTTCCACATGTTATTTAATAGTCCATATCAATGTTTTAAAAGGTTTTTCTGGGACTCGCCTCGGAGCGGAACACTATCAAAAAATCTTGAGACTTATGTGCGGGGCTTAGTTCTGTGAGGCTTACACCCCCAAGCGCCCGATTGTGCGTCCTAAACACACCTAACGCAACGCACGTGACTCGCCCAATAGTTCATATGCAAATCATGTGTTGAATTTATTAATTTGCACCATTGACTCTTAAAATTCTTTAACAAATGAATGATTAAAGTTCTTTTTATCTATATGAATATAAAAATTGTGAATAGCTCAAATAACGAACGATAGTATTGCATATTTACTAATTGAAAATATCTTGAGGGTGAATATCATTTGAATATTTCTTCTAAAAATAGATGACCAAAATTTATATATTTACTTGATAGATCTTCACGTCTTAGTTATATGTCTCTCAAAATTATCATATATTTTTTTATTTTACTATTTAAAAATAATTTTATATTTATTCATGAAGGAGTAATATTTTAAATTACAGTGTTGATAAAATAATATTTGAAATTACAGTGTTGATAAAATTTATTGAGTATTTACTTTTAAACAGATAAAATATGCAGTTTGATAATATTTTTTAAGAAATTATAATTTTTAATTGTTTGGAAGTTAAGAGGTTATAGTTAATCTATATTTCATAGTAGCTTTAATAATATTATATTATTTATACTTGTAAAACATGCTAAATATTTTATTTTATATGAGTTTCTTTAATTATTTTTAGTTTATTGAACTTTTAATGTATCTTTTATATTTTTATTGTGTTAAAATGCTATATTATTAATTCATAAATTTAAAAAATTAAAAATCTGTGGGACTTATGCCCCGTGTCTCGAGGCTTTCAACTCGCCCCGTATTAAGTAAAACGCCTGCCTCACGCCCCTTCCTTTTAAGACATTGGTCCATATAATAAACGCAAATTTTAAATGATATAAAGAGACAAAAACATATAGCCTGTTTGGCCAAGCTTCTTTTGAGCCAAAAGCAATTTTTTTTTTGCCAAAAATGTTTTTTTCTAAAATTAAGGTGTTTGGCCAAGCTTTTGAAAAGAAAAAAGGTGCTTTTGAGGAGAAGCAGAAGCAGTTTTGGAAAAGCAGAAAAAAGTAGCTTCTCTCCAAAAGCATTTTTCTGAAAAGTACTTTTGAGAATAATACACTTAGAAGCAGTTTTTTAAAGCTTGGCCAAACACTAATTGCTGCTCAGAAGTATTTTTCAAATTAATTAGTCAAACACAAATTGATTCTCACCAAAAGTACTTTTGAGAAAAGCACTTTTGAAAAAAAAATACTTCTCAAAATAAGCTAATTTTTACAGCTTGACCAAACGGGCTAATAGTCTCCCAAAGCAAAGTGAGATTGACGATGAATTGAAACTTTATTTTATTCCTTAAACAGACAAAAAATAAGTAAAATATAATTGTTACGAATACGAAATATCATAAATTTTCACCGACAACGGATACTATTTGAATTATTGGTGAACACAAACACTTACAACAGAATAAAAAAGGGAAACTATAGAGAAGCATTTTTTTATATTTTACGTCTAAATTCTCAGAAAATTACAACTTAAATATTAGTAGTATAATTTTGTTTGGTGTAAAATTAACACTTCTATAGTCGTGTTAATTTGAAGTTTATATGCGTCAAATGAATGTTTTAAAGATAATGAAGAAAGACTATTATTGTCCTGGAGGGGTCGTTTGGTATGAGGTATAAGAAGGTATAAGGGTGGTATAAAAATTTAATACCATCTTATAGCCTGTTTGACCAAGTTTCTTTTTGGCCAAAAGTGTTTTTTTTTTTTGCCAAAAGCACTTTTGGTCAAAAATTGAGGTGTTTGGCCAAGCTTTTGGAAAGAAAAAAAAGTGCTTTTGAGTAGAAGCAGAAGCAGTTTTGGAGAAGCAGAAAAAAGTACCTTCTCTCCAAAAGCACTTTTTGAGAAGTACTTTTGAGAAAAATACGCTTAGAAGCAGTTTTTTAAAGCTTGGCCAAACACTAATTGCTGCTCAGAAGTGCTTTTCAAACTAATTAGCCAAGCACAAACTGTTTCTCACCAAAAGTACTTTTCGAAAAAAGCACTTTTGAAAAAAACACTTCTCAAAATAAGCTGATTTTTGCAGCTTGGCCAAACGGGCTATTAATACTCTGTTTGGTTAGTAAACCAGGTATAAGTTATCCCGGTGTTAATTTTAACACTGGGATAACTTATACCTTATAAAAGGTGGGGTAATTAACACCGGTATAACTTATACATTCTTCTTAGAAATTATGCAATTGTCATTCTTAATACAACATACCAAACAATGAATAAACAACAATTTCAGCATAACTAATCCCAGCATAACTTATTCCAATATAATTTATACCGGCATAACTTATACCGGTATAGATCATATTCCAACCAAACGACGTGTTTAAAAAAGTTTTGATAAACAAACCGTAAATTACGGCGAAAAAGTTATCTTGAAGCATTTTTCGTAGCTAAATCATGTTTAAATTGTTAAAGAGTATTTTTTATCCCCCAATTTGTAAATTAAGTAGTGACTAATTCAAATACCTTTTCTTATGCAGATTAAAAGCTAATTTTTTTATATTCCAACTTATATAGAAACCACCAACTTATATTCATATGAATTTTCAGCATAGAGCCATAGACAATATTGGATGATTTTTCATTGGAAACTTACACAAATGTCCCATATAAATCTCAACTTACCAACCTCTAGCCATTAGTCATAGACTTACCAAAACTAGCCAACAAAAATTGAAAACCCAAATAATAGGGTTTTTTCTATCAAAGAATCACATGCAAACACCTTTCATATTTTAAGCGTGATTAGCAACATTAGATACAAGACGGAAAGGAAATTTCATGGACGGGGTAGCAAATAAGGTGATGAAATATAAAAATCTATACAATATTCCAAAAATCTAAACAAAACAGGAACTTTTCAATGGGTATAGTTGAAATTCATTGAAAATATATAGATAAGTCAATATACAAAATTTGAGGAAGATTGGAGGTGATTTGGACTAGTTTTGTATCAAAATTCTTAATTAAATCGAGTTCAAAAAAATCTTCTGCGACACATGTATCATGCATGTATCTCACACACAGGTATACATGGATATACACGTGATACACAATTGATACAAATATGATACATATGTGATACATAAATGATACACATATCATTTTTTTTTCATGTTCAGCTTTTACTTCGAATTTTCAATTCAAACCACCTCAAAACTTCAGCAAATCATCCCAAAAATGAGATTCAAGCTCCTTAAGTTGTGTCCAATCTATTCTAATAACACCCACTCAAAACAAAGCAAAAATTTGATATTTTTTTGCTACAAATAGCTAATTGGCTAATTTGGCTAATATTAGTAATATTTTATCAATTGGCCAATTTTTGTAATGAGCTACTTATAAATGGACATAGCTGGTAATTTCCCTTTTTCATTTGCATAATCTTTAGTGGGAGAATACCCGGTTATTCAATTGATTTGCACACAAGTTGATTCAATATTATTTTTATCACGAAAAAATAGAAATATATTAATACCCAACTAGGTCGTTTGGAATAATAGTGGGATAAATTAGGATATCCATCACTTCCTATACGAGATAGCTAATCCTTTTAGGGGTCGTTTGGTATGAGGTATAAGAAGGTATATGGGTGGTATAAAAATTTAATACCACCTTAATACTATGTTTGGTTAGCAAATCAGGTATAAGTTATCCTGATGTTAATTTTAACACCGGGATAACTTATACCTTATAGAGGTGGGGTAATTAGCACCGGTATAGCTTATACCTTCTTCTTAAAAATTATGCAATTGTCGTTCTTAATACAACATACCAAACAGTGAATAAACAACAATCCAAGCATAACTAATCCCAACATAACTTATCCCAACATAACTTATACCGGCATAATCCGTATTCCAACCAAACAACCCCTTAGTATAAAAATTATTCTTAAGTTAGTTAATATTTATAATCAAACAAGAAATAAATACAACCAAGGTAGGCCCTAATGTTATAAGAGGTATGGCTTATGCCTTAGGCACCCAAATTTGGGCCCCATTAAAAAAAAGGTTTATAGGTATTTAAAAATAATATTTAGTACTTATAATATAAAAGTAGAGTTTTTTTTTTGGGATAATTAAAATCTTTGTATTAACCACCGTAAATATTTACAAAGCAGTAGATCACCACGACCTACTTCCATACTGGAAAAAATAACTCATTCTATACCTTCCCTGTCTCCTAATCTCATTTATACAATTTCTCTCACAAGCTAACTACTCAGTATTTACATTTTGTTAAAAGGACACGAGTATAACCGTCAGCTCTAATATTGCACATGCAGACCGCTCTCCTTGCAAGGACATCCCATGTTGTTGCTTTCTTCTCAAATATCCTTGCATTCCTCTCAATCCACAATGTGTGTGTATATTCTGCATATACTAGTTTGAGTATCCTGCCTAGCTGAGATCTCCCCTTTGTTAAAAGTAGAGTTTTTAATATAAAAGGAGACAAAGTTCTTTATATATATATATATATATATATAAAGTAATAATCTGACTTACTTAAAAATGGGTAGATGAATAGTTTTTCAATATTCTAATTTTTTTACTTTTTACTCCTTCATTAGATAACTTGGAAATTTTTTACTCTCCCATGCTTAATTTGTTCAAGTCAATCTTTCTTTTTCCCAATCTCTTCATATTTCAAAAACCCTACATATTTTTTCTCTTTCTCTTTATTATTCTTACTCACATTTTTTCTCCAAGATTATATTAGTTTAAGTATTCAAGATTCAACGATACTTTTAAGCTTCCAATAGTTCTATACTTCTATTGCTCTATAATATCTTATCTACAATCAATAATTTCTCAAGAAAGACTAAATGAGTTGTCTATAATATCAATTGAAAAATAATTAATAGAAAAAATCGATAAAAAGATTATTAATAATTTTATATCTCAAAAAGCTAGAAGATTAGATTTCAAATAAAAATATATCTTATTTAGCCTCATATTAAATTTTGGCCTTAGACCCCGCATGTGCTTGAGCCGCCCCTGATTATATACAACCCCAAAATTTATCTCGAGATTAGTGTTCTTATCCCGCGTATCAAATGACCTCTCAAATTATATCCTAATTATCTAATGACTAGTCATCCGGTACAATGATTGGATATCCCATAATATTCTACGAGATGGGATATCTCATGGGATTAACTGTCCCATATAACTAATCCCATCATTTTAGTATAAAATTTATCCAAAAATTAATTAATACATATAATCAAATATAAAATAATACAGCCTTAAATTTTATTTCAAAATTATTATTCTTATCCCATATACAAAACCGTCCCTACAACGTTTGAAACACAAGCCTCTTGATCACCTGACAAAGACAACGTGACAACAAAAAAGGACCAAATTTATGACATGCCCCCATTTTCTGATTTTATCCTTTCCCTTTCCTTCAAGGTTCCTCAATCTTTTATTATTGCCCTTGTCTATCTAGTGTCTACCACATCATTGTATTATTTTAAAGAGACATATCCAAATTTATCCTTGAACTATTCCAAATTGTTTAATTCTTTTTATAATTTTCATTAATTCATACTTTCATTGTTAGCAAATCATCTCTTCTCGAATAAACTATTTCGAGAATAATATTATTCAAATTTACTCCTCGATTTTTGAAAACATTAGTACGATATGGTATGGTACCAAAATTTAACACATTTTCAAAACCGTACTATACCAACACATTAAAAAATCAAAAACCAAAATTATCATATTAAAATTACTATTACCGTACCAAAGTATCTATTTCGATACGGTATTTAGCATAATTTTTAGTAAATATCAAATAACGTATCAAATACTAAAACTTTTTAAAATACATATCGAATACTGTACCAAATAGTAACAAATTATCAATACTGAATTTTTAGAATTTTTAATATCGATATAATAGTTTGGTGATCACGCCCAACTATGCCTTATAAAAAGGACTCTGCGGACGTTGCAAATATAACCCGAGTATTACGCCCAGGGTCGAATCCACAGAGAGTTAACCTATCAACCGCTATCTTCAGACCCACCAAGTCTTCAGAACCAGCTTCTCAAATATTCAAATTCTCAGTTGAGTGTTCTTTAACAACTAGCTTGCAAGTAACTAAATGGCTGTAACTAAATTAATAAGGTTGTAAACAATTATGAGAAAAAGCTAAGGCAATGATTTCCCCTATTGATAGAATCCCTTCTATTTATGCTCATACAAATTTACCCACACATCTCTATCAATCATGAACGCTAATCTTATCGCAAATCTCTCCCGAGTAATCACAGTAATCTACTATTGCACTCTCCTGATATACACTAGCTTGCTTTATTTAGCACAATTCAATTTAGATTGCACCCAAGGCTTCGTTATTCCTAATCCCGCCTTTAAACCCGCAATTATAGATTCCTCTAATAATCTAGGAGTGGTGTTGTTCAACAATACCCTAAATATGCACTCTTTTCCAAGTTATGCACACTAAATAGGCACAGCTAATTGAGGATCCTGTCAATTAACTACAACGAACATGAAGTTGAACAAATAAAGATTAAACTAGCAATTTGTATTCACATAAACAAGAAGTTCATCACCCAATAGGTTCCATCAAAGTCTTAGACAAGGAATTTAGCTACTCATGGCTATGGGAAAATAAACTAAGATTGAATTCATCATAAAATCAAAAGAAAAGAAGAAAGATGTTTAGAGTATTTTCTCACAATGGTTTTCCTTGCTAAGAAACCTAAAAAATCAATACATGTCTCTCTTGGGCGAAGTCTAGTGTTTTATGTAGGTTTTTAGGTCTAAAAATCCCGTAATTGACACTTTGGTCCCCGAAGTTTCTGCGCCTGCCGCGGTTCTGCCGCGGTCGCGGTAGAACCGCGGCCAAACACCCTCGCGCATTCTCAATCTTCTGCAGCTGCTTCCCACCGCGGTTCTGCCGCGGTCGCGGTGGATCCAGTACTCTGAATCTTCGGCCTGTTTTGCATGGGTCACTTGGGAAATTTCACAGTTGGCCTCTTTTTCATCACTTTTAACTCCAAAACTGCTCCTTAGCCTTCCTTATACATATATCACCTACAAATCATGAAAAGCACTAATAAGAGCATTTTGTCATCACTTTTAGTATTAAAACTACACAAGAAGGTGATTATTTAAGGTGTGATTATAGTCAAATTCACCTATTATCAACACCCCACACTTAAACCTTTGCTCGTCCTCGAGCAAACTAAACCACACTTCTAGGCCTAACTGTTCAATGCATTGCCCCAATTTATGTCACACCTGCTATTATCAATGATCGACCCAAGCAGTGCACAATCATATCTCAAACGCAGACTCTCATGCCAAGACACACTTGTGCTCACTCTAATTACTCTAACAGAAGTGAAGACTCACTTTTTCTTCCTGAGTCACATGCCCTCACATAAGCAAAGAGCATTCACATGCCACACAGACACACCATAAGCTTGCCCCTAGTGTAATACTCTACTAATCGAGCCATTCAGTCAAAGATCAAGAGGTCTTTATAGGTTGTAATGTACGCTACGGGACGGGTAGGATATATTTGGATATAGTGACTAACCTCCCTAAGCACTTTTAATACAACTTCCTTTTGTTTCACCTTCATGCTCAACCCAATCATTATTTCACATTTTGTTTCACTTGTGACCCCCACCTTTCGTTAGATACAACTGGCTTCTTCTTTTTTTTTTTTTTTTTTTCAGATTTATTGTACGCTGCCAGTTCACCAACCAGAACCTTGATTCTTGATTTCCCTTTTCTCTCTCTCTTTTTTTTTTCTAGTTCTCTCCCACCCCACACTTTGACTTTTGTATATTCTTTAGTGATTAAGTGCTTCTAGGAGGTAAGGGTTCAAACAATGAGCTTATTCAAACACAACAATTTAGATTATTATAGGGTTATCAAAGAACAGGCTTCAGGCTCAAAGGGGTTAACTATGGTAATATGCACAGGTGGATCCTCAAGTATAAAGGGTTGCACAAAGAAATGCCTCAATCATCTCTAAAACCAAACGACTTCTATTTCGCTTTGCAAACACACAAGGCAAGTTCTAGGTATCATATGCAGGCATAGGATGCAAGTAACAACTCACACACACTTAGCATGTAACTCATTCCGAATCAGTTCATCCATACAATCATACGAGTGTTCAAGCCAGACAAGATGTGCAAACTTAAGGCATAGATTATGAGTCCACAAACAAGCTTAGACCTTACACCCTTAGTTCGTTTTCTTTGCAAGTGTGCACATTTGGGGTTACATTCTGACATTCACCCATCTAATCCTAAAACTATAAAAGAAAAATCTACCTAACTCGGTTCAAGAAAAACCCTTGGAAAAGAACCGTGGTCAAAAGAAAAACCAAGGGGGAGGTACTACACTACCTAAAAGAAGAAAATAAAATTAAAAAAAATTCTACATGGACTACTTCCCTCAAGAGTACTGTCCACATAGTCCGTCATCAGGAAGAGTCCTCTACAAGTTTTTTTTTTATTTTTTTTTATTTTTATATATATATATATATATATATATCTGACTTTGACCCTCAAGAGACCCGTCAACAAGTGTCCGTCGTTGGGCCAAGTCAGCTACTCCTAATATAACACACTCACATATGTACACCACATCTAATGCCACAACACAACAACAGCTATATACATTTCAATACACAGTTAGAGCAAGTCTCCCACCCCACACTTAAAATCATGGCATGTCCCCATGTCATATCAATACAGTAAAGAACAGAAGAGTGAGAAGACTTCCCTGAGACTCAATTCGAGTCGGAGACGGTGCTGGGGTCTACATGGCAGGCCCTCCCCAATGCGCGTAGCCAAGCCATAAACCGGCTCTCAGATCTAGCCTGCCTCTGTGACATGGCGTCCATCCGTGTGTGTAGACCATCCACCGAGGTGCGGAGATCCGCGACCTCTTCCTCCAAGGAGCGCAGCATAGGCCGGGAGGACTGTGAGCGTGATAGGTCTGCTCCAGAATGGGGGCGCCGAGAGGGCCCGGCACTGTCAACAGACCTCCTGGACGGTGCAATAGGGACCGGATCATCCTCCTCATCATCCAGCTCAATTGTAGTGCGTGTGCCTCTGCCCATTCTGATGCTAGAAGCTTTGAAAGCTGCTTTGGGAGGCAAATCGCCATCAGCAGGGTTGGTAGGGGTGTTTCTCATCAAGCACAATATGGTCACCAAGGAAGGGAAATAGAATCCCTTTATCAGCAGCGGGCCCCGTAAGACCATTTCATCTCCAATTACCCGTGCCGCATCAAAATCCTTCCCTGTCACAAAGCACCAAGTCAACAGTGCCCTATTGAAGTTCACGTCCGTGGTATTGCTAGAAGGCAGGAACCTGCTACAGATAACAGTCAACCAACACTTGGCCAGGTGAGTGAAGGAGTTAGAGTTGAGGGTTATTTGGTCACGTATCCATATGGGCTGCCCCCCTGTGCAAAGTACATCTGTCATGACCTCCCATGTCACCCCGGGCCTGTCATGGTAATAATCGACATCACTGGTGAACGGAGGCAGCCGCAACACCCGGCGAATTGTTTGAATTTGAGCACTGACCACCATACCCCGAACAATCACCTCCCTACCCAAGTTCAATGGGCAGTTGGCATAAAATTCACGAACCAGCATCTTGTTAACCGGTGCAGGGTCAGCAAATAGGAACTCCATTTCCCGCCTCTGTATTTCTTCATACATCTCCACTTTTTCGGCTCGGAGGGCTGCCCGATCAATCGGGGATTTCATGGATAAAAGTTTTGGTAGCCTTGGCGTTGAAGTCGTCCTCTGCCAGTTCCGATTGGAATCTGGACTCATCATAAGCAGGTCGTCGGGATGTGCCTCCAGAGCGCCTTTGCCTTTTGGGAGCCATTGATCCTGCAAATAATCAAACAAACCATCAACATATGCCCTAGCTAGTGCCAATAAGGTGGTTACTCGGACTTCACCCCCCAATGACACCCAATATAGCTCCTTACTTCACTCATAACAACCCCCACAATAGCTCCATAATTTTCTTACCACTTCCGGTATAATACACCCCACACTTATTCCTTTCAATGGTACCCATGACATACAACACCGCCATATAACAAATACCACTCTACAACAAATACCACCATACAACAAAAACCACTCTACAACAAATACCACCATACAACAATCAACTACACAACAAGAACCATCAACTACAACATCCCAAACCTAGGTTAGCTTAACACCCCAAAAATATACAACATAGTGCCATAATTTTCGGCCGACACATGGCCCAATACCATACTACACCACAAAAATCTAGTGTAGGCCTCCAACCCACCAAAACAATTTCACAATTATGTAATAATGGAGATCCAGTTAATTTGGCACCAAACAACCTCATAGACATCAACTACAACAAATACAACAATTGCCAACATAAAAGAAGGCAAAAAATTCAAACTACTACACTACTCCTACTAAGGTTTAAGCAAAAATCATAATTTAATAAATTACACTACTTAAAAGAGAAATAAATAGAGAGGGAGAAGAATAACTTACTTGAGTCGAAGAGGGGAAGGAGAGGAGGTGTGTTAATGGGGGTTTGGGGAAGAAGGGGGTGGATAATGAGGTTTGGGGAAGAAGAAGAAGAAGAGATTTTGGGGAAGAGAGAGAGAAAAATGAAGGGGATGGGGGTTGGGGCGGAAATAATAGAGGGGAAATAGGAAGGGGGGGTTTGTTTGTGTAAAAGAAAAAAAAGAAAAAGAAAAAAAAAATAATAATAGAAAACGTACTTACCTGGCCACTTCTGCATCTGCCGCGGTAGAACCGCGAGCAATGAGATTCCGCGAGGCCTTTTGACCGCGGTTTCACCGCGGTCGAGGCCCCTCTCTGATTCTAACGCCCATTTTTTTTTTTTAATAGATTACAAAGGTTACAATTACAATAATGTCATGGGTTGCCTCCCACGTAGCGCCTGATTTAACGTCGCGGCACGACTCATGTGAGCGAAATTAAGGTTCGCTCGACCCCTGGGGTTCATTCAAATGCAGCTCGGTCATCTCCTTAGGCTCGTTCATGCCCACATACAATTTCAACCGCTGACCATTGACTCTAAATGTACGAGAGTCATCTTCAGTAGAAACTTCCACAGCTCCGGAAGGAAACACTTCAACTACGCGAAATGGTCCAGACCACATTGACTTTAGCTTACCCGGGAATAACCTCAGTCTTGAGTTATAAAGCAGTACCCTGTCCCCAGGTTTGAAATTTCGTTCAATGATGTTCTGATCGTGAAGCCTCTTCATTCTCTCTTTATATAGCCTTGTGCTCTCAAAAGCAAGATACCGGAACTCCTCTAGCTCATGTAATTCAGTGATTCTCGACGTGCCCGCAGCTTCCAAGTCTAAATTCAGCTGTTTCAGTGCCCACCACGCTTTATGTTCAAGTTCTACAGGTAAGTGACAGGCTTTCCCAAACACCAACTTATATGGTGACATACCAATTGGTGTCTTGAATGCTGTCCTGTAGGCCCATAGCGCATCATCCAGCTTCCTTGACCAGTCAGTTCTTGTAGCATTTACAGTTTTTGTCAATACGCTCTTGATCTCTCTGTTGGACACCTCAACCTGTCCACTGGTCTGTGGGTGGTACGGAGTAGCCACCTTGTGGCGCACATCATATTTAGCCAGCAACTTCTCGAAGGCCCGGTTGCAGAAATGAGTGCCTCCATCGCTAATAATTGCACGCGGTGTCCCAAAACGGGTGAATATGTTCTTCTTTTGAAACCCGACTACCACCTTAGCATCATTAGTGGGTAATGCGGCAGCTTCCACCCACTTGGACACGTAATCTACAGCAACAAGAATGTATTTATTGCCATAGGAGCTGACGAAGGGACCCATGAAATCTATCCCCCAAACATCAAACACTTCCACTTCTTAAACTGGGTTCATGGGCATCTCGTGACGCCGGGAAATGTTCCCGGTGCGTTGACATTCATTACAGCTCTTGACCCATAAGTGAGCATCCTTGAACACCGTTGGCCAGAAAAATCCGGCCTCTAGCACCTTAGCTGCCATCCTGATTCCTCCAAAGTGACCTCCATACGCCGAAGCGTGACAAGCCTGCAAGACAGAAGATTGTTCGATCTCGGGGACGCATCTCCGGATCATGTTATCAAGGCATATTCTAAACAAGTAGGGCTCATCCCAGTAATACCATTGGCTTTCGCGAAAGAATCTCTTCCTCTGGACCGATGACAGGTCGTGAGGAACAATACCACTGGCCAGGTAATTAGCATAGTCTGCATACCAAGGCGCTTCCTGATGAGTGGTAACGAGCAGCTGCTCATCTGGAAAGGTTTCCAGAATTTCCTCCACTTCTATTACATTTTCAGCTCCTTCAAGTCGTGATAGGTGATCAGCGACTTGATTTTCAGTGCCCTTACGGTCACGAATTTCAAGATCGAACTCTTGCAGTAGCAACACCCAACGAATCAGGCGTGGCTTAGAGTCCTTCTTTTCTATTAAGTATCTAAGAGCTACATGGTCAGAGTATACGATTACCTTGGATCCTATTAGATAGGACCGAAACTTGTCAAAAGCAAATACCACAGCTAGCATCTCCTTCTCTGTCACTGTGTAGTTCAACTGGGCTCCACTCAGCGTCCTACTAGCATAGTAGATTGGGTGCATCAGTTTGTCCTTTCGCTGGCCCAGCACTGCCCCCACCGCGTAGTCACTGGCATCACACATCAATTCAAACGGTTGCTCCCAGTCAGGGGCAACGATTATGGGTGCTGTGACCNTTCAACTGTAATTGATAACACCGTTAACTCCCCGGCAACGCGCCAAAATTTGATCACGCCAACTATGCCTTGTAAAAAAAGACTACTGCGGACGTTGCAAATATAACCCGAGTATTACGCCCAGGGTCGAATCCACAGAGAGTTAACCTATCAACCGCTATCTTCAGACCCACCAAGTCTTCAGAAGCAGCTTCTCAAATATTCAAATTCTCAGTTGAGTGTTCTTTAACAACTAGCTTGCAAGTAACTAATGGCTGTAACTAAATTAATAAGGTTGTAAACAATTATGAGAAAAAGCTAAGGCAATGATTTCCCCTATTGATGGAATCCCTTCTATTTATGCTCATACAAATTTACCCACACATCTCTATCAATCATGAACGCTAATCTTACCGCAATTCTCTCCCGAGTTATCACAGTAATCTACTATTGCACTCTCACGAGATACACTAGCTTACTTTATTTAGCACAATTCACTTAGATTGCACCCAAGGCTTCGTTATTCCTAATCCCGCCTTTAAACCCGCAATTATAGATTCCTCTAATAATCTAGGAGTGGTGTTGTTCAACAATACCCTAAATATGCACTCTTTTCCAAGTTATGCACACTAAATAGGCACAGCTAATTGAGGATCCTGTCAATTAACTACAACGAACACGAAGTTGAACAAATAAAGATTAAACTAGCAATTTGATTCACATAACAAGAAGTTCATCACCCAATAGGTTCCATCAAAGTCTTAGACAAGGAATTTAGCTACTCATGGCTATGGGAAAATAAACTAAGATTGAATTCATCATAAAATCAAAAGAAAAGAAGAAAGATGTTTAGAGTATTTTCTCACAATGGTTTTCCTTGCTAAGAAACCTAAAAAATCAATACATGCCTCTCTTGGGCGAAGTCTAGTGTTTTAAATAGGTTTTAGGTCTAAAAATCCCGTAATTGACACTTTGGTCCCCGAAGTTTCTGCGCCTGCCGCGGTTCTGCCGCGGTCGCTGTAGAACCGCGGCCAAACACCCTCCCGGATTCTCAATCTTCTGCAGCTGCTTCCCACCGCGGTTCTGCCGCGGTCGCGGTGGAACCGCGGTGGATCTAGTACTCTGAATCTTCGGCCTGTTTTGCATGGGTCACTTGGGAAATTTCACAGTTGGCCTCTTTTTCATCACTTTTAACTCCAAAACTGCTCCTTAGCCTTCCTTATACATATATCACCTACAAATCATGAAAAGCACTAATAAGAGCATTTTGTCATCACTTTTAGCATTAAAACTACACAAGAAGGTGATTATTTAAGGTGTGATTATAGTCAAATTCATGTATTATCATTTGGTATTCACCAAAATATTGGTAGCTAGCCCCTACTTGAAATATTACATGAGCAAAATTTGACCATTTTTAATACTTATTTTGATAACTCAAATTTGTCCCACAACACCTCCCAACTTGAAAAAATTTAAATTTTTACTAAAAGCAACTACCAAAAATAATATCCCACTCAAAATGGCAACTCTAGTATTTTTTTTTTTTTTTGGGAAAAAATAAATAAACAACGTTCAATTCATAACAGGCACACACATCTGAATAAACAATTTTAGCCTTCTCTTTATTCTTCTCCTTCTTCTCCATTTTTCTTCCTCTCAACAATCTCTTTAACCTTAGCATTTGTCAAACTCGTAATTTGTGAAAAATCTACAGCCATTAGCGCGTTACCTTGTTCTTGATTTAGCTTAAGAAGAAGTTTCCAGAAACTTCTTTTTCCACAATTTCGTTTCACTTTGGGGGAAGAAACGCAAGCAAAAATTATCAGCTCATAATTCCGGTTGTTTCTCATTATCAGAAATCGAAGATATTTTCGAGGAATCCGAGGTTTATGCATTTTTGTTTTGATTTGGAATTTTCAGGTTAAAATTTGATGTTCATGTTCGAGAGAATCCCCAAACGTAGGAAAATCTCGAACATGTATTTGAATTTCTGAATCTGAATCAGGGTTTTTGGATTTGAATGAAACTACATTTTACAACCGGAAAAAAATTTCTAAAAGAAGAAAGTTTCTATTTTCCTTTTTTGGAAACCAGATGCAATGTTGTCCGTTTCAGCACCGTCGAGAACACGCAGTTCTCTGGAAGAAATGCTGGAATCTCTCAAGCAAAGGGACGAGAATGAGAAGCCCAAAGATATACCACCGGCATTACCGACCCGACCCAAATCAGCTTCTAGAACTAGGCCTCCTTCTCCTAAGAGAACATTGCCTAATAATACTTCAGAAAATCGCGGTGTTGTTGAATTGGAGAATGTGAAGAAAGAAGAGGTTAAAGGGAAAAGAGGAAATATGTTTGGGGCCAAAAAGGGTAAAGAGATGATAATGGAGTTTAGTGAGTCACCTTATGTTAATTCATTTTCAGTAGAAAAGGAATATAGACAGAGATTTTGGGAAAAAGATGGTGCAAAGCTGCTTGATAATAATAACAGGGTTCATTATTCACTCCCGAAGTTTCGCGAGGATGAGTGGAATGACAACATCAGTTATTTTATTGAGAAGGTAAAAAAGGAAATTACTGTAAAAAATTGTGTGTTATGTTCAGTTTTATATACTTATGACCGCTTCTTTTGTTGCTTTGATGGAATGGTGCGGTGGCGGAGCCACACAAACTGAAGGGTGGTTAGTCGAACACCCTTAGACAGAAAATTATACTATGTATATAGAAAATTAGTATATAGGTCAAAAATTACTTTTTGTAGATATAGAATAATTCTTGAACACCCTTAGAGAAATTCCTGGCTTGTCGTGGTTTCTGATAATGGGTAGTGGGACAATCCGTAGAGTTTGAAATATCTTTTGGCATGGGGAGTTGCTCGTGTCATTGATTGACTAGCTTTTATGAATGCCATCAACCTACAATAACCCTCCTCCCTTATCTGGGTTTGGAACTAACAATGAGTTCGTATAAGATGTGTAGCTCACAGACCAGCGTTAATAGAGATGATTCATATAGCTAACCTCAACTAGTTTGGGCGTTTGGGATTTAAGATAATTCTAAATCTAAAGTTTGGTAAGAGTAATATCTTATTTGGTTCTATAATGTACAGAACATCTGCTTAGGTTCGTGAATGTCTTTTGAAATATCTTTCGTGTCTTTTGTCTCTTGAGCTTACTGCAGTTTACTCGTAAATCTTTGGTGCATGTTCAAAAAGTTGATGTTACTTACTAAATGGTGAGTAGGTAAGCAAACTTCGTGCATGTTCTACTTTGAACTCCTATTGTTTTGTCAGAGTGTGTTTGGTTTTTCTTTTTTGGCTGGGAGATTTCACGGATTTTACCTATTGAGTTATAGCTTCGAGACGAATTTTGCTTGTAATTAATGAGTTATATTTGGTTCCGCACACTCAACTTTGAAGTTCCATGTTTCAGAAGCTTCGTGTCTGGTGCCATCTGAAAAATAGACAATGGGAAGCAGGACAGATACAATCAACTTCTGGAGACAAAGCTTCAGTATTGCTTTCTGATGGCAGTGTGAGTTCACTTGTTCTGGCTATTCACTATGATGAACAGTGAAGCTTAAAACAGTTGAATTAAAAGGATGTGTATGTAATTGGACTTTGTCATCCTATAGGTTGTGGCTGTGCCCATTGGAGAGCTTTTACCTGCAAATCCAGATATTCTTCAGGGTGTTAATAATCTCATACAACTTTGTTATCTCAATGAGCCATCAGTTGTTCACAACCTCCAACATAGATATCATCAGGACAGAATATATGTGCGTACTCTTAGGACTTGTTGTTTCATTAGATGTAAAACTTCATGCCTTTGTCTTAATGTTTTCTGTTTCCTCTATGCTTACAGACTAAGGCGGGCCCTGTTCTAATAGCAGTCAATCCATTCAAAGAGATCCAATTGTATGGAAACGAACATATTACAGCTTACAGGCAGAAACTGTTGGATGATCCTCACATTTATTCTGTTGCCGACACTGCCTACAGTCAAATGATGGAAGGTCTTTATAATACCAAAGTTCATTTCTGGTCTCTGAAAACTTTAGATGAGAGCTGTCGATCCTTATTTCTTTTTGCTTTTGCTGTGTTTCTTGCAGATGAAATAAATCAATCCATCATCATAAGGTTGGTTGAAGTGTCTCCTTGTTCGATTTTCTATAATCTGATGACAGTAAAAATGTGTTTTTCTAAACTGGTTGAGTAATTGCATGTCTTGGCTGTAATGATCAAATTTACGATAAGCCTATGCTTGTATTTCTAAGTGACTAACTTCTCTTCATATCATGTAGTGGGGAAAGTGGATCTGGGAAGACGGAAACGGCAAAGTATGCGATTGAATACTTGGCTATGATTAGTGGAGGAAACAATCGGATAGAAAGCGAGGTTATGCAGACAAGTTGCATATTGGAGGCTTTTGGGAATGCCAAAACTCCCAGGAATAACAACTCCACTCGATTTGTCAGTCTCTACACTTGCTTCCATCTTTTCTGCCCCTTTTTATGGGGGGGGGGGGGGGGGGGAGAGTAGATTTTTTATTGTTTATGCCCCTTTTTTTGCACTTGAACTGACAGTTGTCTTGATGGGTTGCAGGGAAAGTTGATTGAAATTTGTTTTAGTGCAGAGGGAGGAATTTGCGGTGCTAATGTAAAAACATGTAAGGATGTTTACTAAGTTGAATCTCCTTAGAAAATACAACTTGTTGTAGTTGTCTTGTTAGCATTGTTTTGGTATCAATTTCTTGTAATACTGTTTTGGTCTCATTACTAACTTTTACACATCTTTATGCATGTCTAATATGTTGATGCTAAAATAATGAGCAGTTCTTCTCGAAAAGGTGGGCATATTTCTTCTCTGTGTTCTTCGTTGGATTGTCTTGTTAAATATGTATCTGTTCATCAGAGTCTAAATCTTTTTGAAACACGTCTTATTTTGGCAGTCAAGAGTGGTTCAACTGGCTCATGGCGAGAGGTCTTACCATATCTTTTACCAGCTATGTGCTGGGGCTCCATCTGCTTTGAGAGGTTTGTATTTGGATTTTGAACCTTTTATTGTAATATCTTTTTGTTACTTATTTTAGCTGTTTGGGCTTCAGAGCTGTCATTCGCTCTAGGTTTTAGTTGTCTCAGTAGGATATGATTATTCAGTAATTTCGCTATGCAACTTTATTAACATTTTCAAGCCAATGAACCAGCTTCTATTGTTACTGCTGCATTTTACTACCTGTGAGATGTTTCTCCTCGTATCTTTTCTTAGAACTGAAATTACTATGATTCTAAAGGTAGCATAAGAGCGATAATTTTTTTTATAAAGTGCTTTTATTTATCAGAAAACATTAGTTGATGATGGTGATCTTTTGTCTGAATTTGTGACATTGTAATAATAGATATGTATGAGCTTGCAATCGCTCCTTCGGGGTAGGGGTAAGGTCTGCGTACACACTACCCTCCCCAGACCCCACTAATTGGAATTTACTGGGTTGTTGTTGTTGTATGAGCTTGCAATCACAAGTCTGTGGTTGCTTTGCTTAGATGCTATAATTTGTTATATACTTGGTGCGTGGAAGTTTGAGCCGGAAAATTTGGAATTTGAACATAAACTAGAGGAAGTATAGTTTCTACTATTTTAGAAGCGGAACAACTGTTTCTTGGCTAGATGTGTGATCGAATACTCTACAACTCTGCATGATTTTTGTTTTTGTTTCTCTTTGTTTGAGAGAGGAGGTGGGTGTTAAGTAAAGAAGTCCTTGGAAGATTTTGCACTTTCACATTCAGAACATTTATGCTATTCTTTTGTCAGATAAACTAAAGCTAAAAGGTGCTTCAGACTACAACTTTCTCAACCAGAGTGATTGCTTGGTGATCCATGATGTTGATGACGCTAAGAAGTTTCACATGCTTGTGGTGAGCTAAAGGGATCAAATTTACGGTTAATTTAGATTTTATTTTTCTTTCGATTCAAAGTAATGTTGGATCTATTTGTTATTAATTCCTTTCATGCACTTCCTTTTCAGAAAGCCCTAAACACCATGGGGATGTCCGAAAGAGACCAAGAGCATGCTTTTCAGATGGTTGCTGTTGTGCTATGGCTGGGAAACATAACATTCCAAGCAATTGGCAGTGTAAACAATGTTGAAGTTGCACAAAGTGAAGGTGAGCTATATTTGCGAAACACAGTTTTGCTAATTTTGCTCCTCTTGTTTTAATATTTGATTTCTATGCTTATACTTGTGTCATTATTGATCTCTGATGCAATTCTTAGTAGTCAAATGTAGCCTAGACTTCTTAATTTATGAAAGTTGTGGAGTTCCATGAGGTCATACAGTTCTTCAAACTCTTTCACACCAGGAGTCGGACTGCAATGAGAACGGATACAGTTACTGAACACTTAACGTATAAAGTAGACTGGTTCCAGGATTAAAGTTGGCGATAGGTGCTGTCAGAAGCAACTGTATTTGACTATTTATTTTTAAACGAAGAGTATGGTTGACTCTTTAATAATTGGTAATCTGGAAAGATGAATAATTCTTGGTTATTAATAGTATTCCTTGTTAATCATCCCAATATAGTAGCACTAAGTAAAATATTCCATTGCAAAAGAACCATTTAACCATTTAGTACTTACAATTTCATCACATTCGGTTCTATATTGCAAAAGTAATCTGGTAAAGGAAAACAACGTGACGACCTAAAATCGGAGGCCCGCGATTGGCACTCGAGGATCTTACTCCTGTTGAGCGAACCCATAAACTCTAGTACCTCTTAATCATCAACACATGCGTAAGGGCACTCGCTTGCCCAAACCAACACTCATAGACATATAACCATGCATAGATAATCCTCAAAATGTGAATCCATAACCCAATCACATATATAATAGGTTCCGACAAGGGACTACATCATTCACATATCACAAAATGCATATACTACTGTCATCATGGAATTTCTAAAGATGTGTAAAGGAGGACAATATATCTTCGGGACCACCGGTTATGCAAAAAGAATAGAAAGCTCATATGCCACCACCAAATTCATGAGTGGAGCACCTAGCTCGTAACTGTGGGGTGCGCGTTTGTATATGCAAGATAGTGAAAGGAGTGAGTATAAAAATTCTCGGTAAGTCTTGCAGACTTCCCTCCAAAAGGTGGGACAAGTCCTTCAGAGAACATGCATTATGTAGCCAAAACATAGTTTCATAAATACATCATTAATTGAAATCATATACATGTGAAAGATCATTTAACTCTTCATATGCAATCGTGGGATTTCAAATCATATGCATTGGCTTAAACATTTACAGATATTCCTTGAAATCATATCATTTGTCTGTTGGCCATTTATACAATCAAACTATGCTCACAGGTTCCATAAATCATCATACATTAAACATTCTTTAAATGTGGGATAATAGTTTGGAAATATTATTTGAGAGACAACTTATTCCCACAGATCTTTTTTTTTTTTGATTTGCACCGGGTGTCCGAGTCTCTAAGAGCTCCGACTAATCCCGGGGGTGCACAGGCCCTCGGCAAGGAGTTTCCCGCAAGTGCACCACGGTTAATTCAGGTTTTACCCAGTCCGATGGCCCTCAGAAATTGTTTGCACCCAGTGGGTTTCGAACTTGAGACCTTGAAAGGGAGCAAACCCCAAGGCTCAAGTCTATTGCCACAGATCTTTTAACAAATCATACTTTGCTCCCAAGAGTCATACTTCTTATACCTCACGCGCGGGGGCCATACTTTCTCATAATCCGCCTATTAGGAGCCATACTTTCTCATTATTCACCCCGAGGGCCATGCTTTATCATAATGTTATCATAATGCGGTTCATATGGCTTCAATATATAACATTTCAATACAACACTTTTGGCCTCATCATGTATCTTATGAATATTTGTACAAATATGGTGTGGGCTTAAGCATGGTATATTGTCATTTTCACTAGCACGACCCCTTTTGGGTTTAAACATGATCGATATATCAAAACATAGATATTTCAGTATTCATTTTCATTTCATTACAATCACCCACCAAACGTATTCCCATTGATCCAATACCTTAAACCAAGTATTTCTCACATTCCATTATATAAAACAACTAATTTGAGGGACATGGAACATAGATTTGAATTAAGCTTAATGAAAATTTACGGGGCATTAAAAACAAATAATTGTGGGATAATCATGTCTATTCCTTTTACTATTACTGAAAATAGATTCGTATCACCTCTTGTATCTATTACTGTGATACTAGAATAGAAGAATATGTATTTCCTTTGTCCCATTGCATATCCCCTTATCTTACTTACCTTCTTCACTTTTATTCAAGTAATTTTTCCGTTACGATGCTCAATTCGGAACCATCCCCATGCCATGCTCTAAAAAGGATGGTCAATGGTTATTTTGTTTAGCACACAAAAGAAAAGAAGATTCACAAACACGGAGATGTTCAGTATTCATAAATTACTGTAAGGAGGATGAAAGAGTGTAGATAACATGTTTAGGTTTGTGCACAATCAACTTTTTGTTGACTGCTTTGCCCTGTATCCTATCTGAAATTTCTTTGTCTGGTCAAATATTACAATGTTGTTCCTCCTTTGAGTAGGAGACAGTGTGTCATGTTTTGCTACTATTTCCTGCACTTGTTTTTTAATTGCAAATGTAATCTTTTCTAATCATCTTTTTCTATTTGTACGCGAAGATTTTGAATTATCCCCAATTGTGCGAGTTTCCTGATACAGTGTTATATGTTCGTTATAACTATGATTATCTGGCGGCGCTAAAGCTAACCTGTTTGATATTTCACCATCTCTAATGTTGCAGCCGTTATAAATGCTGCTAGCTTGTTGGGCTGTAGTGCCAATGACCTCATGCTAGCTTTATCAACCAGGAGAATGCAAACTGGCAAGGATAAGGTTGTCAAGAGTTTAACCATGCAGCAGGTAGGTTACTTGGTTATATAGGTTCTCCTAAGATTCTCTCTTCGACATTTTCATCCTCACATTTGCCGTAATATGCAATAAGTGTGTTACTTTTGCGTGTTATGAATACGGCACTCCTACCTTTTCTCTTAAGAACCATAAAAAAATGATTTTAACTTTGGTTCAGGCAATTAATACTAGAGATGCATTGGCGAAGTTCATCTATGCAAACCTATTTGACTGGATAGTGGATAAAATTAATAAATCTCTTGCAATGAGTAAAGAAAAGATTGCTAGAACCATAAATATCGTAGATATTTATGGCTTCGAATCATTTGAGGTAAATTGATTTTCAAGATGTTGTTGCTATTGTACCGCATAAAAGTATATCTGTTGTCTCACTTGCCGTTCCTCCTTTTCAGAAAAATAGCTTTGAACAACTTTGCATAAACTATGCAAATGAGAGGCTCCAGCAGCATTTCAACCGACATCTGTTCAAACTTGAGCAAGAAGTAAGAACATTAGCATGTTTTGTGGTTACTGACTTCTTATTTCTTCATGCCCTTTTTTTGGGTTATGGTTCTTATTTCTTCATTCCTTTCAACTACTCAGTTCTTTAAACTGAGATAGGAAAACAAAGAACAATGTTTTTTGCTGACTGTGCATCAGTTAGCTATAGTATGAGTTAAGCTTTTTCCTTGTCAAAAAATGAGTGAACTTTTTGTGAGAAAGTCCGAGCCCATATTTTAGGACCTCGGTTGCTGTCTGCAAATGTTGTTGAAGTTGTGCAGATGAAATAAAGATCATTATCAGACACTTTTCTCTTTGTATTTGTGGATATCTGAGCTTTATTCAGACTCCTGTAGATATTTATTACAGCTTATGTTGGATACTGACGCCAAAATTGATGTACTTTAATTCAGGAATATGAATTGGATGGAATTGATTGGACCAAAGTAGA
This sequence comes from Nicotiana attenuata, assembly GCF_001879085.1. Taxonomy (NCBI): domain Eukaryota; kingdom Viridiplantae; phylum Streptophyta; class Magnoliopsida; order Solanales; family Solanaceae; genus Nicotiana; species Nicotiana attenuata. The sequence continues at coordinate 3,906,775 of NC_031996.1, read as the reverse complement.
TTTTCAAGACAACCAAGAGTGCTTGGATCTTTTTGAGAAGGTATTTGTGCCTTTTGGTTCTTTTCTTCCACTCATTTTGCATTCAGGAATACTCATAGTCTGTGCAAAATTTCATCACTTTGGATTACACTTTTAACACTTCAGCATAACACAGACATAATCTTGTTTTGTTTTCCCTTGTAGTATTCTTTCTCTTTCTCATATTCAATTGTCGATTTGGATAAGAAGAGACACTACCTCATTCGAATTATCACAATTTTGATGGACATCATTTACAAACATACTCACATGCACACGCAGACACCCACCATATGTTCATATTGTAGAAATACTTCTCGGCATTGAAGTTGAAAATGCAAATTATCCAGTACACAGTAATGATATATCATCTCTTGATCTATGGATTCCAATGATGCCCTTTGCAGAAATCCATCGGGCTGATATCTTTATTGGATGAAGAGTCAAATTTTCATAAAGCGACTGACTTGACCTTTACCAATAAGCTTAAGCAGCACCTGAAAGCTAACCCTTGCTATAAAGGAGATAGAGAAGAATTTGGCATTCGCCATTATGCTGGAGAGGTCAGTTTCTTTTCGAAATGTATCCCTTTTGGTGTCAAAACCTGTGCCATATAATGTCTCTTTAGATGTGAAGCGGCAATTTCCTTGAACTGAGACTCTTGTGAGACAATTAAGGTTTGGGATCTGATACATTAGAATTTGCTCATGGACAATAGTTAATGTTTCAATTAATAAAGATCAATAAGCTTCTTCAAGTATATCTAATATTCGTTACTCGCTTTAATAGTTCTGTTTTGACCATCATAAAGTTTTAATTTTATCTTTTTAGGTCATCTATGACACAAGTGGCTTCTTGGAGAAGAATAGAGATACGGTGCACTCTGACATTATTCAGCTACTCTCGTCAAGCAGTGAACACTTGCCCAAGTCGTTTGCTTCTTCTTTTGCTAATCAGTCCGCAGATTTTCAGAAGCAAACAGTTGCTACTAAATTTAAGGTAGTTATGTCATTTTCTTAATTCCTTATAAAACTAGATGTGCTGGTAAAAAAGTTTATAAATTTCTTTTGACAAAATAACAATTTGTATTCTGATGCTATAAGAAATACCTAATGCTGCCTTTATCAAAATCTTGCAGGACCTATTGTTCAAATTGATGCAGCAGTTGGAAAGTACTGCGCCACACTTTGTTTGTTGCATAAAACCGAACAATAAGCAGGTTCCTGGCATGTACAATAATGATCTCGTCTTTGAGCAGATCAGGTGCTCTGGTCTTCTTGACATTGTTAGGATCTCTAGATCTGGGTATCCTACTAGGATGACACATCAAGAATTCTCTAAAAGGTGAATTATGTGCTCCTTTCTTTGCTGCTGAGTTTCCCTTTTGGATGCTTTGTAACTTATACAAATGTGGTTATTTAGGTATGGCGTCCTTCTTCCGCAAGTTCATGAATCCAAAGATCCCTTAAGCATGTCAGTTGCCATTCTGCGGCAATTTGATATCCTTCCCGAAATGTACCAAGTTGGGTATACAAAGTTATATTTCCGGGCAGGACAGGTAAGTTTGTTGCTTTATCGTAGTTTCTTAAGTGTACCTATTTTTTCTTTCATTACGAAAAATAATTTGGATTGCCATTAATCATTGAAGCAGATACCTTGTAACGTATTTAATCATTACTACTATATTAAGCCAATAAAAATGTTATGTGTCTTAAAATTTGGTTACCTCATGAAGAGAATTTCCGATTTAAGAAGCATATTTGACTTCGAATATTTCTGCAATCAGTCCCGTTATAGTAATCTAATGAGAAATGAAGATAAATATGCTAATAATTTTCCTACGATAAGTATGGCTAATTTGGACTTCTAGTGAGGCAATGGTTGTGCACGTTATTAAAGAATCGATTTCCTGGTGTATCGATTTTCTGAACTTCTTTCTTGGTGACTTGTAGATTGCTGCACTGGAGGATGTGAGAAAACAAGTTTTGCAAGGCACCCTTGAGGTACCGAAGTGCTACAGTGGTCATTGTGCTCGTTGTCACTTCCATGAGCTCGAAGGAGGGGTCATCATACTCCAGTCATGTAAGGCAAAATGTTTTGCAGTAGTTTTAATTTTGAGAATGTTGATGAACCTTCGAAGAAGCTATTCATGAACAGATTTTCTCAAGCCAGTTTTCTTTGTATATGATTTTGTTTGTTTTAAGTAGTTAGTATATGACTTAAAGTTCTTGAGCAACCAGGGATTCCATATCCAAGCTCTTTTCTCTCATTTCTTTCTTCCTTTCTTTCCTTTCTTTTTTAGTGGAAATGTGTCACACTGCTGAAAGTTCTTAAAGTGATTAACGACATGAAATATTGTGGAACTTTTAAGTCAAGGTTATTATTCTTGGAGGTATGATGTCAAAATATTTTCTTGTAGTCGTTCGTGGTGAAATTGCTAGAAGGCAGTATAATGCATCTCTGGAGTCGAAACGAAAGGCTGCTAACAAAGAAAACGACAAGCAGCTGGTGGCTGTTGTGCAGATACAATCAGGTAAAGTTTTTTCTTTGGCGACTATGATTATGAAATGAAATATGGGTTTATATGCCTTGCTTTTCTTTTATTGCAGCAATTCGTTGCTGGTTGGCTCAGAGGCATCTTAATCAGCTGCAAAGTTTGAAAAAGTTAAACCAAGACAGAGAAAAACAAGGCAGAAAGACGTCGGAGGTGAAGGTACCGTATTTGATAGAGAATGATGGATATCTTCATATGCAAGCTCTCTTCCGTCAACTTTTGTTATCTAGAGGGACCCTAGCATGGAATGATTTATCTTTTTTCTAAAAGCTTTTTCATAAATACTATTGTAATTTGTCTTTTTTCTTCGTTCAGAATTGTAGTGTCTGCTTCAGGATTAATATCTTTAAGAATTTGGTGGCCTGTTGCGTGAAGCCAGTTTTAGGTATCTTTTCCCCCCTTTTTTGACAAGCAAATCCAATTAAAGGTGTTCTGCTACTTGTCTGATATGAGGAATGAGAAAATGTTTCATATTGTCTCCTTTCTCTAGACGATGAAATGCTTAGTCTTGAAATTGCTGAGAGTTTGATTCTTTAATTAGAAGGTAAAGAAGTGAGAAAATATTAGTCTTTTTCAATGGATAGGAAGGCCTTTTTTTGGTTTAGATGTTAATCCTATTGCCCAATCTGCAGCACCAAAGAAAAACAATCAATTAGCAGCCCAAAAGGAAAGAATAAGGACAGTAGGTCAAGAGTATTTAATGGAGCCCAAAACCCCTTTTCTCTACCTTATAATCCACTTTCTCTTTTCTCTGTTCTAATTGCCCATGGCTGTCACTTTGACTGATGAAAGCAAGGTTGATTCTGTACTAAGCTTAAATCTTTTTGTCTCAGCAGGACTTGCCTGCAGAAATTTTACCTTCTGTTGTAGAAGACCTCGAAAGGCGCGTCATGGTGGCTGAGGCATCCCTTGATGAGAAGGACAAGGAAAATGCTGCCCTAAAGGAGCAAGTAAACCAATTGGAGGCCCGATGGTCAGATTATGAGGTCAGGATGAGGTCGATGGAGGAGATGTGGCAAAAGCAAATGGTGTCTTTGCAGGTTTGTAATATCTCCAAATCCATGTGATAATGTAGTATAATTCTATTCATGTAGCAGAGTTTTTTGTTGTTGCATTTCTTTCCATTTGAAGAAACAGTTTGTGAGATGAAACTGCGGAATGAGACTGATAAAATCCTTTTGAAAGTTATTTTGATGCAATTAATGTGCATGTAGTCATTACGCTTCTAGCGCATTGAACAAGCATATTTTCTTTTCCCACGGGAGAAGCAATTGTTAGAGTAAAGAAAAATAAATCTTTATCAATATAGGAAGAATTGTTTTTTCTACCATGGATGTGTACGTGGTTGACATTATTTAATTTGCTTTCAGAAAAGGAGTTAAGGACTTAAGGTTTATGCTCTTCTATATACATGAATGTTTAAATTGCCAACTATCTTATATATCAAATGCTTCGCTACGCAGGCAAGTCTGGCTGCTGCCAAGAAGAGTCTCGGTGTTGACAATCCAGCCGGTCACCCTGGAAAACGTGAAGGTTCCCAATCTCCTTGCGGTTATGATTCTGAAGACACAACAACTATGGGCACTCACACTCCTGGGGGCAGCACTCCTATCGAATTTGCTAGCAACGGTGTAGATTTTGGAGGTATTAGAGAGAATAATGGCGGTTTATGTGTAGTCAATTACCTTAACAGGGAGTTTGAACTACGGAGACAAAATTTTGATGACGAAGCCATGGCAATTGCTCAGTTGAAGTCAGAGCAGTTACATTCAACTAATCCTGCAGAAGATTTTCGAAGACTGAGACATAGGTTTGAGGAATGGAAGAAAGATTACAAGGCCCGGTTAAAGGAGACAAAGGCAAAGGTACACAAGTTTGGTTATTCAGAAGCAGAGAAAACTCGTAGAAATTGGTGGGGAAAGAAGAGCAAAAGATAGTAACTTTACACAATTCTTCTTTTTCTTCTTCTTTTGTGTGTGAAGATGTATAGTTGAGAGTAATTTCCGCAATTATGAGTGTCTCAATGTAGCAGAATTAGTCGAGACTGGGGAAAGTAGTGTGCCCCGAAAGGATCCACTCTGATCCATCTGTTTGTGAATAGCTTGTTGTAGACTATGTTAGGTTCTGAACATACATATATGTTGGAGTTAGTTCGAAAACGACTAGAGATTTCCTAGTCCATAGATTTTTATGCTAAGTGTTGCAGCAGTTGTGATAGATCAGTTGCAATTGCAGAAAAATGATTACTATTTTTGTACAACTTAATGAGTGGCAAAACATTGTTTGCGTTTTGCTTATTAGATATACATTTCTGGACTGATTAATCCTAGCTGTTTTTCAGAATTTCGTTATAAGTGGAATTACCTGTATATACTGCGTACACGCGACCCTTTTCAGACCCCAAATGTGGGATTAAGCTGGGTTCAGACCCCAAATGTGGGATTAAGCTGGGTTTGTTGTTGTCGTCGTCTCCAAAATGGCTTTCTCCATTCAGCAAAATGAAAAAATTCATGTCAAAATTTTAGCTTGGTCATAAACTATTGTGGAGCTGTCATAGTTAGAGTTGTTGGACTTAAAGTAGCAAAGTTTCATATGACACTGGACTTTATTTGATTTTGATAAGATAAACTGCCATTCAAGATTGAATGTTGTTGCTACTTTCCCCTTTTCCTTTCCTTTTTTGCAGTCACAGCAAAGAAGAGACTCCATTGTTGAGATTGAAAGCATAAAACCATCTTTTTTTTTTTTTTTTTTGAGACAGAAACCATATATTCCAACAATAACATACTTAGTGTGATCCACAAGTGGGGTTTGGTGAAGGTGCGAAGTACGCATACCTTACCTTTCTACCTTGTGTAAGGTAGAGATGCTGTTATTGATAGACCATCGACTCAAGATTTTTTTTTTTAAAAAAAACAGGTCTGAAAAATACAAGGGTAAAAAACTATGATGAAAATATTGAAAAAAAAAAGAAAAGTATAGACAACAAAATAAACATAGTAAATGAAACATCGGTAGTAATAAAATTGAAAAGCATATGCTCCATCAATTTCAATTTATATGACGCAACTTGACTCGGCACAGAGTTTAACCAAAAAGAAAACTTTTAAAACTTGTGGTCTAGGGGCCTTTAATTTATGTAGTTATAAAAGCTTCTCATTAAGAATAAAATGAAAAACTTTTTTCTCTTTCCAAAAATATAAAACCGATAAAAAAAAGAAGAAATGCAGTGAGCGTGGATCGAACACGCGACCTTCAATGAAAAGCATATACTCCCTCAATTTCAATTTATATGACACAACTTGACTCGGCGCGGAGTTTAACCAAAAACTTTCGAAACTTGTGGTTTAGGGGCCTTCAATTTATGTGGTTATAAAAGCTTCTCATTAATGATAAAATGAAAAGCTTTTTTTTCTTTCAAAATTATAAAACCGATAAAAGAAAAGAAATGCGGTGAGCGTGGATCGAACACGCGACCTTCAGATCTTCAGTCTGACGCTCTCCCAACTGAGCTATCCCCGCTGTTGCTTCGTTTGGCTTTTTTGTATTATAAATATCTAAAGGATATAAGCGCAAATAATAACTGGAAAATTCGAGGACCGTATTGCAATATTAGAACATTTTCAAAGGACCTCGAGCCATTTGCGCTTTTAAATCCCTTCAACGGTTCAACCTAAAAAAACGCCAAAACGCACTGGCAAAATCAATTTACTTTCGCCGGAATCACAAATTCCGATTCTGAAGTCCGGTGAACTCAAGAAATGGTTATCAAAAAACGGGTAAACAAGCTTCCTGCTGAAAATGGCGGAACCAATGGTGTTGAAAGTCTCCCTAAGAACAAAAAATGCAACGAACAGTTCGATCACTGGGCTTTTCTGGTAATTTCTATTAGTACCTTGAAAATGTATGTTTAATTGTTTTATATTTTCTATGTGTGTGTGTGTGTGTGATTGAGCCAACTAGTTTTGCTGAGGTGGCAGTTGTAATTGGGACTTCCTAATTTTTCACAAAAAAATGTTAAAAGTCCTGTAAGAAGTTGTGCTTTGTTAATATGGATCTGAATGTCTGTGAACTGTATGAATTCTTTTGCATTTGATACGATGAAATTTCGATAGATGTGTTTTTGTTATTCTTACACCAGCCAATTTATAATAGTCATTACACACACACACACACACACACACACACACACACACACATATATATATATATCTTTCTAACAGAATTATTATTATATTCTTACATCCGTGGTGTCGGGGCAAGCTTACCCGTACCTCGACTAATTCCACGGGGCAGCTGCTACCTCTCACCAGCACAAGTACCGAGTAATTATGTCCACCAAGGCTTGGACAGATGTGACGAAAGCACCTAGCATTTTGCCTTGGCTAGCTGGGATTTGAACCTGAGACCTCATGATTCTCAAATCATATCATTGACCACTAGGCCACACCCTTGGATTTTAGTATCTATGGAATTATACTATTGGATTGGTGCTTAGGGAATTAAATTATTATAGTAGCTTGGTTTATAATGCTGACTCCATTTAGATTTAATCGTAAAATCTAGCTTTTGATTAGTCAATTTGCAGTAAAACTATTTAAAGATTAATTTATTTTAAGATATCAAGTTTATAAGTATTTTTAGATAAAAATTTCAGTTGAACTATTTATGTTTACCCAGAGCACCTCATCCTACTATTTGAACTATTCTTTTATTTTAAAAACGGTAATGTTGTTGTTGTTGTTGTTGTAATAATGAAGTAGTGGCTTTGGTAGTGTAATTACTCTTTTTAAGGAATTTATGCTCCCACCATGTTTATAAAGACAATTGAAATACATGTTAGCGAAGCCTGAGTTTTCCTAAGAACATTTGCGTAGTTTTGGATTGAGGTGTAGTAGTAAATGTTAATAAAATGTATGTTTAATGGTGGATATTGTGAGTTTCACGTGGTTTTTCCCGTGGATTTGTGTAGAAAAAAAGAATGGAAATTCTCTGGCATCTCTCATTGGTACTCGTGTTAATCCAATATCTTTTGCCATTGCCTTTTCCTTTTCTGTTACCTGTAATTATAATGTGTCCATGAAATTGAACTGTTAGAGTGGTCTACATGGCCTACATTATAATTTTGTGTTTATGGTTGGTGTTCTACTTATGCTGATTTTTGCAGGATCAAATTGAGGCCCCTATGTGGGTGGACCTTACCTTAGAATATAAGTCTGCCTATCAAGAAAAGTGAGCATCTACACAAGTTGTTAGGTTCTCAAATTCATGTTGGTTGCTTGAGAAATTAGTTTCTTGATCCAGCATATTCATCTTTTTGTTGCAGGGACGATGATTGGTTCCACATAAGCCATCCGTAAGCATCTTCTCGTTTTTCTTACTTAAGCAGTTTCACTATATCGACGTGGTATCCTTACGTTGAATGAATATTTAGGTTTCACCAGGCCTCTTCTAAAATGTTGAAATCTGCATTTTCTCATGCTGGAGAGGGTTCCATAAACCTAGAGCTCGGGTTGCAGGGGTTGTGTTCTCCTAAGCTTCCACCTTCGGTTTCAAGATCAAGAGGCAAAGATTTCCGAAACAGACAATTGGGACAAGGAAATCATTGGCTTACCTTGGATAAGAAACATCCAGTTAAACAATTAAGCTCTAAACCTTCAGCTGCAGATTCAGAAGCTTGTAAAGTAGTTAAACAGAGGGCAAGCTCCAAAAAATTAACAAACTCTGCTGCTTCAGACTCAGGTTCTTCTTTTCAGCCACCAGATGTTACTTCTGGCAATGAAAAAATTAGCTCGAACTCTTTGGCTGTCACGAGATACGAAAGCCTGCCAAGAAGCTGCATTACATTGGAGAACGGTGAACAACATTACCAAAAATCATTGGGCGTTAACAGTTTAAAGAAGTCTCTCGAAGTGTCTGATCAAGTACTTGGTCGAACTAGTGGGTTCTTGTCAGATCTAAGAGTAAGTCTGGGGAAAAGTTGTGTTACAAGACAAGCATCAAGAATGGAGGCAAACAATTTTAGGCAGTCAGAAGGTCAGAAATCTTCTTCAAGTATGTCGAGTGTAGGATCTTCTTCAAACACCTACAAGGAAAGGGAGAATCTAAATGAGAGAAAAATTAAAGAGAAAACCCCAGATAGTAGAAATGCAAGTAGGATGGCTCGAGCTCCAATTGGAGAAATTAAGAAGGCAAAGATGTCCAAGGTTCCTGTTCAACCTCCTGACAAAACTTCTAACACTATATTGGTTATTGGAAGATCTGTTTCTTCGTCCATTAGGAATGAAGGTGCTAAAGAAAAGGTGAGAGACTGGAAAAGTTGTTTGAAAAGCTTATATGACAGGCTTCCCCTTTTCATTTTCAGTAAAAGGTTATGATTAGGTAGGCTATTGAATAGAATTTGTATATTTGTGCCTTTTGTTTTACTGATAGGCTTGGAGATTGAGAAGGGTTTCCGTTGTTTTTGACCGTCTTTAAATTATTGAGCATTTGAGCCAGGGAACATTTTAGATAAATTGCTCTCAGGCTTCAGTCTGTTCGATGTTCGTGATGCATTATTTCATAACGTTTCATGTCGCTTTCAATGAATGACAAACTATTTGATTTATCCAATTTGTGTTATGTTATAGGTACATCAACATAATGTACAGAGAAAACCTCTTATTTCTCGAAGAGCCAATGATCATGTATCCTCAAATGTGGTCTCGAAGGCTACTGCAAGAATTGGAGGTAGCCAGTGCATTAGGACTGTTGGCACCAGTAAGGTGAATGTGGTTGGGAGTATGGGTATGACCCAGAAGTCAAGCATCCACGGCAACCAAAGGTGTTGTACAGAATTCACAAGTTACACAAAGGAGAATAAACGAAGCAGTGAGAACGCAAAGTCTAGTGATTTGATGGTAACCTTTGTGCTCTTAACTACTATTATTGTTAGTTTTTCTGTTCAATTGTAAAAAGAAAAAAAAGGTATCTCTATACATTAAAATGTGGTGAAGCTCATTCTGGAGACATATTGCAGAATTTAGAGTATTCATTGATCATGGTCAGTAGTTTGTGGCCTTATTTCATGGAGTGCAACAGTCCTAACAACTTTTAAAGCAACAGTCCTAACAACTATTAAAGTAGACCTGAGATGACCCATGAAATCGGACTAACCAGCTTGATAAAACAGAGGCCAGAGTGACCAATAAGAAAAAACTGAGCCTGCACGGTCCAGGCCCAGTTACTGAGCCAAGGTTGGTCCTAGGTTTTTCAACCAGTGAAGTGACCTGGACCATGACCGGCCTGGTCCAGACCAGCTAGGAATTAGAGAAAGTCCACTTTTAACCGAGATATTTCCTAAAAGAATAAAGTAGAAATTCCAAAGATAAAAGAAAATATAGGAAACATTCTTTTTTGAAAAAGAAAATAGCCTGGCCTATCCCAGCCCTTTCCAAGTCCTGTTTACCGTTAGGGGTCGTGGTCTTTGCTGGGCTTATCCCCTTAAAATTTGTACGGCCTGGCCCATTTTGAATTGAGCCAAGTGCAGCACTGGACCAAGCCCATCCAGCTGGACCAAGCCTGTCTGAGCTGGCCCAGTTAGCACATTTATTTTAAAGCATATACTTATTAGTTATCGAGGCCCTTGGTTAATAAGCTGTATGGTTGTTTTGAGGAATAATAAGATTTGTCACTCTTGCATCTCATTTTGATAGGGTTTTTTCCAATTGTTTATTTATGAGGTGTCAGATAGTCCTTACACCTATAGTAATTCAGTGGGAGAAGCAATTGTGCGAAAGGATTAACTTCCTTTACAATGTTACTAATGCAGGTGAACCCTGATAATAAAAGGGACGTGGCTAATCGTGTGAATACGAAGAAGAAGGTTTTCCTTAGGTAAAATAGCTAATCCGTATGTACATAGTAGCACTCTGCCTGGTTTCATTCTCGGCAAGCTGCAACGAAGATGGATAAAATGATACGGAGATTGTCTTATGCTATCAAATATGTTTACCTCTTTCATTGTGGTTCATGTTGTCGATATTCAACGTAACTGGATAAAAGAGAGCTGCAATGCGAGATCAAGCTCTCTGAAATCTTAAATTGTTGCTGCATCTTAATTGTGCTTTGCAGAGGTTGATCAAAAGCTGACAATATGTCTATTTTCCACATCAATATGTTCAATATTACTGTGATGCTGTGTTTTTTCACAGGGTAAGCCATCTAAACATATCGATAAATTTCATTGATCTATTGATTATATCTTGATCCCTCAAGTGATAACTTACAAGAAATGAAACATGAACTGTAGCTTCAATCAGAATCCCTTTTACAGACCTCAAGTCAAGCCCCTTCTCCCTTTAGTTTTTCCTGTACATCTAAAGGTGTACTTCTTGTGAAATTCTGAAATTGCTAAAAGTGAAGTAATTTTCTTATAAACTGAAAATATTGGCTCAAGTAAACCTACCCCTTACTGTAGGGTCATTTTCACTAATAAGACACTTTGGTGCCGCTCTTGTTTTTTTGACCCCGCTTGCCCCATATGGGTAGAACTTCAAGTTTAACAAGTGTTGCTCCTCGCTTGCCCCATGGGTAACACTTTTGACTTTTGTTCTTAAAGGTTTGTCCATAAGCAAGCGGGGTCAAAAAAATCAAAACTATCCATTTTCAAGGTCATTTGGTGTAATTTTCTAATTACTATAGGTCTGCCTCTAGTAGATATAGTAGCACCATGACGCGTAAAACTTTTGTGTGACCATTGGTACATTATTAGAAGTATAAATATATCTAGATGCATTGTCCAAGTTTTGGTGGACAGAATTACTCGAGTACGTGTGCTGGTGGGAGGTAATAGATACCCTGTTGGAAGTAGTTAAACTGCGTGCAAATTGGATCGGACACCACAGTTACAAAAAAAGATACATATTTAGCACACATGGGGGCCAAAATCAGTGGTGTGCCTCCACCATTGGCGAGTAGTAGGAAGGATGGACCATATTTATGTGTCAGTATAGAAATTTTTTTGCTTCGGAATAAAACAAACAATTGGAGGAGACAAGGAAAAGTTCAAGAAAGTGTACTATTTCTGTTATAACAGAAATGTCAGTGTTTCATTTACAAGTAAAAACAACAAAGTTTACAGTGCCAAGCCAAAAAATTGAAGAGTATTATCAAGAACCCAGCTAAGCTTATGAAGGAGCAGACTGCTCCACAATAAATTCATGTGCTCTTTTCACTCAAACCCATTCTACACGCGCTGATCTACAATACAAGTTAAGGTTTCGACAGAATTCAATAATTTTGGTCCAAACGGGGTACATTACATTATATCTGCAATATTATCTTATACATATATTTTATAGCCATAAAAATGTCACTGTATGTCTAATGCTACAAAATTTTAAAAGTCTTTCGTTCTTTCTTAAACTTCGTATTCAGCCAAATACGTTCATATAATATGAGACGGAGGAAGTAATACTGTACTATAAGTCTCCCTTTAGAGAGTTCTAAAATAGAATATGCTTTTTTTTTTTGAGTCCGAAACCTATACGCTAACTTTTTGGACTTAAAATACGTTTCTACTGCCTAAAAAAATTTATTTTTCTATATATAACGCGGTATTATACCGCGCGATAGTTTAACGGTGTTTCTGCCGTTAAAGTATAGCGCGGTATAACAACGCATTATATATAGTGCAATAATGCGTTATATATAGCGCAGTATTATAACGCGCTATACCTCTTAAATAAAGAGCCCTTCTTCTTCCCCACGACAGAAACAGATGATCCCCATATCAATTTTAAGAGAAACCACGGTCCCCTACCCCCCCCCCCCCCTCTTTTTCTCCAAAAAAATCATGAGTGGACCCCACCCGTCACACAAAAAGATAAGATTGTAGGTCCCACATCCAACCCAAGCCTTCTGTTGTTGTGGTTTCCTCGTTTCGGGCTCAAAATTTCAATTTTCCGACTTTTCTAAAAACATAAATCGAGGTATTCTTGATTTAGTTTATGTCGAAAATCGTATAATAATGCATATTAGTTGTATTGAATGTGTTTACATGTTGTTTTATGTTTTGTTTGCGATTAAATTAGTATGTTATTTTTATCCGGATTAACATATTAGTATTTAAAAAAATAGTTAAAAGTTGAGAAATAATTTTTCTTGTTAATAAAAATGTTCATAAATTTCTTTTACTGTTTTATATGTAATTTCGTGAATGTTATGTTATTAAAATATATTTGTTATTTTTATTTAGTTTAGATTATTTATTTACTTAAAGACTAGTGCCCTTTTAGCGCAGTAAAATATAGAGCCTTTCAGTGTAGTAAAATGTAGAGCCTTTTAGCGTAGAATCTCTGTAGTTTAAGTATCTACTATATTGATAGATCAAACATAAACTCTGTCCAATTACAATTTATAAAAATTAATTATTTAATTTATAAAACAAACACACAGAATTATGAAAAAAAATATTGAAATTGACACACATAAGAATTCAGGATAGCTTGGTGCTACTGGGTCTCAAATATCGAGCCTGGAACTCATAGGTATATACTCTGTCCAATTAAATAATTAAATATTAATTATTTACAAAACAAAACAAACACACAAAATTTTAAAAAAATTGAAATTGACACACATAAGAATTCAGGAATGCTTGGTGCTACTGGGCATCAAATATCGAGCCTGGAACCCATAGATATATACGCTGTCCAATTAAAAATTAATTATTTAATTTTCAAACCAAACACACAAAATTCTAAAAATATTGAAATTGACAAACATAAGAATTCAGGAAAGCTTGGTGCTACCGGGCCTCAAATATCGAGCCTGGAACCCATAGGTATATACTCTGTCCAATTAAATAATTAAATATTAATTATTTACAAAACAAAACAAACACACAAAATTCTAAAAATATTGAAATTGACACACATAAGAATTCAGGAAAGCTTGGTGGTACTGGGCCTCAAATATCGAGCCTGGAACCCATAGATATATACGCTGTCCAATTAAAAATTAATTATTTAATTTATAAAACAAACACACAAAATTATAAAAAAATTAAAATTGACACACATAAGAATTCAAGATAGCTTGGTGCTACTGGGCCTCAAATATCGAGCCTGTAACCCATAGGTATATACTCTGTCCAATTAAATAATTAAATATTAATTATTTACAAAACAAAACAAACAATTAATATTGTTTAATTTACAATAGACGACATGGACGTGCCGCCTATGCATCCTGGACCTTTCTCCGATGAGCTATTAGTGTTACAAGGCGATCATAGGTGCGCCTACGTATGGGAGGGAGAGCTACTGGACCAGACTCTCCGCGCCAGGAGAGTGGACGACTTGTGGGACTTTATGAGGGGCACAGAGTTCCATCCCCATGTAGTCCAGCGCCTGCGGGATACGGGCTTCTATAGGATTTTTCAGATTGGGCGGTTGCAGCTCGATTGGTCTCTGATCACGGGCTTGATATAGCGGTGGCGACCGGAGACGCACACTTTCCACCTGCCCATTGGCGAGGCCACCATCATGCTGCAGGATGTTGAGATTTTATATGGGCTGCCTGCTGATGGACTGGTCGTTGCATTGCCTTAGTATATGAGATCTATGTCGCGTGCCAAGTATTTGGACTTGCTGTAGCAGTTCACTGGTTTCAGGCCACAGGATGAGACTGCAGCTTCAGGGGCCAGTTGCATGACTTTGACAGCTATTAGACAACATTTGGAGATATTGCACCCCGACATCACCGGCGAGACAGATGATCTACATATTCACCGGTACACGAGGTTAGTGCTGCTCCTTCTTTTTGGGGGTGTCTTGTTCTCTAACACTTCGGGAAATTTAGTGAGTTTGCGATTTCTACATCATCTTCAGCAGCTAGATGATTTAACCCAGTACAATTGGGGTGTTGTTGTTCTCGCTTACTTGTACAGGAATATGTGCCGGGCAAGCATGGGCACCCAGAGCGACGTATGTTCATAGAATCCTAACGCCTTTAAATAAGGCAATCCGTAGCTCAGGGGGCTGAATTTTTTGATGTATAGCGCAGTATTACACCGCGTTATACCCATTTGAATTATTGTTGTGTCAGTTAATCACAGGAGACTTATTGGTGGGCCCATAAACAGGTATAGCGCGGTATAATACCACACTATATATATATATATATATATATTTGAATTACAGTTATGTCAGTTAAATGCAGGAGACTAATTGGTGGGCCCACAAACAGGTATAGCGCGTTATAATACTGCGCTATATATAACGCAGTATTATACGGCGCTATATATAACGCATTATTATACCGCGCTATACTTTAACGGCAGAAGCACCGTTAAACTATAGCGCGGGGACTCCTTTTTTTTTCCCTTACATGCCCCAACAAAGTTTATGTAGTAATAAGAGGAGATGGATTAGTGTACATGATGGATGGAAGGATTTAACTTACATATACTAGTTATTATACTATAACGTATTATACCATGTTATTTCTTCGTTGCGCATACAATGTGACCTCGTGTTGTATGTCTCATAAAGCTCTTCTCTTTCTTTTCTCGTTGCGATGTGGGATACGTCTAATTAAGGTGTCATGTGCACCCTCCTTCCAGAAGCTTACCCCTTAGAAGCCTGACAATCCTTCTCTTTGATCTGTCCTCATCAGCCCGCCCTCTGTCATGAACGTCACAATTATATAGGTCACGTATATTATAAAATAATTGTCGGTGTTCATAAGCTAAACTCGATAAAAATCTTGAGGTGATGATTGAGGGAACATTTATGGCAGTTAAGATAATGTGTTCAAGTTCCTAACGGCTCTATTTCTCAAAATCGAGTTCCTAAGGTCCCGTTTGGCCATGAGTTTTGCCAAAATAAATTTGGGATTTATTTTCAAAACCATGTTTGGCCATAAATTTTGCCATATTTTGGTCAAATCCCAAATCCCAAAATCAGCTAACTTGGGAATTATATACATGTTTTTCCAAAATAAAGTTGAAAAATATGTTTTGAAAACGTATGTCCAAACACATTTTCATCTTCAAACCAAACTTTACCCAAATCAGATTTTTCAAAATAAATTTGGGATCTATGACCAAACGCTAGCCAGGTCTGTTTTATCGAAAGTGATGTATGATGTAATAGTAATCTTATAGTAGTAACGTAGATAGCTTTTTTTCATATGATTGATTTGCAAACAAACAAAAAAAAGGAAACTGCGTCGAAGCTTGTTTTTTTCAAACTTATTCGTGAAATTGACCCTTTCTTTGCCAACCTCTGCAGCTTCCTCCAAATCTTTATCTGCCTTATTTAAACTTTCCCACATTTTGTCTCCTTATTTCTCATTCTTCTTATTCCAATATTACCCCTTTCAACTTTTTTCTCAATTATTATTTGAATTTTATTCTAACATTGTAAATAGCTATTTGTCGAGAGTCTATCGGAAACAGTTTCTCTACCTGCATAAGGTAGGGGTAACGTCTGTGTACATACTATCATCCCTAGATCCCACTTATCGGAATACCGTTGATGTTGTTGTTGTTAGCGTAAATTGCTACTTCAGTTTTTCTTTATGCGATACATTTTAATTTTTAATTTGTCAGAAGGATAATGATACTTTTTCATATTTAGAACAATTTAACTTTCAACTCTCTATTTTAAATTTAAAAACATAATTTTATAGTCACAAAAAATATTTATGACATGTTTTAGCCTACAAATTTTAAAAGTTTTTCTTTCTTTCGCAGTCAAATACCTTCACAAACGAGACGGAAGGAGTAATAAATTTACTTTAGAATTAACTAAAAATGTCGACAGTAAGTAAGGACAGATAATCAAAGAGAAAATAAGTACTACTACTAGGGAGAACAAAAAAATACCAGTAATTTAGTTAAATTACTTTATATTGACGTTGCATGTATAAATGCTTTTAACTTAAATGTTATGACGATATAAGTGTATATTTATATAATCAATGTAATTTAATCTAGTTTTTTCTATTTTCAGTTCCATTTTGGATGCTACTAACAAATTACCAAAGGGTCAGTTTAGGAAATTCTTCCAATTTGTCTTCTTAGGTTATAAGCTCCAAATATATCTTTAACCAATGCTCCAAAACTACAAACATTTGTCTTCTTTTTGAAATTGTTATAAACCCCATACCTCTAATAACTCAAATATATATTGCATATATTCTCTTCTCTTCCCTTCTCAAACCCAACTAAAATCAACCTTCTCTTCACACCTCCTTCAATCACTTGCTGCCGTTACTCTTCACTTTTCTGTCGAAGTCTATCCTGCAGAAATACTCAAATACAAAAAAGTTACTACTATAAAAAAAAATGGCTAGTCATTATGAGGATATATATAGTGTTAGTGACTACGACAACGAGGACGACGACGACGAAGAAGAAATTGAAGAAGAAGTAGAAGAAGAAGATAACTCACAAGAATGTGACAAAATTCAAGAAGGTAGAAATAAAGGAGGATTAATTATTGGTTTTTTTTCAAGAAATAAGATAATAGACCCTAGAGCACAATGGGTTCAAGAATGGAACAGAGTATTTCTACTAGTATGTGCCATAGGGCTATTTTTAGACCCTTTATTTTTCTATGCTCTTTCTATAAGTGAGAGTTGCATGTGTCTCTTCGTCGACGGGTGGTTCGCCGTCACGGTGACGGTGCTCCGGTGCATGACCGACGCATTGCACGTGTGGAACATGTGGCTGCAATTCAAGATGATCAATAGATCACGGCGAAATCATATGGTGGCTCAGCCATACTTTAAGGCTAAGAAGGGTTTCTTTTTTGATCTCTTTGTTATCCTCCCTTTACCCCAGGTGAGTTTGTTCTATTCATTTCTTATAACATATGTTGTTCGAGCTCTTAAAAATGTCGTCGGGTGCGTGTCGAATTCTCCAAAAGTGGTATATTTTCAGAGTATCTGGCACCGGTGCATCATCATTTTTAAGAGTCCGAACAATATATATAGCTTATGACCACCAGAGTCGGAACTAAGATTTGAAGTATATGGGTTCTGAATTTGCCACGAAAATCATAGCTTGTCTTAGTTACCGGGTTTACCATTAAATGTTTATACATATTTAATGAATTTCCTAATACAAATACAGTATTTAAGCAAAAATGACTGGGTTCGACTGAACTCGCACTTAATAGCCTAGCTCAACTTATGGCTCATGCTCTTGAAAGAATCAACAAATAAACCTAGCTAGATGATTCAAAATCAGACGTGGATATAGACTATAATATATAGGTTTACAGGACTCCGGTAGTTTTTGCATAGACCCTGAATATATATTAAGAAATTTACTAAATATCCATATAATTTTTACAGTAAACCCAATTATTAAGGTATATTATTAATTTAAAGTTTCTGTAAAAATTAAATCCATAAACTTCAAATTCTGAATCAGCTCCCGTTCACAATTTGTTTTTATTTTGAATCAGAATGGTGTATCTTCTAGGTATCAATAGTCGATAGAAGGTGATGCCAAATAGTATAATGTATGTTTTGGAATTTAGCATGAAATTATACTAAAAGATGACAAAGCTGGCGTGCATGTCATCCGTTGCTTTTGTTGCATGCAGCGACAATAGCAGTAAGCATGTGATATAACCTTGTTTTTTAAGGAAATTTGTACAACAAAGTACTATTATACGCCGGATACAAAATTTTGAATCTATGAGTTCTGAATTTTTGAAAGGTTTATTGGATTATAAAAAAAATATTTATACATATTTAATGAACTTCTTAGCACAAATATAGGGTTTTGGCCAAAGTTACTGAATTATGCCGAACTAACTAGAATTCATGTTGTTGCTATTTTTCCTATGATTTTTGTGGTGGTACTTATATCGTCTTCTTTTGTCTTCTTGAGCCGAGGGTCTTTCGGAAACAGCCTCTCTACTCCTTCGGGATAGGGGTAAGGTCTGCGTACACACTATCCTTCCCAGACCCTACTAGTGGAATTTTACTAGGTCATTGTTGTTGTTGTTGTTGTTGTAACTAGAATTCTAGCTCCGCCTTGGATAATTACATGTTTATCTTGGCAAATGACATTTATTTTTGACATATTTTTATGCATGAGGAAGATAACCTCATACGAATGAAAATAGTCCAACTTTTTTCCTACTTCTATGTGAACCTGTTTGACTTGTTAAAAAAAGACTTTTGGAATTTATGGTCTTAAATATGACATGAAATTAGTATAACAAACAAAATCATGCCACTAAAAGTACTAAAATGAAAAGTTTGATATTAAATTATTTTCAAATATAGCAAGGTGTCACTAAGGTTAATTATTTCCTCCACATTAACTTTTACTAACTATTTAGCACCTAAGTTGTACAGACTCTCCAAAATGCTGTCACACCGTGTTGGATTCTCCAAAAATATATTGTTTATGGGGGATCCGACACTTTTGGAGAATCTGATACGTACCTCACGGTATTTTCGAAGAGTCCGAACAACATAACTTAGCACGTAATATAGTTTTCAAATCGTTGGACGTACTTAATTAATTCACAAAACAAATTTTGCAGCTAGTGATATGGGTAGGAATTCCAGCTCTATTGGAGAAAGGATCGACAACAACAGTGATGACAGTTCTATTAATAATGTTTCTGTTTCAATATTTGCCCAAAATCTATCACTCCGTTTGCCTCTTGAGAAGAATGCAGAATCTCTCTGGCTATATCTTTGGCACTGTTTGGTGGGGAATTGCTCTTAATACCATCGCTTATTTTGTCGCCTCACACGTAAGGACGATCTTTAAATCCCTATTTTACATTTTCGGCAAAAGTTTAAGTTATATACACCGTCAATATTGTTATACTAGTACTTATACACTGTTAGTCTAGTTACCTACAATAACATTATAGTAAAGGCTTATAATAACAAGCATGATTTGATGATAACTCGAAAAATAGATAACCGTCTATTAAAAAAAAGGGCAGCCCGGTGTACTAATCTCCTGCTATGGGCGGGGTCGTCCGGGGAAGGGCCGGACCACAAGGATCTATTGTACGCAGCCTTACCCTGTATTTCTGCAAGAGGCTATTTCCACGGCTTGAACCCGTGACCTCCTAGTCACAGGGCAGAAACTTTACCCGTTAACCGTCTATTAAAGGTTATATAAATTACATTGGTAGTATAAATAATTTAAATTTTATATTGTCCCGTATATGTAACTTAAATCCTTCCCAAAATCATGTACATGATATAAAGAAACTCTAGCTTTTAATTAACCACCAAGGGGTGGATAGATATGTCGAGTTTGAGCCTTGGAAATAGAGAAACTCCTGCATTGCTTCCCCCTTAAATGGGCCCAATCAGGGGCGAAGCTTTGTCCACCCTTCTTCGAAATATTACACTGTGTATCTAGGTAAAATATTAAGTTTTAGAGGTATATAACATATATTGAATACTCTTTATCAAGGATTTTTTTTTTTACTTCTTTCAAGTTTGAACACTCTTGAGAAATTTCTAGCTTCGCCACTAGGCCCAATGCGGAGCAAATCTGAATTAATCAGGCCATAAAATACCGAATACCGAACAAAATAACTCTAGGTTTTAAAGTAAATATAAAACTTATTGAATTAAGTTCAAAATACATGAACTTAATTATTTTTATGTATATGTATTCGATGTTGAATTCACTTCTTCGCGTGTTTATTTTTTATTTTTTTATTTTTTGAATCCCCTTAATGAAAATTCTGCTTCCGACACTGGAGCAGGCTGTGGGAGCATGTTGGTACTTGCTAGGAATCCAAAGGGCAGCAAAATGTCTAAAAGAACAGTGCAGAGTTACAAATGGCTGTGGCCTGAATATGTTGGCATGTCAAGAGCCAATTTACTATGGAACAAGAAATTTAGTGAAGGAAAAAAGTCGATTAATTTGGGGTGAAACCAGTAATGCAAGATTTACATGCTTAAACAATGGAGAAAATTTTGATTATGGAGCTTATAAATGGACTGTTCAACTTTTTGCAAATGAAAATCGTTTTGAGAAGATACTTCTTCCCATTTTCTGGGGTCTCATGACTCTCAGGTATATACTTTTATTTCGTCCCTCCGTTTCAATTTATGTAACAATATTTCCTTTTTAGTTCGTTAAAAAAAATTGACAGTTTTTTTAATTTTAAAAAAATAAAGAACTTAAATAAACGTTCATTTTACTCTTAATGACAAGCTTTTTAAAACCGCACAAATGTTATGACATGTTTAAGCTAAGATCACAAGAAAAGTTTTAGAAATTTATAAAATATAGCCTCACCCGATATAATATCCGGAAAAAATATATTCTTTTGTATATTAATATATAATATACATTTTTTATACATAATTAATGTATATTTTATATGATTAGCGGCTGTAATTATTTTTGGCAGACTGGCAAGATATGTTTAACAACCCAAAGTTTTATAGTCACTCAATTCTTATTGCATGTTTAAAAACCACAAATTTCATTTCTTTATTAAATTTATTCGTACCTAGTGAAATTATAAAATATAAATTGAAATGGAGAAAGTAATATAATCTAGTGGTTTTTCTTTTTGTTTGTTCATGTTTACATTAAGTCAATAACAAATTAATCAAAGTGGATTATGCATATGATTATATTGAACAGTACATTTGGGAACTTGGAGAGCACAACAGATTGGCTAGAAGTGATTTTCATAATCATCGTTCTTACCTCTGGGTTAATTCTGGTCACCATGTTTATTGGTAATATCAAGGTAAATTTCCTACTGTTTTAACCACACGATAGAGAAATATTATATTGCTCTAGTAAATGGAAAACGTAATAATATAAAGAATTTTACTTATATCGTCTAATATCAGTGTGATAATCTTTTCTACATTCTTACTGTATGTGTAGTTAGTAGGTAAAATTTTCTTTATTTTCAAATTTCTGATTCTACTTTTTATGGATAGTTACATGTAGTTATCTTTTAGGTGACCTGATAATATAAAAATACTTTTACCTGTCAATATATGAAAGTTGTAGTTTGATTTAAGTTATGAGTGAAAAATCGTTCACGCCTCTAAACTTGTTTTCAAAATCAAACTCCCGCTCCAACTTTGAATGATAGTCATTCTCCCCCTCCTATACTACACAATCTCTATTTTGCCGTGACTTTTATGTAAGGGCAAAATAGATATTATGTATCTTTCAAAGTTGGAGGAGAAGTTTGATCTTTAAAGTAAACTTGGGACGTACAAATAATTTTCACCCTTTAAGTTATACTCCTATAGGGTTAATTTCACTGAAGGTCATCCAACTAATTCTATATTTCACAAAAGTCACTTATCTATTATTTATTACTTAAAAGTTACTCAAATTTACATTTATAACTTAAAAATCATTCTGGTTCAAAGCCTGTAAAATATTCAATAAAAAATATGACATCGCATTAAATTTAATTAAAAAATCTAACAATAACGCCACATAAGCTTAAATAGACCGATTTGACCTAAAACCAAAATGGGTTATTAATATTTTGATTTTTGACCAATCAGTATCCTATATCATATTTTTATAGGATATTTTATAGATTTTGAATTAGAATGACTTTTAAGTTACAAAGGTAAAGTTTAGTGACTTTTAAGTGATGAAAAATAGATAAGTGACTTTTGTGAAATAAATGGTAAGTGATCATTAGTAAAATTAACCCTACTCCTATATGTATACTGACAGTGTAAAGTTTCTTATGCGTTAATTAATTAATATCATTTAACCTGTAATAACAGATGGTTAATTACCATTTACTAGTTACTACCAATTATAAGTAACTCGATCATATAAATATTTTTTTTACACCGTCAATACATAAAATTTCGTGGCATATGTTGATACATGAAATATTGCAGGTATTTTTGCATGCAACAACATCAAAGAAACAGGCAATGCAACTAAAAATGAGAAATATAGAATGGTGGATGAGGAGAAGACGTTTGCCTCGAGAGTTAAAGCAGAGAACTCGAAATTTTGAAAGGCAAAAATGGGCAGCAATTAGAGGAGTTGATGAATGTGAAATGATCAGAAATTTGCCCGAGGGCCTTAGGAGGGACATTAAATATCATCTATGTTTGGATTTGGTCAGACAGGTATATTCTTAATTTTGGGATTTTTATACAAAATCGCCGACCGGATTCACTGTTTAATTTTTTTAGCAAGTATACATAAATTATATGAAGGGGAGCCTTGGCGTAACTGGTAAAGTTGCTGCCATGTGACGAGGAAGTCAGGGGTTCGAGCCGTAAACAGACTCTTGAAGAAATGCAGGGTAAGACTGCATACAATAGACCATTGTGGTCCGGCTCTTCTTGCAGAAATGCAGGGTAAGGCTGCGTACAATAGACCCTTGTAGTCCGGCCCTTCCCCGGACCCCGCATAGCGCGAGCTTAATGCACCAGGCTGCCCTTATACATAAATTATAAGGCTTTTTTTATTTTTAGCCCGCGACCGAAACTATTTACATTTGGTAGCCGAAAAAGTGTATAAAATTTGTATAATTTTTGTATATAACATGCAGAATGTATATATATACAAAGAATATACAAAAAATATACATTTGTTCTGCTATTATTTTGAGAGCGGCTAAACAATGTCATTTTGTGATCATCATATAACATATAATGTATGGATTATTATGTATATATTAACATCCATAAGTTATTTCTAGTATAACCAGGTGGCTGGACAACTATTTGGATTAATTCTTCTAATTTTTCATTAATTTCAGTGACTAGCTTATTTTCCATACTACCATATTACACTTAATTATTTCAGGTGCCTTTGTTTCAACATATGGATAATTTGGTGCTCGAGAACATATGTGATCGCGTCAAGTCCCTGATATTTACAAAGGGAGAAACAGTAAGTTCGAACCTCATTACAGCATTTGCAGTGGAAATAACACCAGGTAGCCGCTTTTAAGCAAGTTGTTTAAAATATATTCATAGTTTATAATGTATTTAAAGATTAGCCAATTTCGTACAAACTTCAGGACAGGGCGTCCTAGAGTTAAAACCTCAAAATTCAAACTTCATGACATCGTGTCCTAAAGTTCAAAAATTGTGTCCTGAAGTTCGAATCGTATGTCCTGAATTTTAAATTAGTAGTTTAGAAATTCAGGACACTTACTCTTGAATTTTCAAATCAGATTACTTAGTCCTGAAGTTTGAGTGAATTGGCTAATCTTTAAATACATTGTCAATTGTAAATATATTTTAAATAGCAGGCTTAAAAATGGCTATTGATGCATTTCGCCCGCATTTGCATTGGTAATAATAATCCAAAATTAGGGCAGTAAGTGCAAGTTTCCTCCCCAAATAGTTACTACACAGATGGTCACTTAAATTTTGCTTTATCGCACTAAAGTTACTAAATTATTTTTTACAATAAAAAAGGTATTCAACTTTATTAAATTAAAGTATCACGAAAGTCATAAAAACTTTCTTTGAAACAAAAAAAGTCACTCAATTGCACCTAAATATCATAAAAAATATCTCGATTGTTTTCATCCATATGGTTTTATGCGATACTTAAGTAATTAAAATTGAGAGATTCCTTTTGGTTACAGAATATAGTTTAGTGCCTTTTGTGATATTTGGATAAAATTGATTGACTTTCTCGTTGCAAAAGATAATCTATTAACTTTAATGTAAGAAATTGAAATTTAAGTAACCATTCATAATCTTGTTTACATACAATTATATTTTGCTGGCTTATATTTACATTCATTAATTTAAAAGGAAAAATAATATTATATAGCCGCTGTAAAAATAGTAGTCGAAAAACTGTATAAAATTCTATTTTTTTTTTCGTGTATATATATATATATATATATATATATATATATATATATATATATATATACATCATTGGTTGCTGAGTTGTTTCCTCGAAAATCGTGTTTGTTTAATCTCGGCAATTTAAATTTACTCCTTGTTACATAAAGATGAAAATTGCTTTTGAATATATATACCGTTGGTTGCTGAGTTGTTTTCTCGAAAATCGTGTTTGTTTAATCTCGGCAATTTAAATTTACTCTTTATTACATAAAGGTGAAAATTGCTTTTAAAGTGCAACTGCATGAATAGACAAGAGTTTAAATTAATTATTGTCGAGAATTTCTTTTATGCTTTTGCAAAAATAGTAATATTCAATACTAATGGAGAAAGTTATTAAATCTATCATTTATTTCTTACACATTTGGCACTTAATTATGTCTTATTTTAAAATCTTATAGCGTTTCATGTGTTTTAATTTTGAACAATATATTCTTCTCAATTTTTGTAGTATTTCACTTGGAGATTTTTTTTTTTGGTTTAAAGGGGACTATTATTAGTACTATTAATAATATTTCACTTTGAAGATTAAGATTCTAACATTCAAATATAGTATTTTATTTTTTAATTGATTTATTCGGTAGGAAAAGAATTAATGGTGTAGCAGTATTTCTATGCTAATTCACCAAGTATCTACAATTCTATTATCACTTTTAGCCCGTGCCAAAAATTATTTACATCAGGTAGCCCAAAAAGTGTATAAAATTTGTATAATTTTTTTTGTGTATATATATATATATATATATATATATATATATATATATATATATATATATGTTCTGTATGTTATATATATATATATATATATATATGTTCTGTATGTTATATGCAAAAACTATACATTATACACTTTTTTGGCTACCAAATATAAATAGTTTTTGCCGCGGGCTAAAAGTGATAATACCCAAATTTAAAATCTTGAATTCGCCTTTGACTTTACTATCTTCCGTTATTTCTTTTTTTAGATAACAAAAGAAGGTGATCCAGTTCAAAGAATGTTATTTATAGTAAGAGGTCATCTCCAAAGTAGCCAATTATTGCGAGATGGTGTCAAAAGTTGTTGCATGTTAGGCCCCGGCAACTTCAGCGGAGATGAACTTCTGTCATGGTGCCTCCGGCGGCCTTTTGTAGAGCGGCTACCACCGTCGTCGTCGACGCTGGTGACGCTCGAGACCACCGAAGCCTTCGGCCTCGAGGCCGACGACGTCAAGTATGTCACACAACATTTCAGGTAGGTTGTATTTGAGTTATGCATTCAATTGAACCTAATATTCTTTACACAAAACATAAACGTATATGTTAATAAGCATAAATTTTAACATATATGGTGTGTTTGGTATAAAGGAAAACATTTTCCTGAAAATATTTTCCCAATTTTCCCATGTTTGGTTGGCTTAAATGTTTTGGAAAATATTTTCCTTATGAACTCATTTTCCTCCAATTGGAGGAAAATGTTTTCCTTATCAAGAGAAGGGAAAACATTTTCCAAAACTCCTTCTCAACCTTCCACCCTCGCCAACCCACCCACCAACTCTCTCCAAAAAAAGGTTTTTTTTTTTTTTTTCCTCAAATTTCAGTTTTTCCGTTACCACCCACCCTACTACCCCTCCACCCCACCCCACCCCCCACCCCCTCCCGCCAAAAAAATATTTTGTTTTACCTTAATTTTTTTTTTGCAATTTCAAATTTTTATTTTTTCGTT
>NC_031996.1:3860128-3880611 GCF_001879085.1 Nicotiana attenuata | reverse complement strand
TTTTTTCGTAATATAATTTTCTATTTTTTCGTTTACTGTAAACCCCCCCCCCCTCGGGCCGCCCTGCCTCTTCCCCAACCCCCCTTCCCCCCGTAAAAAAATATTTTTTAAATATATTTTTCAGTTTAATTTTTTTATTTATCAATTTAAAGGTTCAAAATTTTACAAGTTCCAAAATTATGAGTTCGGAGGTTTATTTTGTTTGGAAGTTTACGAGTTTAGAAATTATAAAGTTTACGGGTTCGAAATTTCGCGGTTTCGAAAGTTTAGCGGTTCGAAAGTTTATGAAATATGTGGGTTCGGAAGGTTGTTGGTTTGAAAGTTTATGCCTTCATGTTTATTATATCTAAATTGTTTATGAATACTCTTGAGAAGCCATTTTCCTTAATTTGCGTACCAAACACCGGAAAATGAATAAGATTACTACTTGTTTTCCAAGAAAACATTTTCTTGGAAAATATTTTTTCCTTTATACCAAACACACCCATAGTCTCTTTGTCCCATTTTATCCATTTGGGAGTCAACAATTTTTATTTAACTATGATTTTTTAAAAAATGTTTTAAAATATTTTGAATTACTATTAATGGTGCACCCAGTATTTTCACTAGGGTAATTCAAAATACAAAGAGGAAAATACATGAAGAAGCCAAAAGGATTTTCAACATCTACTGTATACATATAAATAACATTAACCTTATATATACGGTATAATTTTTCAGGAAGGGGGTTCTAAACGCCTTTGCATCCCCTAGTTCCCTCCATGCTAACTATATTGACTTATACTAGTTGTCTTATAGTTTTTAGATATATAAATTTTATTTAATTTAAAGAATTTATGTCTAAGTTTACATCGAAAATTAGGTACGTTGCCCCTCGCACTCTGAACCCCTTTACATAAATTGGGACAGAAGAAATATTAATTAAGTTTTGAACTCATAATTCTATAAATAGAATTTACTTAGTACTAAGAATTTTAAACGTTGTATCCACTACATTTAAATCCTAAATCCGTCCATGTTATTTTCAGGTATACATTTGTGAAAGAAAAAGTGAAAAGAAGTGCAAGGTATTATTCACCAGGGTGGAGAACTTGGGGTGCTGTTGCTATTCAATTGGCTTGGAGAAGATATAAGCATCGTTTAACACTTACTTCTTTGTCTTTCATTAGACCAAGAAGGCCATTATCTCGTTGTTCTTCGCTAGGAGAAGATAGACTTAGAATTTATACTGCTTTGTTGACTTCACCTAAGCCAAATCAAGATGATTTTGATTTCTAAAATCATTTAAGAAAAGGCATTTGTACTTATATATAATACTTATAATTTTCTTTAATTCGATTAATTATTAAAGGTGGTATTCACAGTTACCAACAAGAATTGTGGTGAAGTAGTAAATACTCCTTCATTCTTAACCAGAGATCACGAATTCGAACTCTGAGCCCGGAGCCGTCTTTATTAGGAAGCGATTTACCCTTCAACATGGGACTTTCCGATGCGAATCCAGATTTAGTCTGGCCCCAATGGAAATATCGGACATCGGGTGAATAAAAAGAGGTTATATTCATAATTGATAACTTGGTTTAATTTGTGTACATTGATACTTTAAATGTTGACAAGATTAGGGTGTCTATGTTTCTACTTCTGGGCCTCTCTCTTTGTTTCGATGAAAGCCTCAACGCTCGCGATCTACGAGAAACTTTTTTGAATATTTACCTTCATCAAATCCGGAAGCAAATGGCGAAAACTCCAAAATTGATCATTGTTTCTAAATTAAAAAAGGGATCATTTTTTTGAAACAGAACAAAAAGAAAATATAATTACATAAATTAAAATGAAAGGAGTAACTGAGTAAGTATATGATAAAATAATTTAGAATGATTGAAAAAAGGGGAAATGATGTAGAAAGAGAAAATAGAGAGAGAAACACCGGCGATTGTTGAGCAAGGAAGCTGACAAGCGCCGATAGATGGCTCACCGGAACCACCATAACCAACCTTCACAACCAACTCCTCCAATTGACCGACTAATTACACCAGAAAATGGAATTCCGCAAAAATTAGCCCCAATTCAACTGTTACATTGGCTACCAGGTATGGGCAGTGCTCCGACGGTCATGCAAGCGGTTCCACCGGCGGTGGAGAAGGAAGTTTTGCAACCTATGGCAGCAGGTATGACTACAGCAGCTCGAAAACTAACATACTCAGCTGGATCTCAAGCAAAGAAGACCATGGCTGAAGTAGTGAAACTAACAGAGCTCAAACACAAGGAATGCAACTTAAGTTCTACCCTCCGACAGTCAAAGACGGAGTGAAAATGGCCAAATTAAACCCAACGGAGATAGAGAAACAGACCCAGAAGTGGAAAACAACTTTGATAGGCTATGTTCTAGGGGGAAATCCGTCATTCAAGGAGATGCTCAAATTTGTCTATGGCGTATGGAATACAGTCACAACTCCAACAGTGTTGCTGCATGATGACGGGTATTTCATCTTTAAATTTGAATATCTGGAAGACAAAAACCTTATAATGCAAAATGGCCCATACACATTCAACAGTAGGCCTATGGTGTTAAAGGATTGGGATCCAAATTTTCAGATGAAGGATGAATCTATGAGGATTGTTCCAATTTGGATCAATCTGCCTGGATTACCAATACAGTGCTGGGCTGAGGAAAACCTAGGTAGGATTGCTAGCCTACTAGGCAAACCTATTTGCACTGATAGACTGACAGCAGAATGTGAAAGGGTGTCCTATGCTAGAGTGCTCGTTGATATGGACATTACACAACCATTGCCTAATGAGATTTGTATTGAGACACCAGATAGAAGCTGGATGCAAAGTGTTGAATATGAGTGGAAACCAAGTTTCTGCTTAGATTGCAACAAATTTGGGCATGACACTGGAGAATGTCAACAAGCGCAGCAAGAAGAGGAACAAATGAAGCATAAAAGGAAAAGAAAGAACAGAGTTAGAAAGGAATGGAAACCTAAAGCAGCAACACAGGAAATCACCAGCACAACAAATCTGCAACAAGACAATCATACAGGAGAACCAACTGTGGAGATTCAGGTGGAGAGCAGGTTGTAGTAATACAATGACATGCTGGAAAAACAAAACATCAAGAGATCAACTATGAAGAGCTAGCTAGAAGAAATGCATTTGCACCATTGACAATATTGGAGCCAAAGGAGAGTACACAAGTATTGGATGGACAGCAAGGGCAAACATCTAGTACTCAAGCTAGCCAAATGGTAAATGAGGGTAGTACCAACCACCATAAACCCCCATGATCATTGTGTCCTGGAATATAAGAGGACTGAATAAGTCCTTTAAACAGCGAGAACTAAAGAAATTCTTGCTGATAAATAAAGTAGACATGATAGCTGTTTTGGAGACTAGGGTTAAAAGTCACAGAATGCAGAATATCCGCAGAAAGTTGGGTGTAGAATGGCAATTCAAAGATAACTACGATTATGCTCCAAATGGTAGAATATGGTTAATATGGAAAGAAGCAAATGTCCATGTTACAGGTTTTGAAAGCAATGACCAGGTGATCCACTGTCTAGTAGAGGACAAAAACTCATCATTTACTAGTTACATGACATTTATATATGGACTTCATAATGCTCAACACAGAATCCCACTATGGAGAAGTTTGAGGAACATACAAACTACTGGGCCTTGGCTAATAATAGGAGACTTCAATAGTGTGCTGAATGTGGATGACAGAGTGAATGGAGTTCCGGTACATCAAGCAGAAATGATTGACTTTCAAAATTGCATTGAGGATATTGGAGTAGGACAAATCACAAAGAGAGGTAGCAGATTTTCATGGAGTAATAAAAGGGATGCAGAAATCAGAATATACAGTCACATAGATTGGGCCTTTGGGAATGCTGACTGGTTCAATAATTATAATGGGATAGAGACAATATACATGCTACCAGGATGTTCTGATCATACCCCTATTTTGATAAACACTGATGTGGTTAAGGTCAGAATGAAAAGACCTTTCAGACTATTAACCTCAGTGATGCAACAAAGAGAATACAAGGTAGTGGTACAGAACATTTGGGGGCAGGAGATTCAAGGTTATCCAATGTACTCTATATGGAAAAAGTTGAAACTCATTGAGCAACAAACCAGGGACATTCAACAGGAGCATTCATCAGTTGATCAAAAACTGATACAACTCAGAGGAGCACTGAAGGAGATACAGGGGAAAATCAATGAGGACTATTTCAACAAACAACTGATAGAAGAAGAGAGAATGATCTTGCAAAGCTTAGAGAAATGGGAAGCAATACAAGAGCAAATCATGAGGCAGAAGTCAAGAGCAACATGGATCCAGTTAGGAGATTGCAATACTAAATACTTCCATGCTTATATGAGGGCCAGACAAGCTAGGAACAAGGTGAGCTGCATCTACGATGAACAACAAGTGAAGATTACTGAGCCTAATCACATTCAGAAAGAATTCATCCAGTTCTTTCAGCAACTATTGGGGACAGCAGCAGGGGAACTATAAGGTATTGATGTTAATATAGCACGAAATGGTCCTTGTCTAACACTAAATCAGCAGCAGCAACTACTACAGGCAGTAACAGCAGAGGAGATCTGGCAAACTGTAAAGCATTTGCCTAATGACAAGGCACCAGGGCTGAATGATTACCCGGCTGAGTTCTTTAAAGAATATTGGCCAATCATTGGAGAGGAGGTCACAGAAGCAGTACAACAATTCTTTCAAACTGGCAGACTGTTGAAAGAAATCAACTCCACTACTGTTACATTGATCCCTAAGGTGAAAAATCCCAGCTATGTGAAGGAGTTTAGGCCAATTGCTTGTTGCTCAACAATGTATAAGATTATTGCTAAGATACTGACAAATAGGCTCAAACTAATTGTGGATATTTTGGTTGGACCAGCTCAATCTGCTTTTATAGAAGGGAGGAACATCCTCGACAATGTCATAATGGCCCATGAGTTGATTAAAGGGTACTCTCAAAAAGTAGTCTCTCCAAGATGTATGATCAAGGTGGATATCAGAAAAGCGTACGACTCAGTTGAATGGAGTTTTTTGAAAGCAATACTACTGGAATTTGGGATACCTTACAAGATGGTTGCACTAATTATGGAGTGTGTATCCACAGTCAGCTATACTCTACTTTTGAATGGAGGATTAACTGACAGATTTGCAGCAAAAAAAGGGCTAAGGCAGGGGGACCCTATGTCCCCATACCTGTTTGTAATAGCAATGGAGTATCTTAACAGAGCCCTGAAGACACTAGCACAGAATCCAGACTTCAACTTTCATCCTAAATGTGCTAGACTGCAAGTCATACACATCTGTTTTGCAGATGATTTATTGATGTGTTGCAGAGCAGATGAGATCTCAATGAAGCTATTGATGGAAGTCTTTGATCACTTCTCCAAAGTATCAGGCTTACAAGCAAACTTAGAAAAGAGCTCACTATACATAGCAGGTGTGTCTATGGAATTCAAGAACAAAATGTTATCAGAACTTAAGCTATCAGCAGGCAGCATCCCATTCAAGTACTTGGGAGTCCCTTTGTCCTCAAAGAAGATTACTATTCACCAGTGCATGCCATTAGTGGAGAAGATTGTGGAAAGGATAAGAAGCTGGACATCAAAATTCTTGTCCTATGCTGGAAGAGTACAACTCATTAAGAGTGTCCTGTTTGAAATGCAGACCTATTGGGCCCAAGTATTTCTTATTCCTAAGAAAGTTATCAAACTTGTCAATGGAATATGCAGGAACTACTTATGGACTGGGAGTCATGAGAATTCCCACAAAGCTCCTATAGCATGGGAAACATTGTGCAAACCAAAAGCTGCTGGGGGTCTAAATATTATCAATTATGAGAGATGGAACAAAGCTGCTCTGACTAAACTCCTTTGGGCTATAATGGCTAAAAAAGATAAGCTCTGGATTAGATGGATACACTGCCACTACATAAAACAGAAGAACATTAATACAATGGAAGTCCCTAAGCAAGCTAGTTGACTAGTAAGGAAATTGTTTACAGCAAGGGAATGGTGGGCAAATGACATACCAACAATTGATTCTTTTGTTAAGAATGGGAAATTCAGCATTCAGAAGGCCTATATCCATGCTACTCCAAGATATCCCAAAGTCCACTGGAAGTCTCTAATCATGCTAATTGGAATACTACCAAAGCAACAATTCATTTTATGGATGGCAATGCAAAGAAGATTGGCCACAGTTGACAGACTAGCAAGATGGGGAATACAGGTGAATCAATCTTGTGTACTGTGTGGAGGAGACATAGAAGAGATACATGATCACTTGTACTTTGAATGTCCATATTCACAAAGTTTATGGACAGGAATACAAGAATGGTTGAGATACAAGAGGAAGATTGAAGAATGGGAAATTGAAGTGCAATGGCTAACTACCAGTGTAAACAACAGAAATCCAAAGAAAACTTTGCTAGGAGTGGTGTTTGCAGCAGTAGTATACAACATCTGGATGGAAAGAAATGAAAGAAGATTTCAAGGCCAGAGAAGAGAGGTTCAAGATAGAGCAAAAGAAATTGCTAGGCAGGTGCATATATCAGGACAGAAGAATTGTAAATGGACACCTATATTGAATACACTAAATAGTTATCCTACTTGTAATCCATAGCAACTAGGATAGGATAAAGATCCAGAATTGTTTTGAGATCTTAGTAAGCAACTTGGTTGTAGAGTTTTTTTGTTTATTGGTTCAGTTTTGAGGCCTGATACTAGAGTCCAATTGTACAGGTGATGTAAATTGTGATTACTGGTTGAAATAAAATTCTTTCTTTCGATAAAAAAAAAAAAATAATTTAGGTGCGCTCAAACTAGATACCATAATTGTAAAAAAGAGTTAGAAAAAAGAAGAAGAGAGAGTAGACCGGCACTAAAATCCTATGTTGCTAGGACTCTCCGTTAGTACCGCTGGATGCATGTCGGATCCTCCAAATATATTATATATTTGGAGGATCAACACGGATACAACGGAATTTTGGAGAGTCTACCCAACATAGCTAAAATCTGATAGTATTAGGACCCCAACAACTCAAATTCATAACTTTATTCAAACTCTCCTCTCTCATCTCCGGCCTCATAATCTTGCCGGAGAACTCTGAAACAGTCGACGCCGGCGAAGAAGAAGAAGCTGATAATAAATTAGTCTTAGCATGTTGGTGCAATGACCTAAAAGTATAAGTCCATCTAGCAAAACCTTGATCTTTTAATGCCTCAATTGCTCCAATACTTACTGCAACAATCCATGTTGATCTCTTTGTAGCAGCTGCTGCTACTGCAGTCATTTTCTTGATCAAAATATTAAATTTTCCAGCTCTTTTTAGGAGATCATGTGTTAATAGATTGAGGAATAGGAAATCTTGATCATGTATATATATATATATATATATATATATATATATATATATATATATATATATATATAGTTTAGAGGAGAGAAGAGGAAATTAAATCAAATGAGAAAATATTGATACATGGTCCCTTTAAGTTTGGAGTAGGTTTAAAATAGTCTCTTATATATGTTTTTGAACGATTTTGATCATTTAAGTTTGTCAAAAGCAAGCACTTTATTATCTATGTTAAATATTTAACAAATTCTCGTTGTTAGATTTAACGAAAATTGTCAAGAAATATTTTTTTAACCGAAAATACCAAGAAAGTTTCGTCAAATCCTAGAAAACAAAATATTAAAAATAAATTAAATAACAAAAAGAGCAAAAATTGCAGCTAAAAGACTGCACCACACACCAAAAATATATCATAATAATAATAATAATAATAATAATAATAATAATAATAATAATAATAATCATAATAATAATACACCTCCAAATGTGAGTTCCATTAAATATTTTTTTTACAATTCTCATTAAATCTAACAACTAGAGTTTGCTAAAATATTTGACGGGAGACCAAAGTGCTTACTTTTGACAAACTTAAATGATCAAAGTTTATCATATATAAACGGACCATTTTAGACTTACTCCAAATTTAAGGGACATCTTTGTCGAGGATAATAGAAAATCAACACGTGTGTAACTGTTGGAAACAAAATTTAAAAAAAAAAACAAAAAAAAATTGCCTATAGTTTAGGCGGAATTGGAAAAAACTAGTGGCTATCCAGACACAAATTATATTTTAAGTCAATTTTTCTAGTTGATATTGCCCCACAAATTTTGGATCTTGTTGGGTGGTTTTTGCTCCAAATGCACAACATATGCAGACACTGGAAAGTGAAAAAGGAAATATTCAAATTTTATTTGAATCAAAACTAGATTAATCGGGTTAGTAAATTTCAAATATTAACCGATTAAACAAAAAAAATAATGTCAAAATATATTATAACCAATGACGTATGCAAGAGTTTATGCAAGTGTGTACCACCCATTATCATAACTCAATTTATATGCGCATTTGAATCTAGAGCCGTAGAGGTTTTAGTGTTAAAATATCATGGTATAGCCAGTTTTCACACTGGTCAATGAAAAATAGTCAGCGTTTATCAAGTCAATGAAAAATAGCCACTATTTTGCTGCAACAGGGACCGGTCCAGTATAATATACGGGAGTTCTGGTGCATTTGTGTACGAACTCCAGCATATTATGCTGGACCGATATACTTTGCTAACTCCTGTAAAATTTGCGGGAGACTGGAGCACCAGTGCTCCAAACTCCAGTATATTATACTGAACAATTATACTTGCTGGAACTCCCGTAAAATTTGCGGGAGTTCCAGCATAATTATGCTTGAACTCCCGTAAAATTTGCGGGCGTATTTTTCCGGATTTTGAACAGTGTTTTCGCTCGGATTTAAAGTGGCTAAATTTCGATGACTTTTGAAACTTGGCTATTTTTCAACGACCAGTGGTAAATCTGATTATTTTTGAATTTCTCCCGGTTTTAGTGCTTTACTTCTTGTCCCAAATTGATATTTATTTTACATTGTTTTTTAACGAAACATTATTTCATATTGTAAAAATAGCACGGGCTAGCCAGTTTTCGGACGGGTCTTCAAAAATAGCCAGCGTTTGCAAAGTCATTAAAAAATAGCCACTATTTTGCTGCAACACGGAAAGTTCCAGCATAATATACTAGAGATCGGTGCACCTGTGTATGAACTTCCAGCATATTATGCTGGACTGGTATAATATACTGGAACTCTAGTATAATATGCTGGAAGTCTAGTATATTATACTGGAACTCCAGTATATTATGCTAGAGTATTTTTCGGATTTTGAATAGTGTTTTCATTCAGATTTATCTTTACATAAAAAGTGGCTAAATTTTGATTATTTTTGAAACTGTAACTATTTTTGAATGACCACTTGTAAGGCTATTTTGAAATTTCTCCCTTCCATGTTCCCATTCTGAGAGTCCTCCTTAGTTCCGGACTCTCAGAATTAACAAGTAGGAGGGGACATTCTGTACAAAGAGCCCAAGAGGTTGGACTAGAAGAATGCAACCAGGATTGGTTGCTTCGTTGCACATTGCAATAACAATTTGGTATTTTTGACTGCCTATGCAGGGGCGTATCTAGTAAAGAAGCTACTGTTCATCTGAACCATCAAAGTAATTCCCATAATTCGAATTTGCTGTCATTTTATGAATGTTATACACACATTAATCAAAGTTAGGTAGCACTTACACCCCGTACCACTAAGGCTTTCGCTTGGCCTCTTCGCCCACGCCTTTTATAACACTCATTTAGACTTTTAGAACAATTGAAAAATTACTGCATTGGGAATTAGTTTGCATTTTGGTGAATGCGATATATAAGTCATAATTATTGAATGCGATTTATAAGTTGCACTTAGAAAATTCGATTTATAAGTCGCATTTTAAAAAATGCAACTTATAAGTTGCATTTAATAATTTCGATTTATAAATCGCGTCTAAATTGCATAATAAGCAAATTCTACTTCCCACTTCCACGGGCTTTCCTTTTTGTACTTATGCGAATTCTAAAGATTTTTACTTAACATTATTAATCAAGAATCGCTTAAGTTAAGTAGGATAATGGTTTAAATATATCTGAAATTGATCACGAATTTCTGGCATTATAAGCAATAGAGTTCTTTAGTTTTTGAACCTATAAAGTTGAATTGCAGAAATTGTCTTTCATAAAATTACTAAAGGATAGATACAATCGCCTATAATATTCGAGACGTGATGTTGAACTCGAAAAGCATTTTTGAAAAATATTTCAAATATTATAAACTTAACATACCTAAATAAACTTTATTGTAAAAAAATTAAGTTTATAAACTTGGTGACTAGTCAAATTACATCACATAAAATAAGATCGCAAAAATAATAAATCTAAGGTAATTTAGCAGGTTGAAATTTGGGAACAAAAGCGGGTCATTCGCCCAAAACTCTTACAACCCGGTAGATTTTCAGTCCATTGATGCGCGCACATCCGTCGAACGGCAGCGCGACTGAGCCCAAAACAACCGTCCGCAGCTGATTTTTCCGTCTTCTTCACTCGAACGCCATGAGCCATAGATTCTTTGCGTGGGAGTGAAAAAAATGCCGGCACCAGTTTTCAATGGCCACATCAAGGTCCGTATATTTACCCAATTAATATTGCTTTCATTTCTCAAGTATTTTTCCTGTCTTCTTAATTTTTGATCTCATTATATGCTTAGGATTATTCATTTGTACAATTCGGTATTTCTAGATTAGGTTTGAATTGGCTCTTACTTAATAGGACCCTAAGCTGCAATGTGTTAACACGAAGGATGGTTATTCTCTTACAATCCTATTTCGTTAAGGTTTAGATTGTGGTCGGCATGGGAAAAATGTTTTATTTTGGAAAGTGTTTTTGCCTTGAGTAATAATTTTTTTGATCAATTTTCAATGTTTGGATAAATTATCTTAACATGAGACAAAAATACTAGGTGAGTTTTTTCATCTGCCTAAGGGTGTTCAAGAGTTGGAAAAGTAAATAACAAAAAATTTCGATCAGTGGTTTAGTGATTGTTCAGCCTAGCGATTCTGGCATGAACAATCTCAACAATATGTTTCCACCAAATACAAACAGTGAAAAACATTCAGAATTTTTAGTTGTGTTGCTTCAGTAATGAAATTATACGGACTACTTTTTTGTTTTTGGTGGGTAAAATTATACAGACTACTATATAAACTGAAATACTAGTGATCATTCTATCGAATTGGCTAAAGAAGAATATCATGTTGACTGTGGATTACTTCCTTAAAGAATTCATGGCTGTAATTTTTAAGTGTATGTATGCAGCAGCGTTTTGATTGATCCTGGGATGATGGGGCTATCTTTGTTTAACTGTAATTCGAAAGCGCGTTCAGCCAGAGGCGGATCTAGGATTTCTAGAATATGGGTGCACCACTAAAGAAAAGGAGAAAAAAAGTGTTAAGTGTGAATTGATCCCTGTTTCTTTGAGTAAATAATTATGTATTGTACCAAGTGCACCGTTCAACCTTTATGGAGCACGGGTATCAATACATAATATTGGACCAATTTTTGAAAATACGTACATAAAATACTTGACGGAGGTACCATGGGTTCACGTGCCTCGTAATTTTGGCTATACATCCGCCCCTGTGTGCAGCTGTGGCGTATGAGTTTCAAACCTGCCACCATATGAAGCAAAAAATTATGCGGTAGGCTGTAGCGTGTTAGATTCGAACCCTCCACTTTAAAATTAGTACCCTTTACCACCACGCTAGAAGGCTTAGTTGTGTCAATGGTGTTCAACGACTAGTAAATACTACAGAATTTGGCCTATATACATAATACATGGCATAATTTTCTGGTTAAGGGTGTTTAGTTGAACAATCTTTATTGGTTGTACCCTGCCTGTGCTGGTGGGAGGTGGCAGGTACTTAGGATTTAGATGGTATAAAAGTAGATGAAGTATGGTAATCTTACGAGGTAGAGGATAGGGAATAACGACAGTGTTTCATGATGTTTTTGAATACTAAATGTTGACAACAGTGTTCAACTGTTTGATGAAGCAAGTCATGTAGAGTAAGAATCCAGTACTTGTAAAGGTAAAATAACTACTGCCCATATGTAATGAAGTTATTCTCCCTCTTTTGGTAGAAAACATTTTTCCTTGGAGAAACAGTTTCTACAACTCAAGAACTGAACAGTGAAAAAAGATTTCAACTAGGAACATATTGTAAGCAAAATATTTGTCATTATGTCAACATTAGTTTCTTTAACCCCAACAATTTGAGCTTTGCTCAGCCAAGTGTGACTGTTAGTGTAAACAATCAAAAAAGTGTGACTGTTATAGTTTGTGTTTTGTTTTGTCAGGTGCAGAATTTTGGTGAAGGGCAGCGTTAAAAGGGTTGCTCATTCCTTTCTTGCCAGCCCAAAGGCCAGCTACTCAGAGGTTTGGACGTCTTGCCCTGCCGGACTTTCTTACATCTTTTCCAGATTACATTCACAATGTAGAGTTTGTCATAGAGGATTTACCTCCAGCGTTTTATATGAGGCAAAAGGAACCTTATGGAAGGCATACAATTCTAAATCGAGCTGTTTGTTCCTAACAAGTGAGACAGTGTCACACCATGCTCGAATTGCCTGGAAACGGCTACTTCAAATTCATTCAAGCGGCGGAGCAATTCTGCCACCGATAAGTAGGGTTACGTGTATGATGAGCCTTGCTTTGTCTCGCTCACATCTGGTATCTCCTGGCATTTTGGCCTTCCTTATCGGAGAGCTAGCATGGAAGCGAAGTGTGTTTGCCGAAGCAGAAGGCTTCACATCCCCGGAATCACTCTACATGCATGCAAAGGATGGACATGTCTACCTGACTTCAGTTGTCTTCTTACTTTTAGAGGGCTTGATTTTGCTCTTCAGAGCTGTATACTTAACACTATTGTTCTCTCCGTGTATACTTATGGCTCCTTTCGCAGACTCCCTTGGTATTGAATTTAGGAAGAACTGGCTTCGTGTTGTGCGAAAAACTCTAGAGAAGGCAGGTCCAGCGTTCATTAAGTGGGGTCAATGGGCGGCAGCAAGGCCAGATCTATTTCCAGATGATATGTGTAATGAACTTGCGGAACTCCATTCTAAGGCACCAGCACATAGCTATGCGTACACAAAGAGAAGCATCGAAAAGGCATTCGGACGCAAGCTGCCTGAAATATTCGAAAATTTTGAGGAGGAGCCTGTCGCATCTGGTAGTATTGCTCAAATTCATCGGGCTACCTTGAGATTTCGATATCCTAGACAACGGGTTAAACCCATTCGTGTGGCCGTCAAAGTTAGGCACCCAGGCGTTGGTGAATCTATTAGGAGGGATTTCGTATTAATTAACTTGTTTGCAAAAGTTTCAAAGGTCTTCCCGACTTTGAAGTGGTTAAGACTGGATGAAAGCATACAGCAGTTTGCGGTCTTTATGATGTCTCAAGTTGATCTTTCTAGGGAAGCAGCTAACTTAAGTCGGTTCATATACAACTTCCGCAGATGGAAGGATGTATCATTTCCCAGACCTCTATATCCTTTGGTGCATCCAGCAGTTTTAGTGGAAACTTATGAAGATGGTGAAAATATCTTGCGCTACATTGAAGAGCTTGAAGAACGTATTAAAGAGCTCGATGGACGTGAGAATGTCAGAAGTGCCCTTGCGCACATTGGGACTCATGCACTACTAAAGATGATGTTGGTATGTCTGTGTAATTTTTGCCGTTCCGGAAAAGTCAAAGCTTGGTTATCATCACCACAAGTAATTCAAGAAGGAATATGACAATAGAAACTTCAACTGAAAGTAACTACTTAAGTACATGAGTAAAAGTGGGTTCCTAAGACAAGGGAGGATATCCTAATGGAAAGAACCATTCACCTCCAATATTGAAGTTCGGTGATAGAGGGACCATTGTCGACTCCTGTGCAAGGGCATTAGTTGGGGTTGGGGTTTAACATACCAATAAGGAAAAAGGGTTGCTTTATCAGGCCATCATGTAGGATTTCTGAGCATTATCTTTGAATTGCACTAATAAATACCTAAATCAACTTCCAATAAAAAATAAATGCCTAAATCAACTTTGCATGTTGCAACTCAGGTTTTTGCAATGGTAATAATTCATAAAACACTCTGGGTTAGTGA
Organism: Nicotiana attenuata; assembly: GCF_001879085.1. Taxonomy (NCBI): domain Eukaryota; kingdom Viridiplantae; phylum Streptophyta; class Magnoliopsida; order Solanales; family Solanaceae; genus Nicotiana; species Nicotiana attenuata. The sequence continues at coordinate 3,866,465 of NC_031996.1, read as the reverse complement.
CCAAGGTTATCAAACATGTTGGCCGAGTAGATTGCTGAAGGCAGTTTTCAGAAAAAGTGGAGAACTTCCTTTATTTGAACAAGTCTATATTGGCTGTTTCGTTCTTTTCTTCTATTTTTGTGTAGGAAGTCTGTAAGCTGTCGAACTAGTCTCTCTTAGTTATAGTCTTCAAGTTGAGATTGTGTATTCTTTTCTCCTTTTCGTTAGGGTGAGGGGGAAATGCTATTCCATTGGGATCCTGCAGTTCTTTATTTCTGCAACATAGTCACTAAATTTATTTCTGCGCTCTTTTTTGATACTATACTCTTTAATTCCAGGTGGACAATTTCATACATGCAGACATGCATCCTGGGAACATTCTTGTTAGAACACCGCAAGACAGAGCTTCAGGTAAAGGACTTTTCAAATCGAGGCCTCATGTGGTCTTCCTTGATGTGGGTATGACTGCTGAGCTATCTAATAAGGATCGACTCCTTCTGCTGGAGTTCTTTAAGGCTGTGGCACTTCGAGATGGCCGCTCTGCCGCAGAATGTACTCTTGGACTATCTAAACAACAGAGCTGTCCGAACCCAGAGGAATTCATTAAGGTGCTTTCCTAGCCTTCTAATAATTGTTGTCAAAGAATGATGAAGCTCAAAACTGTAGAGTGTGGCAGACTATTGATCGCTAGATTCTCAGGAGTCAATTCAATGTCCAAGAAGAAAAAGCTAAATAGACGTATTAATTCGCATCTTGCATTTTGGTTTTACTTTAGTTCAAGCACAGTGCATATAGTACATTATGAGTATTTCAGGGATAATAAAGGAAAGAATTAAAAAGCAAAAACTCCCTCTCATCTTGTCTTAGGGCCATACATCAGTATGTTAAATAAACTTACAAATGGGTTCGTTCTTCTAAAAGTTTGTCTTCCTTATATGGGATGGTGCTACCACATCATCGATGTATTGCCAAATTTTTTGGTGCAGCATGTGTATACGCCAATTTGTTATTTATTCTGCACTATGTTGCTCGGACTCTTCACAAATGTTGTTGGGTGTGTGTCGGATCCTCTAAATTTAGTGCATATTTGGAGGATCCGACACGGGTGTGGCCGCACTTTTGGAGAGTCCGAGCAACATAGAATTTCTGCATATACACTACCGTCCCTAGACCCCACTTGTGGGAACTCACTTGGTTTGTTGTTGTGTCAAAAAAAAAAAAAATATTGGAAGTATCCTTAAAAAAAAGGAAGGAGATGCACAATATATAGGCAAAAGATATTCCATGTGAAACTGCTTTATGATGTTTTCTTATAGTTGCTTGTGTGAAATATGAGAATCGATTTTAAATACCTTTTGTCTTATCTATTTCTGTCTGATGAATACAAGTAATACACATTGTTGTAGTCTCCTTAGTGAATTATGTCGAAAACCCCCAATTTTTATAGATTCATGTCCTTGTGGATAACAAAAGAATGTACACTTTGGTAATAGGAAGTGGAGGGAACTTTTGACTTTTGGAGAACACCTGAAGGGGGTGGCATTCATCCGGCGGATTGCATGCAACAATTGCTTGAGCAAGTTAGACGTCATCGGGTGAATATTGATGGCAACATTTGCACTGTGATTGTGACTACTTTGGTGTTGGAGGTACTTTATGGCCTTATTGGATGTTTTTACCCTCTGATAACTCTGCACAGTGTAGACTCGTCTGCTATATTCTTAAGTTAATTTATCCTTTTTTATGGTTCTTATTATCTGCTATGTGTGGTGGGGAAGTTAGCATCTATGGTTCTCAAGTATGAATTGCCCAAATATCTGCACAACGCGATTATTGACATTCAATTATCAAAAAAGCTAGCAAAAGTAATTGTACCATATTGCACGAAAGGGTGTAGCAAGTGGGTGGAGAACCATGAATCTGAGGTTCAAATCTCAGTGGAGACAAAAAATCAGGTTATTTCTTTCCATCTGGTTAAGCCTTGGTGGACAGAGCCACCTAGAACCTGTGCTGGTGGGAGGTAGTAGGTACCCGATGGAATTAGTCGAGGTGCGTACAAGCTAGTCCGGACACCACCATTAAAGAAAAAAAAGGAGTAATTGTGCCATACTACATCTTTATTATGATAAGCCCAACCTTGTAAGATGCTTTAGGATAAAGAGTATTGTACAACTTGTGGTAATTGAGCTGGGTTGAATAGGCTCTTGGAATTGTTGTAATTACAACAGAAGTGCATATTTTGTGAAGTGGAAGCCGCTGAGCCATGAATGATGGTTTCCAAAAAATAATTTTGTTTCTATCTGTTATCTTTAATCTCGTTTTCTTTAACTTATCTGATTTTCTTCCTAGATGCTTTTCTTTTCCTGCCTTATGCCATATAATTTCTTTTTTCCCTCTATTTTTCTTCCAGATACCAATAGAAGGAAAAGCTTAGCATAATGTGTCTATTACTTGTTGGAATGTATTACATTATGCTTGTCTATCATCCTACAGGGGTGGCAGCGAAAACTGGATCCGGAATACGATGTGCTGCAGACATTGCAAAAGTTGCTTTTCAAAGAAGACTGGGCGGAGTCTCTCTTTCACACAATTGGAGGACTGATGGCCCCTTAAAAAGGTCTCATTTGCTTGCTTCTGCTCCTGACCCCAGCGTAGGGGAAACGATTGCACATTTTTGATGGAGTAATATCTCGTAAAGGAAAGATAATATACACAACATCTGGTATTATAAGAAAATAAGGATGAAATGCCTTTTTTTTTTAAAAAAAATTGAGATTAGTTTAGCTCTAACCTTGAATTCTTATTATTGTTTCTTATTCTTGATCACTGTGTGAGATAATAAATATCAAGAATGTATTGATGAGGGAGTTTGGATTGAGGCCATATGTCTCATGGTAGGCTGATGCATCCAATTCTGTGATCAAACCCGTCGAAATGTGAGGGAAATTTTGTAATCCAACTTTTTCTTCCCCAATGTTTGTGTAGTAAGTACTTTCATAGCGATCTGAAGATTCTGCGACAAATCTCAACTCTTCTTTTGATTCTATTTGCAATGGTTAATACCTTCTCTTACGGGTAATCTTGTCTCTTATGGAACTTATATTCAACTAGTTGAGTAGAGTTTTATGAACTGTTCAGCTATGCAACATGGGGAAGATCCTTCTGATGTGTAATGGGTGATGCCTCCTCTTATGGGTAATATTTTATCCCTTGAGGACATCATATTCAATATAATTTGGTATATTGCTTGACTAGTTGATGAGTAGTTTTATGAACATTCAACTGTGCAACATGGGAAAGATCCTTCTCAAGTGTTTTGACATGGCCATGAACCTTTATTTGTCGTCTGATCGTGGGTAATGGTTAATTTGTCATTGGAGAGGATTGCATATTTGCCATTGATTGGATTGGGCATGAAATAGCAGACTCGAGGTGCAACACATGATGTGTGGGTTTGGTGCATGTTACAGGTTCAAATTCTGCCTCAAACAAAAGTCTTGTATTCAACTTGAGAAGGATAGATGTGTGGGTTCATTATCCATCGAGTTTTGAACCATGAGTTGCTAACCTTACAGAAAATGATGTTAAACTCGAGGTCTGGACTTATGAGGTAGACAACAGAAGATTGTGGGACTGTATTAGGGTAAACTAACTATTTCTTCAGAGCACTGAAACATGATTGAGTGCAGCGTAGATGAAAACTGTCCGAAATGAATAATAATGCAGCATCAGGATCGGCAGAAACTCGACATTTTCATCAACGCTGCACTCAATGATATTTCTAAGCATTCTGCATGTCTACTCCTTCCTAGCTTTCTGTATGACTTATTTTCATTAGTTCGTTAATATAGGAATCGGATCATCGATAGTACATTGGAGCTTTCAAGTAGTACATTTTGAACTACTAGTTCTCTATTGTACATGATGTCGTACTACCAGATCTCTATTGTACTAAACTTTGTACTGCATTCTACTTCCCAGCTCACAATCTTGTAGATTTTCAACTAGGAAAAGATAATAGACTCTGGATACAAGAAAATGAAAGGGGAGATAGTTGAGTAATTGAATATTGTTATGAAACAAATCATTGACTAGTTTGGGATTGAGACATATTCAGGTTTAACCTGATCTAGCTCTGCAGGGGCGGAGCAACCTATTGCAAAGATTCATGAATCTCCTTCAGCAAAAAATTATACTGCGCAAATAGAATTTTTTTTTGTACATATATTTGATAAAAAATTTTAATAGCTGTGGTGTCCGGGTCAATTTGCATACACCTGTCAGCATGGGATACCGATTATCTCTTACCAACACATGTATCGGATAACTTTGCCAACCAAAACTTGGACGGCCAGAGAAAAGTCAGCGTTTTTGTCGTCGCTGAAATTTGAATTTGAGACTCAACTCGTGCATATATGTAACAAATCTTGACCTTAGTTGTGGTGTTAGAATTCAATAATCACTACAAAAATCTAAGTAAAGAAAAGAAATAAGTTGGTAAACTACCAACTCATCACTCTCCAGTTCTTCCCCCGTTGCCTCCTTCCTCCTCCTTGTTCATCTAACTTCTCTATTTTAAGAACCTCTTCAGCTTACTCAGTTTTCAAAAACCATTTTAGAATAACCTTCAATAATTTATAAAACTATGCACAAAGTTTCAAACTTTTGGGAAATTTCTGATTTGAAAAAATGGTCAAACCATATCCAAAATGATATTCAAATAGGGGCTATAAAAAGAAAGTGTGTTTCAATACGCTAAAAAACGAGGAACGGTCATGCCGAAGCAACAATTATTGTTCATTAGGTCGTTTTTGATAGGCCCATAAAATTTCAGGCGATTTGGATTCTGTGGCCCAAATTCATGAAGATGGTGTGGACATTAGCACACGAAAAATTAAAAATCATCTTGAATTCCTGTTTTATATCCCTAAAATACTAAAAAACGAGGAACAATAATGGCAAATCAGTGATTATTGTTCACTAGGTCATTTCTAATGGACTCACGAAATTTTAGGCGATTCTGAGCCTGTCACCTGAATTCATGAAGATTTTGTGGACATTAGCACATGAAAAAATGAAAATCGTCTTGAATTCCTATTTTGTGGCCCTAAAACGCAAAAGAACGAGGAACGGTCATGGCAAACAATGTCTATTGTTTATTAGGTCGTTTGAGATGGGTCCACAAATTTTAGGTGATTCGGAGCTCGTCGCCCGAATTCATGAAGATGGCGTGGACATTGCCAAACGAAAAACTAGAAATCGTCCTGAATTCCTGTTTTATGACCCTAAAATGCCAAAAACGAGCAACAGTCATGGGAAGCAATTACTATTGTTCATTAGGCCGTTTCTGATGGACCCACAAAATTTTAGACGAGTCGGAGCTCGTCGCCTGAATTCATGAAGATGACGTTGACATTAACACATGAAAAATTAAAAAATCGTCCTTAATTCCAACTTTATGGCCCTAAAATGCCAAAAAAATGAGGGACGGTCATGAAGAAGCAATGACTATTGTTCATTAGGTCATATGTAATAGGTCCATAAAATTTTAGGCGATTCGGAGCCTGTCGCCCGATTTTATGAAGGTGGCATGGACAATTGCACACGAAAAATTGAAAATCATCCTGAATTCATGTTTTATGGCCCAAAAGTGTCAAAAACGATTGATGGTTACAGAGAAGCAATGACTATTGTTCATTAGATCATTTCTGATGGGTCCATAAAACTTTAGGAGATTCAGAGCCCGTCGCCCGAATTCATGAAGATGGTAGAGAAGAGATAAAAGGTAGAGTTGGTCCCACTGGGCGTGCCAGAATTTGTAACAGCTAAACTTTGTTCTTGAAAAATAATAATCAAGACGAGAAATATAGTGAATAAGATATTCGATTTCAAGTGATGGGATTGCAATCTCTAGAATATCTCAAATCTAAAGAGATGTAGTTCTCTGATTATTCTCCTCACGAATGATGGTTCAAGGACCGAAAGCTTGATCTTGAACTTTATGGATTTCAGACTTGTGGTGCGATGCGAACAATTTGAAGTTGTCATGAAATTTGATGTTAAGTTATCACGAACGAGAGACTTGAAGCTGCTCGCCTAGAATTTGAGTTTGCTATGAGATTTGACCGCAAATGAAGATTGTAGATATAGCGGGAGACCTTAATGCCCTTTTTCGTAGCTTCTCTAACATTCCTTCTGCCTTCTTGATATATTTCTGGCATTGTGATGTTTTTCTCCTACCAGTGAGAAATGTAACCCCTTTGTAGAGGCGTGGAGCGGAGTAGCCTCAAAGAAAAGACTGCGGGCCATTGGGCTTGGGGCTTATATTGGGTCGATTTATTTGATACAAGACCAATTT
>NC_031996.1:3797187-3860108 GCF_001879085.1 Nicotiana attenuata | reverse complement strand
GGGGGGGGACTAGCCCAATAATATATGAAACTTTTATTCAAATCAATTTAACCGAGTTTGAAAAATTGACCTAATTATACTAGGTCATAATATTATTTGGACAAATATATATTTAATTTGTAGTAAAATTAAGGATTTGAATTTAATAAAATTTTAGTCGTTTACACATAACCACGAAATACCATAAAATGAACACAAAAATCATGGCGAAGCAATGAGTATTGATCACTAGGACCGTTTTTTATGGACCTACGAAATTTCAGGTCAATTGGAATCCAGAAAATTCTACAAAATCAGTGTGTACTAAGACACACGAAAAAATAGATATAATCACAAATTTGTATTGCATAACCATGAAACGCCATAAAATAACCCCGAATGTCATGACAAAGCAATTAGTATTGGTCACCAGGCCGTTTCCTATGGACCTACAGAAATTCAGTCCAATCAGAGTCCGTAACAAAAATTTGCAAATCCAGTTGTACTAATACACACGAAAAGTGGATATAATTACAAATTCGTGTTGCATGACCCCAAAATACCAAACAATAAATTCGAAAGTCATGAATAAGCTATGAATGTTGGTCTCTAGGCTATTTCCTATGGATCGACGACATTTCAGGTCAATTGGAGTCTGTCAATTTTTTTTGTTTTTACAAAATTAGCATGTATAGTATACATCGAAAAGTGGATATAATCAATAATTCGTGTTGCATGACCCCAAACGCCAAATAATAACCCAAAGTCATGGCGAAGCAATGAGTATTGGTCACTAGACATAGACCTACGAAATTTCAGCCTAATCGGAGTCCGTAAAAAAAATTCTACAAAATTAGCACGTACTAATACACACGAAAAAATGGATATAATCAGTAATTCGTGTTGCATGACCTCGAAATACCGTAAAATGAACCCGAAAGTCATAGCGTAACGATGAATGTTGGTCACTAGGACCGTTTCCTGTGGACCTACGAAATTTCAGGAAATCGAATTTCGTCAATTCTTTTTACAAGATCATCACGACTAATACACACGAAAAAATGGATATAATCATAGAGTCATGTTGCATGACCATGAAATGCCATAAAAGGAACTCGAAAGTTATGGCGAAGCCATGAGTACTAAATTTTAGGCCAATTGAAGTTTGTCAAAAAAATTCTACAAAATCAACATGAACTAATACAAAAAAATAAATAAATGTAATCACAAACTCATGTTGCATGGTCTTGAAATACCATAAAATGAACGCAAAAATTAGGGTGAAGCAATGAATATTGCTCATTAGACTATTTCCTATGGACATACGAAAATTTAGGCCAACCAGAGTCTGTCAAAAAAATTCTACAAAATCACCATATACTAATACACAAGAAAAAAATGGATATATTCATAAATTGGTATTGCATGACCCGAAATACCAAAAATGATCCCAAAAGTCATGACGAACTGATGGGCATTGGTCATTAGGTCATTTTTTATGGACCTACAAAATTTTTGGCCAATTGATGTACGTCAATATACGTCAATAGTATTATACAAAATCAGCATATATTAATACAAACGAAAAACTAGATGTAGTTCGTCGATTGTATGAACAATTGTATAACTATAAAATTCTCTCTCGAGCTTTGCTCTCGCCATAGGTTATGCTAACCTGCACCGACCTTGGTTGCCATGGCTAGGAAGAGAGGACGTCCGTTCAAAAATACACCGATCGTTACTGTAGGAAGCTCCGTCAGTGCAACTGTAATTGCAGACACACTTGAATGTGGTAATACACAGCAAGTCGTAACCCCAATTGGGCCTCCATTTACAACTAGGTCACCAGAAGTGGGACGACCAGTGGTCATGCTGGTACATCGAAAAAGTTGGTTCTAAGTCCAAGCCCCTCGATCAATCAAGGAAGTTCAACCAATACTGTGGAGAAATCGATTGCACAAGAGAACCGACCTAGCCCAGTTCAACTTGAGGACAATCAGCTGCGACCCGAACCGATTACAACTGTGAAGGAGAATTTGACTGAAGCACCTTGGACAAAACTCTTTGCTGGAAATCGATTTGCAGAAAATAGTATACCTCTAACCTATATTGCTCCAGAAGTAGTGAATGGTCAATATGTGGTGAATTTAGACAAATTGGAGGTGAGAAATGAGACACAAAAATGGAGAAAAGCACTTATTGTCTATATAATTGGGGAAATACCCGACTACAATCAGATGCATCGCTATATCTCCCAAAACTGAAATAATGTAACTGAGCCTGAGCTATTTCAGCATGAGGAGGGTTACTATGTAGTCAAATTCTAAAATCTAGGAGACTTACAGGATATCCTTTATGGAGGGCCATACACCATAAATAGTAGACCAGTTATCCTCAAGCAATGGTCCTCGGATTTCGATTTTAATGCAGAATTCCTCACTGAGATCCCATTATGGTTAAAGTTTCCTAAGCTCCCCATGAATTGCTGGGGAACAAACTCCTTGAGTAGGATGGCTAGTACTCTAGGTAACCCACTATTTACTGACCAATGCACCACCAAGAAAACTAGGGTATCCTATGCTAGAATTTTGATAGAGGTCAAGGTTACTAAGAAGTTGCCTACTGAAATTACTGTTAATGACCCTTCTAGTAGACAGTTTCGGCAGCCCATAGAATTTGAATGGAAGCTAGATTTCTGCTCAGAATGCTTAAAGATTAGCCATGATTGTAGGCAGAGGCGGACCCACATGGGCTCAAGGGGGTTCATATGAACCCGCTTCGTCAAAATAACACTGTACATATATCTATATTTTACTCTCTCCGAAGACACTCTCTTATAAAATAAATTTTGAACCTGCTTCGTTCAAAGTAAATTCCCAACCCATTGGTGAAGAGGGTTCAAATTTTTTAAAGGGTCATGAGTTCGAAACTAGACAACATAATGCGTTTTACACTACTATTTTCCTATTTAAATATAATAACTTAGAGAAAGATAACTTAACCGTTCTATTTCTTTTTCTTAGTTAGTTTGCATTGGATTTTCATTACTGCCTTCTTAGTTAATTAGTTTATGTTGAGCCATTAGAACTGTATTTTATTTACTTATTTTTAACTTCCCATCAATTTATGTTTACATATTATTTTTAGTGACTTAAATTGCTTTTTGCCAATTAATCTAAGTCTTACTTTAGTTACAAGGAAAGTATCATGATATTAGTTACATTTGAGTTTAGTTAAATATATTTATTAAATTAATGTTCTAATTTGTATTTTTAATTTAATAATAAAATTTAAAAATTTAATGAAGAGATTTTACTCTCTACTATCTTTCAAGTTACCACAATCAAGTTTATCCTCTCAAATTGCACCTCTCGTAAATGAAATTTTGAACCAATTAGAATAACAACCCCCATTCCTCTAGTAAAATAAAGGCAAAGAGTTGATTTGAATTTCTTAAAGACGGACCAAAAGAAAGAATATCCATTAGAAACTATTATCCAAGTGAGCTTGCCAAGATTAGAAGAGCATACCTCCGTAAAAGCTCTTACTAACACCTAAATCATAAATTTCCACAAAGAGATTAATTTTAATTATATATTTTAATTTTGATATTAATAACATATTATTTTATTGAGTTTTTTCGTACATTTACTTCTTCACGTGTTGAACCCGCTTGATGAAAATTCTGGATCCACCACTGATTGTGGGAAGCAAAAGCGTGAAGAAATGCCAGTGCAAGCTCAAAGGAACAGAAGGCCTAGGCTAGTCCCAACATGGATATCTAATAACAAACATCAGCATGCAGGGGAGCAAATACAACAGGGACAACAATATTTAAAAGACCAACAGGAAGACACAGATAGCTTAGCCAAAGGAAAAAATGATGTGAATACAATGGAGGAGAATGCTAATGGTGGTTAGGTACAGGTCAAACCAAAGGGTGCAAACACAAGGTTAAAAGTAACATAAACTAAGACTAGACTAGACCATGAGGTTGTACCAACAAGAAATGGGTTTCAAGCTCTACCTGAGGTGGATCAGAGAATTGTGAATGCCAAACCCCCTGATGCGGGGGGAAGGAGGGGGTACTAGGTTATCACAATGACATCGCTATTCTGGAATGTTAGGGGGATAAATAAGAGGTATAAGCAGAAGGAGCTAAAGCAATACCTCAAAGACAATCATATTAAATTAGCTACTCTTTTAGAAATTAGAGTAAAACAAAATAAGGCATTACATATGGCTGGTAAAGTGACTCCTAGTTGCGAAAGACTATCAAATTACAAAGATGCAAGAAATGGCAAAATATGGGTGGTATGGGACCCTAAAATGTATGACATACAACTTGTACAAGAGGCTGCTCAATTTATGCACTGTCAGGTCACTGGGAAGCAAAATGGAGTTAAGTGTTTACTTACGCTTATCTATGGTTTTAACATAGTGGAGCAGAGGAAAGCATTGTGGGATGACTTGCAAAGACTGGCTCTTAGAAGGAATGAACCTTGGCTACTGTGTGGGAACTTCAACGTTGTCCTACACCCACATGATAGACAAGGGTCGCCAATTACCTTAGCAGAACTACAGGATTTCTCCATTTACTATAATAGTCTACTGTCAAATGAAATTCTATGGAGAGGTGATTACTATACATGGACAAACAAACAACAGGGAGCAGATAGAGTTTGTAGCAGAATGGATGGAGCAATAGAAAATGATGAATGGATGGTACGATATGGACATCTAACAGCAGAATTTGGTGAACCCTTTATTTCAGATCATGTGCCTATAATAATACCATTCAGAGCCACTCACGAACTTTCTACAACTCACGAACTTTCTATTTCATTCAGATCATGTGCCCATAATAACAGCAGATTTGGTGTCACAACTCACGAACTTTCTACAGATTACTACAAATACTGGTCTGAAAGAAAAGAATACATCTGTCTCGAAAGTAAATAAAACAAAAATATAGAATGTAGGAGGGGATGCCAGGGCCTGCGGACGCCTGCAGGACTACCTTGGGTCTCCTGACTGAAGTATCAGCAACGACCTCTCCATCAGCCACTACCAGCTCCGAAATCTACACAGAAAGTGCAGAGTACAGTATCAGTACAATCGACCCCATGTACTGGTAAGTGCTGAGCCTAACCTCGACGAAGTAGTGACAAGGCTACGGCGGGGCATAAACAATATATCCTGCAACAATTTATAATAAGGCAAAAAGAAACTGCGGAATGAAATAGGATAGCAACTTGCATTAAATAAATATGGAACCCAGTCTTTCTATCAATACTCAGCTATAACCAATCCATAAGAGAATTTCAGCACCACAATAATGAATCTCAGCAGAAGAAGAATACTAAATAACTAATGATGCGGCGCGTATCCCGATCCCACTATATAATCAATAACAAAAAGAACATTTACCCTTATTACTCCTTATTGCGGCGTGCAACCCGATCCCACCAGTCCACCCTTATTACTCCTCAATATATCACCCTTATTCCTCCTGTTGCAGCGTGCAACCCGATCCCACCTGTCCATCCTTATTACTCCTTGTTGCGTCGCGCAACCCGATCCCACCAGACAATCACGTTTCACCATTATTCCTCATGTTGCGACGTGCAACTCGATCCCACCACATCAGTACCAATCACAAAATAAGAACAAGTATTTCACAAGTTAACTCAAATCCTCCACAACATTTATACCTCAAACCAAAACAACGGAAGATCACTACAATTATGAAACTTCATCAGTTAATACTACACAGCGAGACCAACCAGAGTGTACCATGAAGCACCAATAAACCAACGTAAACCAACAGTGTGATGTAATAAAACTACGGAACAATTAATAACGTCAATGGCTGCTAGCTCCAAGTCATGAACTGGATAATTCTTCTCGTAAATCTTCAACTGCCGTGAAGCATATGCAATAACCCTACCATTCTGCATCAACACTGCATCAAGTCGAATACGAGATGCGTCACAATATACCGTATATGGCCTTGAACTTGTGGGCAACACCAACACCGGCGACGTAGTCAAAGTTGTCTTGAGCTTCTGAAAGCTTGCCTCACACTCGTCCGACCACTTGAACGGGGCACCCTTCTGGGTCAACCTGGTCATCGGGGCTGCTATGGATGAAAACCCCTCCACAAATCGACGGTAATAACCCGCCAAACCCAAGAAACTCCGGATTTTGGTAGCTGATGTGGGTCTAGGCCAGTCCTTGATTGCCTCAATCTTCTTAGGATCCACCTGAATACCCTCTGCTGATACAACGTGACCCAAGAAAGCAACTGAACTCAAACAAAAGTTGCATTTCGAAAACTTAGCATATAACTGGTTGTCTCTCAGAGTGTGAAGAACGATCCGAAGATGTTGCTCATGCTCCTCTCGGCTGCGGGTAGATCAAGATATCATCAATGAAAACAATCACAAAGGAATCCAGATAGGGCTTGAACACCCGGTTCATCAAATCCATAAATGCTGCTGGGGCATTGGTCAACCCAAATGACATCACTAGAAACTCATAATGCCCGTACCGAGTGCGAAAAACTGTCTTAGGTAGCCAGATCTCAAATCAATCTTCGAAAATACCTCGACGCCCTAAAGCTGAACAAATAAGTCATCAATCCTCGGCAATGGATACTTGTTCTTGATGGTGACTTTGTTCAACTGCCGATAATCTATGCACATCCTCATCGATCCATCCTTCTTCTTAACAAACAATACCGGCACACCCCAGTGCGAGATACTAGGTCTAATAAAGCCCTTACCAAGCAAATCTTGCTACTGCTCCTTCAATTCTTTCAACTCTGGCGGGGCCATGCGGTACGACGGAATAGAAATGGGCTGAGTGCCCGAAGCCAAATCAATGCAAAAGTCTATATCCCTGCCGGGTAGCATCCCCGGCAGGTATGCAGGAAAAACCTGTGGGAACTCCCGAACCACTAGTACAGAATCCATGGGAGGAACCTCCGCACTAGAATTACGAACAAAAGCCAAGTAAGCCAAACACCCCTTCTCGACCATACGCTGAGCCTTCATATAAGAAGTAACCCTGCTGGTAGAATGACCAGGAGTCCCTCTCCACTCTAGTCGAGGCAACCCCGATAATGCTAAGGTCACGGTCTTGGCGTGATAGTCTAATATAGCATGATAAGGTGACAGCCAATCCATTCCCAAGATGACATCGAAATCCACCATATCGAGAAGTAGAAGATCTACACTAGTCTCAAGACCCCCAATAATAACCACACACGAGTGATAGACACGATTTACAACAGTAGAATCCCCTACTGGTGTGGACACATACACGGGAGCACTCAAAGAATCACGAGGCACAGCCAAATATGAAGCAAAATAAGATGACATATAGGAGTATGTAGATCCTGGATCAAATAGAACTGAAGCATCTTCATTACAAACCAAAATAGTACCTGTGATAACTGCATTGGAGGACTCAGCCTCAGGCCTGGTTGGGAAAGCATAACATCGGGGCTGGGCCCCACCACCCTGAACCATATCCCTAGGACGACCTCCTGCTGGCTGGCCTCCACCTCTACCGGCCTGGCCTCCACCTCTAACGGCCTGACCTCCACCTCTAGCGGGCTAACCCCTACCTCTAAAATTAGTGATCGGAGGATGACGATAAAAATGCTCCAAAAACCATATCTGTAACAGAATGTTGCAGCCATCAAAGTTTCATGCGCCCAATTTACATCTAGTTAAGGCACGAAAAATGCAAGAAAGAATCATAGGGACCAAAGTATAATCATCCCCTTTTGAGGTCAGAGCCCCAACTACACCTGCCAAGCGAGTGTCAATGCGTCCTTCCCTTTCCGGGAAAACTACACGCCCCAAAAAATCAACCATAAACGCAAACCTTCTTTTAACCTTCCATGTTTCTTTATTATCCTTTGATTTCAATTTTCCAACATTCCTCTCGAAATTGCTTTCTAGGCCATACAAGTGAAACAGAAATCCTAACTTAACCCACTTGCCTCCTACACCTTCATATTGTCCGTAATTTATGTTCAAGAGCTTCAGAAACTTACCCTCATTCACATTTTTTGGTACTATGGGCCTTTGGCGGCAAAGATTGCGGCCCCACCCCTGGAAATGGGTGATTTCCTCCAAGGTCAGAGTCATTTCACAGTCGGTAAAATGGAACACATTATTTTCAGGATCCCAGTGCAGAATCAAAGCTTCAATCACATCCCTCATAGGCTTGATCATCATCATGTGAACCAAATGTTCCAAGTACTTCTTTATCTGGTTTCGCTCAATTTCCTTAAAATCTCTCCACCAATCCCATAATAATTGTGGTATCTGATCAACAATAAGAAAATTCGATATCCCTTCTGATCTGGGCCTCTTTTCAGACTTACCTCTTTCCCCACTCATGGTTTACTTGTTTATCCATACACGGGGTTAGGTTTTAATCAAATATACTATTGACACAAAAATTCTAATTTCTCGGGTTTGACTCTATAAAAATAAAAAATAAAAACCAAATTGTGGGACTAAAAAAAATGGTTAAATTAGTAATATAGTCATGAAATAAAGAAGTAAAAGGCTCAAAAAGACTATTTATCTTTTTTTGTAAAACCAAGTGAACGTAAAAAAATAAAAATAAAAATAAACCGGCCTCCCATTTCGCATTTCTAAGGAAGGTTTCAAGGCTATTTCGACAAAAAGACCGGATGCAAGGGCAAAACTGGTTAAAAGAGATAAAACTGACAAAGTGACTATATTATTATTATTATTATTTGAAAAAAAATAAAAAAAATAATAGTCCATAGAATCCTCAACTGATGGTAGCCAGATCTCAAATCAATCTTCGAAAACACCTTGATACTCTAAAGCTGATCAAATAAGTCATCAATCCTCGGCAATGGATACTTGTTCTTGATGGTGACTTTGTTCAACTGCCGATAATCTATGCACATCCTCATCGATCCATCCTTCTTCTTAACAAACAACACCGGCACACCCCAGGGCGAGATACTAGGTCTAATAAAGCCCTTATCAAGCAAATCTTGCAACTGCTCCTTCAATTCTTTCTACTCTGGCGGGGCCATGCGGTACGACGGAATAGAAATGGGCTGAGTGCCCGAAGCCAAATCAATGCAAAAGTCTATATCCCTGCCGGGTGGCATCCCCGGCAGGTATGCAGGAAAAACCTCTGGGAACTCCCGAACCACTAGTACAGAATCCATGCGAGGAACCTCTGCACTAGAATCACGAACATAAGCCAAGTAAGCCAAACACCCCTTCTCGACCATACGATGAGCCTTCATATAAGAAATAACCCTGCTGGTAGAATGACCAGGAGTCCCTCTACACTCTAATCGAGGCAACCCCGACAATGCTAAGGTCACGGTCTTGGCGTGATAGTCCAATATAGCATGATAAGGTGACAGCCAATCCATTCCCAAGATGACATCGAAATCTACCATATCAAGAAGTAGGAGATCTACACTAGTCTCAAGACCCCCAATAATAACCACACACGAGTGATAGACATGATTTACAACAATAGAATCCCCTACTGGTGTGGACACATACACGGGAGCACTCAAAGAATCATGGGGCACAACCAAATATGAAGCAAAATAAGATGACATATAGGAGTATGTAGACCCTGGATCAAATAGAACTGAAGCATCTTTACTACAAACCAAAATAGTACCTGTGATAACTGCATTGGAGGACTCATCCTCAGGCCTGGCTGGGAAAGCATAACATCGGGGCTGGGCCCCACCACCCTGAACCATATCCCTGGGACGACCTCGTGCTGGCTGGCCTCCACCTCTAGCGGCCTGGCCTCCATCTCTAACGGCCTGACCTCCACCTCTAGCAGGCTAACCCCTACCTCTGGCTCCCTGACCCCTACCTCTAACTGGCTGGGCAGGCGGTGCCGGAATCATGGCACGAGAACTCTGCTGCTGCGACTGAACACTCCTAATCTCGGACAGGTCCTCCGGACATGCCCGTACTCACCACACTCAAAACATCCATCTGAATACTGTGGTTGGGGAAACTGAGACTGACCCTGACGGGCCGACTAACCATGATAATTACTCTAAAGAGGAGGTGCTTTGATGGGAGCTGCGGTGCACTATAAGCTGGCTGCCTAGAAAGAGGTACATAAGGACCACGACCCCCTGAAGCTCCATGGGATGTCTGAAGTGCTGAATGAAATGGCCTGGGATGATGGCCTCTACCAAAAGTACCTCGACCTCCAGATGAGGCCCCACTGAATCCCCCGGAGTGATGAGGTCTCTTGTCAGACCCCTGACCACTCCCCTGAGCTAAAACCATCTCAAGTCGTCTGGCCACATTGGCTGCATCCTGGAAGGAAATCTCACTCCCTGTCTCCTTAGCCATATGCAATCTGATAGGCTGAGAAAGTCCCTCAATAAACCTCTTCACCCCCTCTCTCTCTCTCTCTCGATGGGAAGTATAAGAAGAGCATGACGAGCCAAATCAACAAATCTGGTCTCATACTGGGTGACGGTCATAGAACCCTGCTGAAGGCGCTCAAACTGCCTCCGATAGTCCTCTCTCTGAGTAATAGGAAGATACTTCTCCAAGAATAGCTGAGAGAACTGGTCCCAAGTGAGAGATAGCGACCCAGCTAGTCTGGCCAAACAATAACCTCTCCACCTTTTCTTGGTGGAACCTGACAGATGAAAAGTAGCAAAGTCGACCCCATTGGTCTCTATTATCCCCATATTCTGCAACACCTCGTGACAACTGTCGAAATAATCTTGGGGATCCTCTGAAGACGTACCGCCATAGGTAGTAGTGAAAAGCTTGGTAAACCTGGCCAATATCCACAAGGCTTCAGAAGACATAGCTGACCCAGCGTCGGCCTGTGCTACAACACCCGACGGGACTACCCCAACTGGCTGAGCTGCTGGAGTTTGAAACTGGGGAGCCATCTGCTCCGGGTGTGAGTAGCGGAAGTCTGTGCTCCTCCCCCAGCCCGAGAGACGGCTGGTGCTACAGGAAGTATGCCGGCCTAAGCAACACTCTCCATAAGGCCCACTAGATGGACCAAAGCATCCTGAAGTATCGGGGTAGCGATGAACCCCTCCGGAACCTGAGCTGGCCTCGCTGGAACGATCTGGGCCGGAGTCTCCTTATCGAACTATATTGACGCTCCGCCGCTAGTGCTACTGCTCGAGCTCTAGGTTGTGCCCTACCCCTGCCTCGGCTTCTAACACGGCCTCGGCCTCTAGCACGGCCTCGGCCTCGTCCTCTGCCCCTCGTAGGAGCTGCCACTAGGGGCTCGGGCTGCTGATCAGCTGATGAACCGGTACGTGTTCTTGCCATCTGCGAAAGAACAGAGTAGAGTGTTCAATTAGCATTAAGAGACCGAACGGCACGATAGAGATGAACAGAAGTGAAATTGTTCCTAACTCTATAGCCTCTAGGGGATAAGCACAGACGTCTCCGTACCGATCCCTCAGACTCTACCAAGCTTGTCCGTGAATTGCGAGACCTAGGCAACCTAGTGCTCTGATACCAACTTATCACGACCCGAATTTCCCACCGTCGGGACCGTGATGGCGCCTAAAATCGCACTCGCTAGGCAAGCCAACGTTAGAGAATTGTTCACCTTTTTCCTTTACTTGTTCTAATTAAAACTAAACAAAGCTAAATCAACAGAATTAAAAGCGGAAGTACACAATTAACTGGTCATCTTTATACTATTAACAGAAAAACCAAAACAGTTACCACCCAGAAATTGGTGTCACAACTCACGAACTTTCTACAGATTACTACAAATACTGGTCTGAAAGAAAAGAATACATCTGTCTCGAAAGTAAATAAAACAAAAATATAGAATGTAGGAGGGGACGCCAGGGCCTGCGGACGCCTGCAGGACTACCTTGGGTCTCCTGACTGAAGTATCAGCAACCGACCTCTCAATCAGCCACTACCAGCTCCGAAATCTACACAGAAAGTGCAGAGTGCAGTATCAGTACAATCGACTCCATGTACTGGTAAGTGTTGAGCCTAACCTCGATGAAGTAGTGACAAGGCTACGGCGAGGCATAAACAATATATCCTGCAACAATTTATAATAAGGCAAAAAGAAACTGCTGAATGAAATAGGATAGCAACTTGCATTAAATAAATACGGAACCCAGTCTTTCTACCAATACTCAGCTATAACCAATCCATAAGAGAATTTCAGCACCACAATAATGAATCTCAGTAGAAGAAGAATACATAAATAACTAATGATGCGGCGCGAATCCCGATCCCACTATATAATCAATAACAAAAAGAACATTTACCCTTATTACTCCTTGTTGCGGCATGCAACCCGATCCCACCAGTCCACCCTTATTACTCCTTAATATATCACCCTTATTCCTCCTGTTGCGGTGTGCAACTCGATCCCACCTGTCCATCCTTATTACTCCTTGTTGCGTCGCGCAACCCGACCCACCGGACAATCACGTTTCACCATTATTCCTCCTGTTGCGACGTGCAACCCGATCCCACCACGTCAGTACCAATCACAAAATAAGAACAAGTATTTCACAAGTTAACTCAAATCCTCCACAACATTTATACCTCAAACCAAAACAACGGAAGATCACTACAATTATGAAACTTCATCAGTTAATACTACACAGCGAGACCAACCAGAGTGTACCATGAAGCACCAATAAACCAACGTAAACCAACAGTGTGATGTAATAAAACTATGGAACAATTAATAACGTCAATAGAGAAAACAACATTTAACAAGAAGCAATTAGACATGAAAACGTCAATAAGCAAGTAGCAGTTAGGATAGGAAAGCAATATATTAGGAAGCGGGGAAGGGAACAGGCTAAACAAACAACTTGGTGGCACATAGGTACTTGTCACCACACCTATACGCCACACACATGGAATTTCACATAGCAATTAAGTCGGGGATCCCTAATCCACGAGTCAAGGTTAGACCAAACACTTACCTCAAGCCAACGGGTATTTCAAATCTCAATTACCGCTTTACCTCTCGATTCCACCTCCAATCCACTCGTATCTAGCCATAATCAACTTAATAACATCAATTAACGCTGAAGAAATCAATTCTAATGCATAATTATAAATTCCCCAACATTTTCCCCCAAAAGTCAAAAACCGACCCGTACCCGCTTGGTCAAAACCCGAAATTTGGACCAAAACCCGATTACGCATTCACCCCCGAGCCTGGATATACAATTGGTTTTGGAATCTGACCTCAATTTGAGGTCTAAATCCCCAAATTTCGAAATTCCTAAGTTCTACCCAAAAACACCCAATTCCACCATGAAAAACCCTAGATTCTAGGATGAAATTTTGTAAAAAGATGAAATAGATTGAAAGAAATGAGTTAAGAATCATTTACCTATGATTTGGGGATGAACTTGCCCTAGGAAAATCGCCTCTTGAAGTTTAGGTTTTGAAAAATGGGAGAATCAATGAAAAATCCCGTCTAAGACCCTTTTACTCAGCTGCAGATGTCGCAATTGCGACCTGAGCTTCGCAATTGCGAAGCTTGCAACTGCAAAGGAGCCATCGCAAATGCGAAGCCCTTCACAGTCCTGCTGCCTTCGCAAATGTGAAGAGAGTGTCGCATTTGCGAATGCTGTTCCTCGCAAGTGCGAGTAGAAAATTGCATTTGCGATCATACCCCTTCCCAGACTCCCTTCGCAATTGCGAAGAATTGTTCGCATTTGCGAACTCTACTGGACCAGGCCTTCTTCGCAATTGCGATAAATACCTCGCAATTGCCATGCCTGCTTTGTTCGCATTCGCGAAACCTGATCTCGCAATTTCGAGATCAGAGGCCTGCTACAGACACCAGTTACACCAGCAAATTTCTAAGTTCCAAAATCACTCCGTAGCCTATCCAAAACTGACCCGAGCCCTCAGGGCTCCAAACCAAACATGCACACAAGTCTTAAAACATCATACGAACTTTCTCATGCGATCAAATTGCCAAATAACACCTAGAACTATGAATTTAGCACCAAATTGCATGAAATTTTCAAGATAGTTGCAAAACTTCTATTTTCTCAACCATAGAAGGTCCGAATCACATCAAATCAATTCCGTTTTTCACCAAATTTCACAGATAAGGTTTAAATATCGTAACAGACCTATACCGAGCTCCGAAACTAAAATACGGGCCCGATACCAACAAGATCAAATCTTTTAAATTGTTACATTTTCAGTCTTATCAATTTTCTTCAAAAATTCATTTCTCGGGCTAGGGACCTCGGAATTCGATTCCTTGCATACGCCCAGGTCCCATATTTTACTACTGTCGAAATACGGGTCCGGGTCCGTTTACCCAAAATATTGACCGAAGTCAACAAAATTAACTTTTTAGGCCAAAGATCACCATTTCGTAAATTTTTCACATAAGGGCTTTCCGTATACACGCCCGGACTGCGCAGCAAATTGAGGAGAGATAAAATGTGGTTTTTAAGGCCTCGAAACACGGAATCGAATTCTAAAACAGAAGATGACCCTTTTGGGTCATCACAATAAAAAATGAGGTATATGATGCTGTCAAAGAGTTCTTTACCGCATGGGATATATATAAAGCTATTAACTGCACCACACTAACCCTGCTGCCAAAGATTGCAAACCTCAATACTATGAAGGATTATAGGCCTATAGCTTGTTGCACCATGTTGTACAAGTTGATTGCAAAAGTTCTTACTGGGAGATTACAAAAGATCATGAGCTACATTATCTCACAGGCACAAGCAGGGTTCATCCCTGGGAGAAGGATTGCTGATAACATAATCCTAGTACATGAGTTGGTTAAATCGTATAGCAGGAAACACATCTCCCCTCGGTGTATGGTCAAAGTTGACTTACAAAAGGCATATGACTCTATGGAATGGGTGTATCTGGAACAAGTTCTAGAATGATTGGCTTTCCTAGACAAGTTTATAAGTTGGCTAATGACTTGTGTAAGAATAGTTAATTATACCATCCTGCTTAATGGGGAATCTGTGGAACCATTTAATGCTGCTAAAGGCCTAAGACAAGGAGATCCAATATCTCTTTTCCTATTTGCTATTTCCATGGAATACCTGAGTAGACTTCTCAATGAACTGCAACATGATAACATATTCATATACCATCCAAGATGTGGTAAGCTACACATCACTCATCTGAGCTATGCTGATGACCCGCTCCTTTTTGCCAGAGGTGACACATCTTTAGTACAAAGACTACATGAGTGCTTCACAATATTCTCAACAACTTCTGGACTACAAGCAAACTTGGCAAAGAGTGCCATATACTGTGGGGGATGGAGAGCAAGGTTAGAGAAGCAATCTACCAGACACTGGGATACTCTCAAGGTCAGCTGCCCTTTAAGTATTTAGGGGTGCCATTGGATACAAAAAAGCTGACTATGATAAAATGGCAACCACTCATCACCAAAATTGTGGCAAGGATAACTTCGTGGACTGCAAAAAAAAAATTATCTTATGCTGGAAGGGTACAACTAATACAGACTGTACTGTTTGGAATCCAATCCTACTGGGCTCAAATTTCCCCCTACCAGTCAAAGTGATTAAAGTGATCGAAGCCTATTGTAGAAGCTACATATGGTCAGGTGGAAATGAAATTACAAAGAGAGCCCTCATTGCCCGGGATAAAGTTTGTCTACCCAAGACAGTTGGTGGTCTCAACTTAACAACCTACAGATATGGAATGCTGTTGCTATTGCCAAAACATTCTGGGATCTATCTCACAAGCAAGACAAACTGTGGATTAAATGGATTCATGATTTCTACATCAAAGAACAGTGTACAAAAACCATGCCTATCCCAAAGAATGCTAGCTGGATGGTGAGGAAGTTATTGGAAGCAAGGAGGTTATCAATCAACTACACAAACCTTTAGATGATAAGAAAAGTGTCATCAAAGATCTATCTTCAACTGATACCAACCTTACCTAAAACTAGCTGGAGGAGACTATTGTGTCGAAATGCTGCTAGACCTAAGGCTATAAGAAATGTCAAGGGAGATACTTACTGTGGACAGACTTAAGAAATGGGGACTTACTTTAAATGATACTTGTGTGCTATGTCAATCCAGTTTGGAGACAAGAAACCACTTATTTGCTGAATGTGGCTATGCTAAAAGTCTATAGAGTAGACTGATTCAATGGGCACAACTACAGAATAATATAAGCTCTACATGGGATGAGCATCTCCAGTTCATCTGTCATCATGACAAAGGGAAGACAATATCAGCAAAACTCCTCAAGATGATATATGTTGAATATACGCATTGCCCTATGGAAGGAAAGGAACCATCGAATATTTCAAGAGACATTCAGAGATTACACTAGCTTGGCAAGGGAGTTAGCCTGCATGTGCAACTTTAGAGCAACTGGCACTGTAAAGAAATTAGTACAACAATTGTGTTTCTAGACCTAGTCTACTGATAGAAATATGGCTTAGTGATTTGTGATAGTATAGTCTTTCCCTGTAATTTCCACGAGAACTAGCTAGCTGGGAGTAGCTAAGCTATGCTTTGTAACATTTTCGTTTGGTGATTAATGATAAGTTTAATTACCAAAAAAGAAAAACTAGATGTAATCCTAAATTAGTATTGCATGACCACGAAACGTTATAAAATGAACCCAAAAATCATGGCGAAACAATGAATATTGGTCTTAAGGTTGTTTCCTATAGACCTACGATTTTTCAGACAAATCAGAGTCTGGCAATTTTTTTACAAAATCACTATGTACTAATACGAACGAAAAAGTGAATATTAATCATAAATTCATATTACATAGCTCCAAAACATCATAAAATAAATTTGAAAATCATAGTGAAACAATAAATATTGGTTACTAGGCGGTAGGGATGGCAAACATGCGGGTAGGTTCGGATATGAGCGGGTCAAAACGGGTAATTTAAAAAACGGATAAATTATCCGACCCGACCCGTATTTGAGACGGATAAAAATAAATTTATCCGGCGGATAATATGGATATCAATATTATCCATGGCTTCTTAAATATGATCACTTATGAGAGAATTCCCAGTCTTCCAAACTCGAGGAACTCCAATTTGAGGCTTTACAAATGTAACACATTAGTTATCCATTTGGTTAACTATTTTCTAAGTGGATAATATGGTTCTTTATCCGTATTCTGACCCGTTTTTAAATGTTTCATTATCCAACCTATTTTTTAATGGATAATATGAGTGTATAACTATTTTCTTTTAACCATTTTGCCATCTCTGCTAGGAGTAAAAAACGATTACAAGCCGTCAAAAAACAAAAAAGTGTGTGTCTTCTCTCTCTCTTTTTTTTTTTAATTTTTTTTTACACTTATCACCATCATCAAAGGGAGACACTAGCACAAAGCGGTCAACGAAACCAGAAAAAAAAAAGGTTAACTCAATTGAGATTTAAAACCCTAGCCCTAGCTTTGAAATGCAGAAACAACCACCGCACACGGCGGATTCCGATATCCCAAACCTCGCGAACATCAAGGTGAAATGTTCATCACCGCGTTTTCCACCACCTACCACTCCATCCGCCACAGAGACCCCCACCGCCGGGGCACAACGCAAAATTGGAATCGCCGTTGATCTCAGTGACGAATCCGCCTTCGCCGTTAAATGGGCCGTCCACCACTACCTCCGTCCCGGTGACGCCGTTATCCTTCTTCACGTTCGCCCTACCTCCGTCCTCTACGGTGCTGATTGGGGTTCTGTTGATCTCTCCATTATCGATCCCGATAACGAAGAGTCTCACCGGAAGCTTGAAGATGATTTTGATAATTTTACTGCCACTAAATCTTCTGCTTTGGCCCAGCCGCTTGTTGATGCACAAATTCCGTACAAAATTCATATTGTGAAAGATCATGATATGAAAGAGAGGCTTTGTCTTGAGGTTGAGAGGCTAGGATTGAGTGCAGTTATTATGGGTAGTCGAGGATTTGGGGCAACGAAGAGAGGAAATGATGGGAGGCTTGGAAGTGTTAGTGATTACTGTGTTAGGCATTGTGTTTGTCCTGTTGTAGTTGTGAGGTATCCTGATGAGAAGGATGGTGGAAATGCTGCTCGTCAGCCGGTAGTTTCTGTGGCGTCTGCGGCAAAAGAAAATGAGGAGGAAACCGAGTATCATGATGCTTCTGATGATCGCCAAGGTAAGTTGCGAAAAAAACTGTTGTAACTGTTGGTTCGTAGATCCTTATACTAATAGGCTTTCAGTTAGTTTCAAATCTTTGCATGAAAGAGGTTTTGTGTTGATGTAAATTTATGCAACTTCTGCTACTGGTTATCAGTTTGTGCGTTTCCTCGTTGAAATGAAAGATCTTTCATATTTAATATTGTAAAATTTAATTTTGTATACCGCTGCCAATTGTGACACTTGGTGATGTTTTATAGCAAATAAAATGATAGAGAGTAAAACTGGGTGGATTATTCCCCAAAATAGCTGCATTAATGCAATGCCTTTTACAGTGTATGCATATGATTTTGTCACGCAAAGTGTGAGAAACCTGTAAATTTTTATAACTACTACTTTGGCAACAATATGTAAGAACACGGGCTTTAAAGGTAACGAAATGTGAGCATTGTTTTGGATTAACTCAAACAAATGCCTAATCTTGAAACGAGAACTTGGACAAAAGAATCCTCAATAAACTTATTATTGCAATGCTCACTCATGTGTGCTGAATCTTGAGGCTACTCTGTTTTAAATTGTCTAACTCCATGAAGCAGGATCGCAACCAGCCATAGGAAAAGGCTCGAAAAAGGATAATTGACTTAAGGTTGTTTAAGAAGTCCTTTGAAGAGGCAATAAGCGAAAGGTACATTGCTTGTTACTTTTATTTTCACAGTGAATATCACTTCTCTTCTTTCATTTTAAATTACTTACTTTAAATTATGAAACTTTGTACTTTTGTTGCTCACATAACTTACAAATTGTACTTGTATTGCTTAGAGTAGAACTTATGGCGTGATTCACTGTGCGAGCTATCTCCTGCTGTATGAGATCAATAGGGTTCTTGTTAAGTTTTGACTCGCTAATGAAGTTTGTGAGAGGACTTTTGATAAGATGAATTCAGATTATTGTTTCTTCCTTGTTAAAAAGAAAACTTAGTGTATGTAAGTTAATTTGGCACCGCTACAGGCTGCTTTTGAGCTTAACATTTTAATGAAAAGATTTGTTAGGACTGGCTTGTGTGCTCCGCACTTTTTACCTCTAAGCCTAGTTCTTCCTTGGGTTAATAGATGACAATTGTAAACATGAATTCCATAACAGATTTTAGGAAGATTTAATTTTGTGATAACTGTCTTTGGTTGTGAAAGCAGGGGAAAAATAAAGCAGGTGTGTGATGTTGAAATAACAACTTTGATAAAGGAAACTACGGTTTATTCTAGAGTCAATTTGATTTGACTTTCCAATATTTGAACTTTAGACCTTATTGTAGTCTTGGCCTAAGCTTGATTTTGCCGTATGGATTGGAGGTTTAATGTTTATGAAAGCAGACACTTGTTTGCATGGCCACTATATTTGAATTTGTAGAGTTGTGGGTGATGTCAAATCAACTTTGTCATTTCACTAAAGATTACATAGATGAATCATTTCTATCCACTGTTCTTTATTTGAGGACACATTGCAAAAGATGTTGGGAGGAGAATACTAGTGGGAAGGATGCAACATCTTTTTCTGTCTGGTATTTTCAGTGATTGGTCCACTGATAATATTCTTTGCAAGAATGAGGAGCTTCTTTTCTTCCCTGAAGAAAAATCACCTTTTGACAATTTTCATGCCATTTGTTCTGATCTTGTAGGAGGTTCATGCATTATCCGTTACATCTATAAATTAGAGGTCCCGAGCAATATGCATCCAAATTGTTTAATAGTCTGTTAATTGATGATTGCTAAAACCATTGTTGGTTATAGAGTCTCTTCATGGTTTAATTAGAAAATGACAGTTTTTTCAGAATATTGGATAACCTCCTTTTGCCTTCCTGAAAACAGAATTGCATACCTTGTGTTTCAGAGAAAAAATAGAATCTTTTTTTGATCGGTAACAATAGAAGTTTTTCTTTCAGTGAACTTTTCCTAAAAACATTTATGACTACCGAAACATAAAAATTGAACTTTGAAACATAAGTGACAAAGAGGCATTTGTGCCTCCCTTCATTATAACAACAAGAAAATTTTTTCACCTACTTTAACATGTACATACAACTTAGAGTCACTATTATATCCATATTTTAACATTTAGAGACAAAGATGCGTTCGCTTAGCTCGACTGTTTAGAAACGTTCTTTGACATTGATTTTCCCGGTAAGTGTAACATCCTGCTTAGGATTGAGGACATGGGTTTGGTCTGTGCAGATTGCCATGCAGAGAGTTGCAAACCAGTCGAACCAAGTTCTTGTATGCCCTTATATTTTTTATGCAATTGATATTTGCGCTCTGATGTGCAGAATAACGTTTGAAGCTTTTTCATCACCAATTCTGTTGTCTATTGACTGTATGATTACTGATAGTTTTCTTTTTGTTTGCTAAGACGTTTATATACCTGTTTCTTTGGTGACAGATTCCGAGCGGAAGTTGCGGTGAACATTCCTTTTGCTGCACAAAATTTGAGCGACTTGTGAGAACCACTTGGTCTTTTGTTATATCTGGAGTCATCTTCTGTAACTGAATTGTGGTTGCTCCTCTCTCTCATCTTCACCTTGTCACAGTTGGCTAGATGATCTTGTCATCTTCTCTTGAGGTTGTCGTCTTCGTACGGTTTCACTTAATGTGTGCCTTTTTCTCATTAATGACTTTCTTGTGAAATCTAAACTACTTTAACTTTTAAGACTTAATTTCTATGTTCCTGTTATTAGCACGTCCTCAAGCTTAGTTAGATATGCATTAAAAATTTCTTGTTCGTATTGATATAGTCTTATGGTAGTCCCACTTATACTTTTATCTACTATGATGACAAGCAAATACTAATAAGCATGGATGAGAAATCATTTTAGTCATCAATTTCACGTTTTCTGCCTTTTCCCTTATCCTAAACCACTGCCCTTTATTGTTGTGTTTCTTCGGCTGCGATGGGTTAATATCTCTAGATCATAGCTGCACTTGGATGTTGCCTAGAACAGTTGCTACTAGTGTTCCCTTTTCGTGGTTTATGAAGGCAATGCATATCTTGCCCTTAGAGATGGTAACAAAGAGGATGACAAAAAGGCTTTCCTGAAAATGGACTTGTTTCACCAGAAGATAGGCATAAATTTGCCATTTGACAATCACAGTCTTGAGTCATATAAGGATAAGTTGAATATCTTTGGCTTGTGAGATGTCGATGTGTTTTATCTTTTGTTTGTTGGGAATGTTATATACAAGAATGAGTGATTTGATGCTTGCTTTATTCAGATACAAGAGGCTAACATAACTGGATGAAGTCCTTAGCGCGATTTGTAAGTGATAGAGACTCAAAATTGACATGTTACAAATAGACATACAATTTAAAAAAGAAGCTAAATATAGATAATACAACCTTTGACTTGTTTCACTAAAATGTACTTCCCTTTATTCAAGGGTATCGCCGAGTACTCGATGAACTTAAAGCAAATCTTGAAGATTAAGGACAAAAAATATTAGGTGATTTTTTCTATTTGCACAAGTCTTAGTGGGTACCATGAAAAATGGGTCTGTTCTTTGTATACGGTCAAAATCAGGGAAGACCGATTTTAAGGCTTTTATGGCGTTTCAAGCCCGGCCTCGATGGGCTTGAAGCACACTCTAAGGCTTGTCCCCGAAGCACTCGCCTCGAGAGGGTATATCGAAGACTCATCACAGCGTACCTCGAGGCAGTATAAATCGACGACCGTCATGGAAAGGTAGGAAAATTCCCGAGGGCACGTGATTAGAACTGACAGAGTTTGCGAGAAATAGTACAAATTCGTACTAAGCCATTATACAGTTGTACCAATAGCATTTTCTCGTCATTATTAGACATGTACTATGTTGGGATTCCCCTCTCCTATATAAAGGGGACCCTTGTCATTTTGTAAAAAGAATGTTTATTGAATACAATAGAACATTCTCTGCTTTTCTTCCCTAAACGTGCTTAACAATCACTCTACAGATTTATTGCTTGTTCATTTATTGTTCTTCATTTATTGCCCATTTTTAACCGCAAAAGGCTATCTTCGATGCCTTCGATATCATTGTTTCTTCATCAATTGTTCATTGCTAACTGCCCTAACTAGACCTTGATGCCCCCTGTTACAGCCAGCTCGAGGCCCAGTCTTGCGACAACATTGGTTTGCATATCTTATTCTCTTTACTTACACTTAGCATCTATTGCCAAACAACTAGTATTGAAATAAATCACATATTTTTAGAACCACAAAATCAAATATAATTGTTAATATCATTTTTCAGGTAAACACTCTTCCCTTAACAAGAGGTCTCGATTTGGAGCCTTGGGTATGAAAAAAACCTTAATAGAGAGCGTTTTTCCCGAATGAGGTCCTACTCGGCGCGAATCTGGATATAGTCGGGTCCCAATAGGTGTACCGGACACCGGGTGATAAACAAAAAAAAAGTCTTAGTGCGGTGGAGTTATTCAGTACCTATGCTTGGTGGAGATAGCAAGTAACCTGTGGGATAGACGGGGTGTGTTAAGCTATTTCAAACACCATATTTTCTTTTTTTAAAAAGAATTTACTCCAATTTAATACTCCATTAAGATACGAAAAGGAAAGTATTGTAAAAAACAAGAAAAGTGCAAGAATGCAGAGCAGAGGGGCTGCACTTTCCCAAGTAAATAATAACCACAACTTTTGATTTGTTGAACCTGAAGGCCATCCCTCTGCACTTGAAAAAGAGTGGTCCAAGTACTCCTTAGCTGATTATCAGTACCAGCTATAGTTAACTACTCCATCCAACTAGGGAAGGAAGAAAGATTCCAAAAAAAAGTTGAAACTTCACATACAATTAAAAATGGAGGGAGCAATATCTACTACCACCTCCTCTCAATTTGTATGTGGCTTAATTCAATTTACGAGGATTCGATAACAACAATATACTCAGTATAACTTTATAGGTGGGGTTTGAGGAGGGTAGGGTGCATGTAGACCTTTTCCCTATTTTATCCGCGATAGAGAGACTGTTTCTGATAGATCCTCAGCTATCGATTAATTTGCGACATTGACCTGATTAATTTTTATTTAGTAACGTATTTCTCAATTTGTCCCAATTTATGTGAAGGTATTTGACTGAGCACAAAATTTAAGATATAAAAGAAGATTTATGAAAGTTATAATCTAAAACAAATCATAAAAATTTGTGTGGCTAAAAATCATCTTACTCCCTCCGTCTCAAAGGATTGGCATAGTTCGGAATACGAGGGTAAATGTACTTTACATTGACTGCGAATTTGGATATTGATTCTTTAAGTTTTTGAAAATCAAATTTACATGTTCGAAAACTACATAAAAATATTATAAGTCATAATAATTCATAATTCAAAATATTTAAGAAAAAAATGGTCAAAGAATAACCTCGTAGACTTCTCAAATAGTAATAGTGCCTATCTTTTTTTAACAGAGAGAATATTAAGGATAAAAGAAAAAATTTAAATTTAAAATATTATTAAATATAAAATTGTGTCATTTGTTTTGGGACTGACTTAAAAGAAAAAGAGCATTATTTTATATATATTTTAAATCAAATCTATAAAAAGTTGCAAACTAAATGAAAACAATCTAACTTTTACTCTGAGATTAGAAATAACTAAAAACCATCAGAGATGTTATTAAGTCTTTAAATTAGAATTAAGTTATATATAGAAGAATCAATATACAAAAAAAGTAAAGTATTTTAATTAGAAGAAAAAAAATAAAAGAAAAAAAGTGTAGTGCAAGAATATAGGGCAGAGGGGCTGCTGCACTTTCCTGGGTAAATGATAACCACAACTTTGATTTATTGAACTTTAAGGCCATCCCCCTGCACTTGGAAATAGTGGTCCTACTATGCCTCATATTTAAATTTATATATTTCAGTAAGAAATATATATAATTTCTATTACTGACTACTTTTTATTTTATTTTCTATTTTGTGTAATATTAGTTTGAGATGAAAATTTTAAATGAAGAAGCACGATTAGTGAGGTGTTATATAATCAACTTCAACTTGTTTGAGACTGTGATATAGCTGTCCTCGCTGAGTAGTTGACTTGCAAGCAAACTAAATCAACACGGGCTCGGAAAAGCTTCTTTTTCAGTTCTAGAAGTTATAGAGCTTATATAGAAGAAGCTGTAGAAGAGCACCATCATGGTTCAGGTCCCGACATATGGGGGATTAATTCAGCTACAAGGATCGCGAATCAAGGGAAGAGAAGAATGAGACTATAATTTGAAAGTTGCCGCCGACCACGACCCTAGATGGCAACCTAAGTGGTTATGATGATAAGGTGTAGGGATACTCTTAATGACGTGAGATATTGAGAAAATCGTGACAGCTTGATTCAAAACGCACAATATTTATTGATATGCCAATATACATGTAATCTATATGTGTATATGTATGTATAAGCACCTCATATTTATTAATATGCACATAATAGAGCACCCTTAGCCGCATTGCTGACACCAGCCGCTGAACGACATGTGGCAGAAGCCAAAGTGTGAAATTATTCCTAGCTTTTTTCCTCAGCAAATTAATATTTTGTTCTTTTCTAATGCACATTAGCTTAGTCGCATTTAATATTTATATCAAATTATATTAATTTATTATAATTAATTTATAATTAAGAATTGATGTTCCAAATTTTTGAATCCGGTCAGCAGTCCTAATCTGTAAGGCAAAATCAGGAACTGAAAATATTTTTAATCAAGAAATCCAACTTAAACGTAATAAATAAATTAATCCAAAACCATAAACTCAAATTCCTAGCTCTCAACCCTGCTAATGAGAATCCATATTTTGTTGAAATCTTAAGACAATACATTTGTCCGAAGCAATTTTAGTGGTCTCAAGAATCCAATTGAAGAAGATGTCCCCTTATTATCTTCCAATAAATTGTTGTAGTTCAAATCCGAGGAGCAAGCCTCTTCATCCTGCATAATTAGTGGAGTACATATTAGTCCTAAAATTGTAAAGAGGCGGATCCAGTATATAAATTACGAATGCACAGTCGAACGTATGTAGATGCCGATCAACGACAGATGTAGCTTTTGAGCCATCAATTTAATTGAACTTAATATTCTTTTTGAAAGAAAACATAGTTATATATTTAAAAATCAGAAAAACAAAATCTTTTCTGAACTCATAATTTCAAAAGTGCACTGAGTTCAATGCTGAAAACTTTAAAGGTTAAACCTATTAAGTTAAAATTCTGATTCCGTTATCAATTCAAGATTTAACCAGATGGATTGAATTATTTATTGGTCCAGCTGAACCCAATAATCTAGACACACAGTGGCAGAACCACATAGCTCCAAGGGGTTTAAATGTCACTTAAAAATTACACTGTTTTGATAGGTAAACTATTTTTGTATTTTATATATGTATTGAACCCCCTCTTAGTGTATTTACTTTTTTAAAATTTTGACTCTACTTGGCTTCATTATAAAAGGGTAGCCGGTGCAATAAGCTTTCGCTATGCGCGGGGTCCGAGAAAGGATCGGATCACAAGAGTCTACTGCATGAAGTCTTACCCTGAATTTCTGCAAGAGACTATTTCCACGACTCCAACCATATAACCATATAATTGATATAGTACAATATAAATATAGCAAATAGCACTATGTTAAAACAAAATAAAATTTTTAACAAGTATTATATTCGAAACTCATAGTAAGAACTTAAAATATTGAACACGTCAAATGTAAATTCTGAATTAAGGGAATATATCACCTACCTCTGAATGGAGGCCATCACTTTCCCTTAATCGCTTCTTCCACGGAGAAGAAACAGCCGCCGTGTCACCGCCGTCTCCGGCAGATAAATCTCCATAACTGCCGGTAGAAGAAGAAGAAATTGACGGAGAAGACGACAAAGGAACAACTTGATTCTCAGTATCTTCATTATCATCACCATATTCATCATCAAAATCACTCTCACTTTCATATTCTTCATCTTCATCAGTTTCTGTTTCATAATTTTCTTCAACTCGTTCATCATTTTGGTTCTGCAAATGAACGGCGGCAGCAGCCGAGGTATTTTCAAGACAAGAATTGCAGAGGGAAAATGTAGGTGAAAGTTTTGGACCAGAAGCTGACCAAGGAGTTAGTGATTGACATGAATTACAAAGGAGATTTCTTGAATGTTTAGCTACAAGAAAATTAGCACAATGAACTTTTGTATCACAATCCCAACATAGACTTGCTTGATCTGATTCACAATACATTTTTGCCTTGTTTTTCTCACACAACTCACAATTCTTCTTGTTCATATCTATTTTTTCTTCTAGAAAATAGGACAACAATAATTACGATTCAGTCCCAAACAAGTTGTCGTCCTTCTTTTCAAGAAAATTAGGAGCTTGTTGAGTAATTTGAGTTTTCAAGAAAAATGGAACAATAATAACTACGTCAACAAGGGGAGGTCGATCTTTTAAAAAAATAGAAGTAATTGGGGGTTGAGTGATTTGAGTATTCAAGAAAATGGAACAATAAAACTACGTCTCAGTCTCAAACAAGCGAAGGTGGATCTTTTCAAAAATTCAAAAAATAGAAGTAATTGGGGGTTAAGTGATTTAGGTTTTCAAGAAAATGGAACAATAATAACTACGCCTCAATCTGAAACAAGTGGAATGAATTTTTTCAAAATTACAAGAGCTTCAAGAAAATAGAAGTAATT
The DNA here is from genome assembly GCF_001879085.1 of Nicotiana attenuata. NCBI lineage: Eukaryota > Viridiplantae > Streptophyta > Magnoliopsida > Solanales > Solanaceae > Nicotiana > Nicotiana attenuata. Next base: position 3,833,249 of record NC_031996.1, on the reverse strand, counting down.
GGGGATTGAGTGATTTGAGTTTCGAAGAAAATAGAACAATAACAACTATGCCTTATTTTTTTTTTTTAAAAAAAAACATCAAGAAAATAGGAGGAATTGGTGGTTGAGTGATTTTGGGTTTTTAATAATGTTTGAGGGGTTTAAAGTTATGGAATTTGGATGGACAAAGCTGAAAATAGGAATTGGAAAGTTTGCAATTGGTAATCTTATAGAATTGGAAAGAATTGTGTCTCCCATATTTGGGGGTGGGTCCCCCACTTTTTTTTATTGTATATATTTCTATGGCTATTACACTTCTAGCAAGGTAGCTGCCTACTGAAAATATTAAACAATCAAGTTGCATTTAACTTATATGCAAATATGTATATATTTTTTATTGATTTGGTATAAATATTTAGTACATATAATTTCTTTAATTTACTCTTATATATTAATAATATAATACTATCAGATTATCTAAAAGAGATAGTACTCATCAATAATAAGTATAGGATAATAACTTGGAAATTCGATATGTTATTTGTTACTATAAGTTATTCCATTTCTTCTAATTTATATGATACTCTTTCCTTTTTGATCAGTACAAAAGAGAATGATACCTTTCTTTATTTAGTAGTAACAATTTAACTTTAAAATATTCACTTTATCCTAAATAAGATAATTTATATTCACACACATATCTATAGCTCATTTTAGACCATAAATTTCAAGAGTCTTCATTTATTTCTTAAACTATGTGTCCAGTCGAATACCTTCACATAATGTGAGATAAAGGGAGTAAAATATACTGATAGTGTAAAAATTATTTATACTCTCAATATATATATATATATAAATTACTAACTTTTTTTAAAATGTTAATTTGGTAGATTAGTATGTTCATAATTTAATACAAATGAATATTAGTGCAACACGTTGGCAACAAACAAGTTCAAATATTTTATGTTAAACTCTTGTGCTTGAGCCATTAATATTGTACTTTGTGCAAATCACTAATTTTGGTATTGCTTGAGTTGTAAAGGTTGAATGCCTTAAGAGGAAATGATGGTAAAATTAAAATATTAATTGTCAAAAGACAAGGGACAAGAAACAATAAGATGATAATAATATTCATTTCTTCCTTCTTAAGCCGCACAAAAGATTTGTATGGATACGTATTAGGAATATCTATAGTTTACCTTCTTTCTTTACTAAACAACTTGAGTCCAACTCATGAGGCAAAAAAGTCTAGAACCTTCGATTAACTAATTCTGAAATTAGTTATTCTGGTATTATTTTTTATTGATTATCGATATATCGTATTATTTTTTATTCTTTTATTCTAGTATAATTTATTTTGGAATTACTATTCTACCCTCTGGCAGGTATAAATTATCCCGATACTATTTTTAATCCTGTAATAATTTATCCTAGGATTAGTAACCAAATAAGGGATAAGGCGATACTAAATTTTTATCTCCGGATTATTTTGCTTATCCATCGTACCAAACTACTCCTTAGTGCACTTGTGTGAGGTCGATTCCTAAACTAGCAGCTCAAATTCTTATTCGATAGTGATGTCTCTGCCACTTTCAAATCCAAATTTAAAAAGTCTTAGTAGGCGTTTGGACACAAGAATTGTAAAATTTTAAAAAATGATGAAAAGAATTTTCAAGTGAAAATGGTATTTGAAATTTAGAGTTGTGTTTGGACATAAAATTCAATTTGGATTGTTTTGAGTGAAAATTTTGAAAAACAACTTTTTGAAGTTTTTCAAGTTTTCGAAAATTTTCAAAATGTATCTTCAAGTGAAAATTAGAAATTTTATGAACAAGTGCTGATTTCGAAAAAAAGTGAATTTCTTTTGGTAAAAAGAAAAAAAAATTTATGTCCAAACGGGCTCTTTATATTCGAGTAAAAATGTTCCCTAACATAAACAACTTTATACCTGAATTTAAATTCGAAACTTTTAATTAAAGAAAATTAAAAAGGATATTTTTCTTTATGCAAGTGGCTTCGAATAGCATAGGGAACAACGTGTTATAATGACCAAGGAAATTAGATTCTATGTGTTTTTGCTTACATGGCTAATTTTAGTCCACAAAAGAGATTAAGCCATGTGAAACCCACGTGCGTTCCTTGGCCTTCAATTTTTGATTATCTGTCATTTTTGGAGTATGGGTCTTTCCTATGATGATAATTATTAATGTCTTAGATAAGGAGAAAAAGAAAAAGAAGTTGGATAAGGGTGTCAAAATAATTTAGCCTAATCCACTTGTTCTATCTTATCTTGAATAACTTTGATAAAGGTTTTAACAAAGGGAAAATTCATAGTTTTAAGTAGGTTGTTTGAAGTGATATTGCATTTTATATTTATGCATACTTTTTCTTTTTAAAAAATAATTTAATTTTTTATTTTTTTTATTTTTTTGATGAACTGATATAAAATCATACAAATATCTATAATTTATTCTGACTATAAGTCATTTTTCATTAAACTCCAGGAAAATGAATTTGTTCCCGTAAGTAAATAACTCGATATTCAATCAAGTGCCCTATTAAGTATTTTTGGACCACGAGAGCTCGCACATGCTATTAGATCGATTCTAGAAAACCTCATGTACAGAATTCTTAATTTAGCAGTGAGACCACGGGTTTACGCGGAGGCGAATATATGATTTCTAAAACATGGGTGTACCATCAAAGAAAGGAGAAAAAAATAGTACTCTTATTAAGTAGAATTGATCCTTGTTTCTTTATGTAAATACATCGGTATTCAATCAAGTGCACCATTTAGTATTTATGGAGCGTATGTGCCAACAAAAAATACAACAACAACAACAACCACCCAGTATAATCCTACTAGTGGGGTCTGGGGGAGGCTAATGTGTACGCAGACCTTACCCCTACCCTAGGGTAGAGAGGCTGTTTCCAATAGATCCCCGACATCCTTCCCTCCAGGAACTCCTTACCTTGCTCTTGGGGTGACTCGAACTCACAACCTCTTGGTTGGAAGTGAAGAGTGCTTACTATCAGAGCAACCCACCTTGTCGGTGCCAACAAATAATATTAGATTAATTTTTAAAAATACATAAATAAGATATTTACTTTGACGGAGAGATCATGAATTTACGTATCTCATAAATTTTCCTATAAATCTGCCCCGGGTTCACGTGCCTCTCATCTAGTCTAGGCTATAAATTTGCCTTTTTTTTTTTTTGGTACATCTGCACCAACTCAAACTGCCCATACAATATATCCTAAAGTTTATTTCAAAATAATTTTTTAATTTAGAAAAGAGCTCAACCCACCCATTCTATACCCAGAGAGAGATGGAGTTAGGATTTAAACATTATAAGTTCAGAATTATAATACTTTTAAGTTACTATGTTTTAAATTAATAATTTTTTACATATCCATGAGATTTTTTAATATAAATACAAAATTTAAATAAAAATTATAAAATTTAATAGAATCCGCAACAAACACTGTGACTCCGCCCCTATCTATACCAAAAGCGTGGACTACACCATAAAGATAAAATTATTGAAAGAACATAGTGTGATGGGATGAGGGAAAAAAATAATCATATGGTGGACAAGGTTTTTGTTGATTGAAATGCTTACGTGGAGAAATACCACGTGAACATGTCTGATGTGGCATCAAAAGAATATGATTCTCCTTCCCCAAGAGTCCGATATTGGTTACATGGACAAATCTTGACTTTGGCATCAATGTGTGACTGTGTGAGAGAGAATGTTTTAATTTTTAATTTTTTAATTTTTTAATTTATGGTTGAGAAAACAAGAGGGTGGAGGAAATTGTGGATAGGAGGTTCTTTGCATCAAGACCAAGGAGAAAAGAGGAGTGCATGTTCTATATATGATATGAAGGATACCAATACCTAGTTCCAATTTCAACTAGCATGGGGCCTTTAGAGCCACAAGAAAATATGAATGAAGGGCAGCCCGATACATAATATTTCGTATTCACATAGGATTTGGAGAAGAGTTATATTCTAAAGGATGTGATGTAGACAGCCTAATCGAACTAAGTATTAATGGTTATTTTCATAGCTCAAACCCGTAACCTATAGGTAGGAGCGCAACTAGAGCTTCGGACGCGGGTTCAACCGAACCCAGTAGCTTTGGTCCAAATTTTATATTTGTCTTTAAAATTTTATTGAATATGTAAAAATTATTAATTTAGAACTTAGTAACTTAGAGGGAATAAAATTCCGAAGCCATTCCCTTCAAATCCTGGATCAGCCTCTACCTATAGGTCATACGGAAACAACTGTTAAAAAATATGAATAATTCTACCTATTGGATTGAGAGTGTTCGTAATTTGATTTGAATCGATTTATCATTGTAAAAAGATCAAATCAATTAATACAAATTTTCAAATTGTTGAATGAAATCATAACAATTAAGAGGAAAAGTTATCACATGACAGGGAATAATAATCTTTTTTATACTAGTATTTAATACTACTAAGCAAAGTAGTAAAGTACCACACAAATTAGGGCCTTTTAAGAATCAAGTCTTGGACTTGGGCCTCAAATGGGAGATTGGACTTCTAGGAAGCCGATAGGCCTTTTCAGTGGGCAGCCCACCTCATGGATGCTCGTTCCATGAAGCTTGGATCTTGATCTTCCTTCTTGAATTCTACTTTAAGCATATTGTAAAGTAAAAATTGCACGGGCTCCCTTATTTGGTCGCCCCATTTAACCTATACATATATTTTTAAAATTATTTAACACATATCCTAATTTTTATAACTTCAGGCGCCTCCTTCTTCCTGAAACCTGTGAGCTCATTTCTTCTTCTTCTTCTTCTTCTTCTTCTTCTTCTTCTCATGAGACTCTGTGTAAGTATTATTGATTGAATATGAAATACACAGTGATTTAGCACTAAGGTATGAATTTTGCATTAAGTACATCTAAAATTTCATTCCCCCAAAGAAGAATTAAAGATGGTTCTTCTGAGTGCTGAATTTCCTGATAATTCCATTATAGCAACTGGATCTTAATGACAACTTGTCATTGTTGTTTTAGAACTTCAGCTCTAAAAATACTGAAGTTCAGCAAATATAAACAAAAACTTCAGCTCCTAGAATGCTGAAGTTCAGCAAATACAAAACAAACTTCAGCCCTGAAGTTCATCACAAACATAACAAAGCTTCAACTAAAACATGCCGAAGTTCAGGAAATATAGAACAAAAATTCAGCTAAAACATGCTGAAGTTCAGCAAATAGAGAACAAAACATCAGCTACTAGAATGCTTAAGCTCAGCAATTATAAACAAAAACTTCAGCCTACACTTGGTTCAGCAATATTTTCTACTTCAGGCCCGTCTACTAGAATGCTGAAGTTTGCGTGATTGCCTTTGCTACTTCAGGCCCGTATGCCCGAAGTTACGCGAAAAGTGGGTACGTTTGCAATTTTTTTTGCAAAGCGCGTATAAGTTAAAACGTCAAAAAACGGATATAGATGCAAAACCCCCTGTTGTAAACGGAGGCCAAGTTAGGATTTGGACTTTATAAGTTCTAAATACTAGGATACTTAATTTTAAGTATTAGTAATTGAGTTCTTAATTTAATTTTTTGTACATAATTAGTAGATCTTTTAACACATATACAAGTTTTGAGCTATTTATATTCGTAAATAAAAAATTTGTTTTTTTTTTGTTTTGTTTTTAGCCGGTGCCAGAAACTATTTATATTCGATAGCCGAAAACGTATACAAAAATCTGTATAACATACAAAATGTATATTTTGTAAAAAATAAATAAATTTTCGACTATTATTTTGAGAGAAACTATACAGTGTCATTTTCCCTAAAAAAATACTAAAGACTGAAGGGCGGAAGGTCTATCGACAATTTCTATTGTTTGTATATTCTATCGAGCAACTATTGTTTGTATAGACTAAAGACTGAAGGGCGGAAGGATAAATTTGTATATTTTAATGAAAATACTCAGGTGCAAACAAGTATTTACCCTAGTAATATTGCAATATCTCTTCTGCTTCACCATTTTTTATGAATTGAATTTTTAGTTTTATTTCAATATGATCAAAGTCTAACCTAAAAGAAAGACATATTCTCTCTATTTTAATTTATGTGATATATGTTTGATTGAGTACGGAATTTAAGAATGAAAGAAAGACTTCAAGAACTTAGAGTAAAAAATAAGCCATAAAATTTTGTGTGGCTATAAAAGGTGATTTATACAAATACGATTATTCTGTGCCGCTATTTAAATTTTGACCACAGTAAAATAAATCTTAGAAAAATAGCCTCTGGCCATAATTTTGGGAAGTGCTCTTGGCAATGCTGTTTTTTTTTTTTTTTCATATGGAGATCACCATGGTTTATCAGAAAACATGATAATTGCCAATATTATCATATGGTGATCACCAGAATTTATCATAAAATATGACAATCACCAGAATTTTTCATATGGGATAAATTTCTGGTTCTCCAAGAGCGCTTCCTAAAATTATTGTCGGAGACTATTTTATGTGTATAACTTGTATCATTGTTCTTTTGATGTTCTCACAAAGGAAATAACTAATACAAGATAAATATATGAAAAATTTATATTTAGATCTCATCAAAGTGTAATTTAATTTGTATCTGTTTCACATACTCCCTCTTGGACTTGGGCCTGAAAATGGGCTGATTGGACTTCAAAGAGGGGCGCGCGATTGAACTTGTGCTTTTGATCCTCCTCAAAGGGGCTATTGGCCAAAATGTAAAGTTAGCCGGTAGGTCGAAAGTAATTGCATTTGATAATCAAAAAGTATATAAAATATGTATATCGGTTATTATCTTTAGAAACGGCTAAAAATATACATTTTTTGTTGGCCTTTTCAGTGGGTAGCCCACCTCTTGGATGCTCGTTCCATGAAGCTTGGGTCTTGATCTTCCTTCTTGAATTCTACGTAAAAATAGCACGCGCTAGCCAGTTTTCGGATTGGTCATTCAAAAATAGCCAGCGTTTGCAAAGTCATTAAATAATAGCTATTATTTTGCTGCAACACGGAAAATTCCAGCATAATATATTAGAGATCGGTGTACCTGTGTATGAACTTCCAGTATATTATGCTGGAACTCCAACATGCGGGAAGTTCCAGCATAAGTATACTGGAGTTCCAGTATATTATTCTGGAGTATTTTTTCGGATTTGGAATAGTGTTTTCGTTCAGATTTATCTGTACATGAAAAGTGACTAAATTTCGGTTACTTTTGAAACTGTGGCTATTTTTGAATGACCACTTGTAAATCTGGCTATTTTTGAATTTCTCCCGAATTCTACCTTAAGCATGTTGTAAAAAGTGACCGAATTAGGATTTGAACTTTATCAGTTCTGAATACTAAGATGGTTTTCTCAAATATTAATAATTGAATTCTTAATTTAATTTTTTGTATATATTTAGTAATTTCTTTAACATATGTACAAGGTTTGAACTAAAGCTATTGAGTTCTATCGAACACATATATTAAATAGTCCTTTTATTTAAATCATTGAACTTCTTGGCTTGGCTCCTAATGAAAGGTCCTTGGTGTTCTTGATTCATAGCAGAACTACAAATTTCTGATAAATTTTTTTGTTTCAAAATTTTTACAAATATGTTAACTAGATTAGTCAGGTCGTTTAAGGTATGTGGATATCTGAAATTTATAGGGGAAAAAAAAATGCACAATTTTGCCTTTTTTTTTGAAGTCAGTACTTTGTATGTATCAAAAAGAAGTGCAGCAGAAAAAATGGACAATGATGTGGCTTAAATTTAAATAAAGTGTAGACTTCGGCTATGTTTTAAATAGCACAATAAGTGAGTGAGTATTACATTTACAGTATATCTAAATCAGTCGGACAGTAAATTTTGATAAAAGTTGATTAAACCAAAAATATATCTTCATGCCGTTGAATAGGCAGAATAAAATAAAGAAAGTTCACGTGTGTACTTATTTGGTTCGATAAACCTCACAATCTATAACGATATGTCGATATCTAGCATTATCCAATGAATTGGCTTTTACTAAATGTATTATTAGATTATATTCTTCTTCTTTTGTTAAAGATCTACGTGTTTAAACGTCTAGTGAGGGAGTTTCAAAAACAGCAAGTGTTGTTGTCATCAGTTCCTGTATTCTTCTCTAATGATATATATGTTAGGACTCTGTACTTGTAAAGTAATTTTGGAAATAAAATAATGTAAAAGCAGAAATGTAGAAGAAGCAGATATTAATCCAAGCTCGCTAAATTTACTGTGCTTCCTTATGGAACTTAATTCCCTCCCGGTACTTGAGGTTATGGATATTTCTTCCTAGGATAGAACAGATTACACACTGGTGTAGCGGTACTTCAACCCCAGTGTTTCAGCGAACACAAATGATCGGTAGCAAATTACATTTACTGTTAGTAAATCTGTATTGCTGAAATAAACAATAAAACAGTAAACTTTCTAGAGAAAAGAAACAGAAAGTTAGTAGAACCAGAACGACAAAATAAATTCTGGAAAATAATATAGGAATAAATCGAGCCCACTGAATACACGATGTATCCTTAAGAAAATTATTCCCCTCAAGTATCCGAGGTGTTGGAATATATCCTCCTAGGATAGAACGATTTAGCTCACCAGCGTATTGGTACAAAAAACTTTGGTGAACGGCGAACCACTCAATGGTCGTAAAACACACTGGAAAATATTGTGCAGAAGAAGAAGAAGATAATCAGAAAATTTAGTCAGTAAAAATTCTAGGATTCAAGGCATATTTATAGCCCATTTGGCACTGTTTCTGAAAAGGTTTGCAACCTTTCAGAACAACCATAGCTGTTGGAACAGGTGGGAATATTGCAGGAAAATTAAAAAACGGATTTAAAATAATCCGGGAAAGAAAATGGACCGGACCGGAACGGGTCGCGGGTCATGGGTTATTCCGGATTAAATTTTCGTTAATTAATTAAATAATTGAAAGGAATTTTGTCCAAAAAGATTAATCAATCAATCGATCTTTGACCAAATCAGAATCCGAATCCAAAGCCGAGCAGAGCCGAGCCGAGCCGAGCGAGCGACGACGACGACGACGACGACGACGACAACGACGCGAGGCTTACCTTCTTCTTAACTCTTTAAGAGCTAGAAGAAGAGCAATTGTATATATACCCATCAAAAGTCTTTTCTTCCTGCAATATGGGCAATGTCCCTTTGCCAAGGAGGGAAACTCAAATATTTCATTTTCCCTCCATTTCCCATTCACCCTCTTTAAGCTACACAAGCTTAAAAGCCCAACAATCTCCCACATGAATGGGGAATGGCTATAAAATAAAGGAATGCACGGACGTGTGTGTGTTTTACATGCAAGAATTAATTGCATCAGGATAAGTAGGTTTCCCTTTGAACTTTCCGTAGTGAACTTATATCGGATATACTCGATCAGTCGGTAGATTTGATATCTTTGAACCGTCGAGCTTTGTTGTATACCTAGACAACATAAGTCACACAATCAATCCTTAACCATCTATGGTTCTCCTGGTTGTGTTAGTTTAAGCCATGCACACGGTCTGGTTTCATGAGCGCTTAGAGAATGGGCCTTTACTTTCATTCCCTTTGAAGCGGCTTACACTTCACACTCACATAGGTGATTTCTAAACGTGTAATCCTATATACACACTATCTGGTCATATCCTGCCAGACTTAGCAAATCATTAAAAAGCTTTAAGCTTTATTGACTCATCAAAAAGCCTTAATGCTTTACCTCGATTTATGAACATTGTCTTCATCACGAGAATGGGTTGATTTGTTCGACAATGTTGAACCGTAATTCATAACTTTGTTTGATCTCTTTGAACCTAGCTCGTGGGATCTCCAGCCTGCTAGGTAGAGTTACCGCCATGATGACTTGTCCTAGACCTTAACCCCATTCCATTTGATGATCTTTCAACGGCCTCTCTAGATAGGCCTTTTGTAAGTGGATCCGACACGTTATCTCTTGACTTTACGTAGTCAATCGTGATAACACCACTAGAGAGTAGTTGTCTAACGGTATTGTGTCTCCGTCGTATATGACGAGATTTTCTGTTATACATAACGCTCCCTGCCCTGCCTATTGCCGCTTGACTATCACAATGTATACAAATAGGTGCCAAAGGTTTGGGCCAAAACGGAATATCTTCCAAGAAATTCCGGAGCCATTCAGCTTCTTCACCAGCCTTATCTAAAGCTATTAATTCAGATTCCATTGTAGAACGGGCGATGCACGTTTGTTTGGATGATTTCCAAGACACTGTTCCACCCCCAATTGTGAAAACATATCCACTCGTGGATTTAACTTCAGATGATCTGGTGATCCAATTTGCATCACTATATCCCTTGATTACGGAGGGATATTTGTTATAACGCAAAGCATAATTTTGGGTATGTTTCAGATACCCCAAAACTCGTTTTATTGCCATCCAATGTATTTGATTGAGATTACTTGTAAACCGACTCAGTTTGCTAATAACACATGCTATATATGGTCACGTACAATTCATGATATACATCAAACTTTCCAATACTCTTGCATAGTCCAGTTGTGAGTCACTTTCACCTTCATTCTTTTGAAGTGCATAACTCACGTCACTTGGAGTCTTGGCAATTTTGAAATTCAAATACTTGAACTTGTCGAGTAACTTTTCAATGTAGTGAGACTGTGATAATGCTAGACCTTGTGAAGTCTTGTGAATTCTAATTCCTAAGATCACATTAGCAACTCCTAAGTCTTTCATGTCGAATTTGCTAGAACATGCGCTTTGTAGCATTTATGTCTGCCATACTTTTGCTCATTATCAACATGTCATCAACATATAAACACACAATGACTTCATGACCTGGAGTATTTTTAATATAAACACATTTGTCACGCTCGTTGATTTAAAATCTGCTTGCCAACATTGTTTGGTCAAATTTAGCATGCCATTGTTTGGGTGCTTGTTTAAGTCCATAAAGCGACTTAACAAGTTTGCACACTTTCTTTTCTTTACCAGGAACCACAAAGCCCTCAGGTTATTCCATGTAAATCTCTTCCTCCAATTCTCCATTTAAGAAAGCTGTTTTAACATCCATTTGATGGATTTCAAGACCATACATGGCCGCTAGTGCCACTAACACCCTAATAGATGTTATCCTCGTTACTGGCGAGTAAGTGTCAAAGTAATCAAGGCCTTCCTTTTATCTATAACCTTTGACAACACGTCTTGCTTTATATTTGTCACTAGTGCCATCAGCTTTCATTTTCCGTTTAAAGATCCATTTCGCAGTGTTAGTAAATCTGTATTGTTGTAATAAACAATAAAACAATAAACTTTCTGGAAAAACAAAAACAGAAAGTTAGTTAAACCAAAACAACAAAATAAATTCTGAAAAATAATATAGGAATAAATCGATCCCACTGAATACACAGTGTGTTCTTAAGGAAATTATTCCCCTCAAGTACCCGAGGTGCTGGAATATATCCTCCCAGGATAGAATGATTTAACTCACCAGTGTATTGGTACCAAAAACTCTGGTGAACGGCGAAGCACTCAATGGTCGTAAAACACACTGGAAAATATTGTGCAGAAAAAGAAGAAGATAATCAGAAAATTTAGTCAGTAAAAATTCTGGGATTCAAGGCATATTTATAGCCCATTTGGCACTGTTTTTGAAAAGGTTTGCAACCTTTCAGAATAGCCATAACTTTTGGAACATGTGGGAATATTGCGGGAAAATTAGAAAACGGATTTAAAATAATCCAAGAAAAAAAGGGACCGGACCGGACTGGGTCGCGTGTCATGGGTTATTCCGGATTGAATTTTCGTTAATTAATTAAATTAATTAATTAAATAATTGAAAGGAATTTTGTCCAAAAAGATTAATCAATCAATCGATCTTAGACCAAATCCATATTCAAATCCGAATCTGAATCCGAAACCGAGCGAGCGACGACGACGCGAGGCTTGCCTTCTTCTTAACTCTTTCAGAGCTAGAAGAAGAGCAATTGTATATATACCCATCAAAAGTCTTTTCTTCCTCCAATATGGGACAATGTCCCTTTGCCAAGGAGGAAAACTCAAATATTTTATTTTTCCTCCATTTTCCACTCACCATCTTTAAGCTACACAAGCTTAAAAGCCAAACAACTGTTGCTTTCTTTCAATTAAAACAATGCAGAAGACAGAAGGAGAATTCAGAATTTTCGTAAGAAAAATCTGAGGAAATGACATGTTATTCATAACCAACAGGTTGGATTGAAACGAAGAGGTGCAACTCTTCAAGATGACCGTTCACGTAAAACGACTATTATGTAAATGACTATTTACGCTAAATAAAATGGGAAAATCAAACACGGAGGAAAATTAATTTACACAACGACGGCGCAAGGCTTTCCTTCTTCTCAACTCTTTAAGAGATAGAAGAAGAGCAATTATATATATACCCATCAAAACTCTTTTCCTCTTTCAATATGGGACAACGTCTCTTTGTCAAAAAGAAAAATTCAAATATTTCATTTTTCCCTCAATTTTTCATTCACTCTATTTTACGATATAACAAACTTAAACCCAACAATATACTTCATTCAAATTTAAGTCATTTCATGGATTCAGGTTATTGGTAAAAGACATATGAGTCCCGCATCACATAGTATAGCATCTGGGGGCGGAACCACCTTTATTCAAGGGGTCCTATTTATTAACTGAGGCGGAGTTAGGATTTGAAATTTATGAGTTCGAATTTATATCTTTTTAAGTTATGTGAATTTTAAATTTATAATTTGTACATATTCAATAAATTTTTTAAACAAATACAAGGTTTGAACCAAAGTAACCAAAGTAATTTTGTTCAGCCGAACTCATAATTGAAGAGCTAGCTCCGCACTTGGGTGTTAACTGACACTCATTTGTTCAAAAATTACATCGTATAGATAGATAAAATCCTTTTTCTCTATATATATAGAGGTGAAGATACTCGTAGTTAGCTATTAGTTCAATTGTGAGCATGTCCTTTGTGGTACTAGAATCAATGGTTAAAGTAAAAGTTGCACCAAAATGAGATACCTAGCTAGCTATTAAAAATGAATTACAAGTTCTATTTACAACGGGAACTCTTCCAAGCAAGTCTGATGCAATAACCAAAAAGATAAAGTAATAATAACCTATTATAACTGGTGAAATTAACATTGATAGTATTGTTAGGATTCTGTACTTAAAATCAGAAAACCAGAAGAGGTTAGTTTAAGATAACAAAAACAAAAAAAATTCGAGCCCACAAGTTTCTTGTGTGTCCTTTAGGAATTTAATCCCCTTATAGTTGCCCAAGGTTTTAGATTAATTCCTCCCAGGATAGAACGGAATAACTATTCTGTGATAGCGCACTTCAAATCCCAAAACTTCGACGAACTCAAATGGCGGAGCAAATCACACAAAATGCTTACGTTTTTGCTTTGAAAATAATGCAGAATGCAGAAGATAGAGGGGAGAGATTTTCAGATTTCGGTGGTGGAAAATGAGGCTAAGCCTCTCTATTTATAGCCAATGAAGTTGAGTCCCAACAGGTGCAAAACTGTCTTTTCGTTGATAAGGTGTCTATTCCGCAGAAATTATTTGAATTTCTGTTGAATGGAATGTTTGGTCGCGAGCTCGACCGTTGAAAAATAATTTTTCGAATTTCCAAATTCATATTTTTCCGCAAAAAAAATATTAGAAAAAAAATATTAAATGATGGAAAAGGAAAATAAATTTGGTCCAAAAAATTATCAATCCCGAAGCCGAAGCTGAGCCGAGCGACAACGACAACGGCACTGCGAGGCTTGCTCTCTTCTCAATTCTTTAAGAGTTAGAAGAAGTTCTTCCATATACAAGCACAAGAATTTTCCTCTTCCTATCCAATGAGAGACAAAGTTCATTTGTACAATGAACTAATTCAAAATTTCATTTCTCTCCATTTCTTTTCCCACCATTTTCCATTCATACATCTTTTGTTTTAATTAACAAAACCCAACAAATATAATATTTTTTTACATTGTCAGCATATATAATATCCATTAAGAGCATGAGCGGAAGTAGGTAGAGTGAAGGGAGTTAGAATCGAACCCCGTTCATCAGAAAATTATACAATGTAAATAAAGTAAAAATGATCTTTTCTGGTTATATGTGAGCTGTTGAATCCCTTTGACGTTAATAACAAATTAAGTATAATAGTAAAGGGAGTTCAGAATTGTTTTAGGTCATAGGTTCAAATTCCGATTGTGATTTAACTTCCCTTATATGAATTTTTGGTTTCGCTACTGACTAAGAGTACCCCAACAGAAAAAATAGGAACGACTGTCATAGCATCATGAAATAGAAATCAAAACGATACACTATGACTATCATTTGACAATAGCTAGATCAATTAAAACATACTCCTCATCAGTCATCTCGTGATATTGGGAAAATGCATAAAATCCTCCTCGACCTATGATCATATTACCAACTAAACACCTTTTCTTTTTGGGGGTCCTCTTATTCCCCTGAACTTTTTTAAAGTGTAATAAACACCACCCTAAGTGCTGACGTGGCATAGAGAGTGTGCACACTCTCTTAAGGGCAAGTGGAAGTTACAAAAATAATTTTAAAATTGATTAACAGGTACAAGTGTCATCTTTTGATTGGACATTACATAGTTAATTACTTATAATTAATTAAACTCCTCCGTCTTCTAAACCTCTTCTCGCACGAACAAGGGGGACATCGTTTCAACGAAGAAATATCGGAGCGAAAAATACAACGCAAAATCAACCCAGAAATCAAAAGCAGATATGTTTAATAGCAGAAACAGAGCTACAACTAGATGGAGCAACGAGCATGATTCAGTAAGAACCTACGAATAGTCAACACGGTCAACAACAACGAAGTTTCGTCGGAGCAAGGGTCTTCGTCGGAGTTTCGTTCTCCGGCCAGATCTGACAATATCAAACAAGTATTATATAAAGCCCATCAAAAACTCAGTTCACCGGAGAATAAATATCTCGTCATTTACGGCAAGTCGTAATAAAAATAGAGATAGGGAGGGACATCTAGCGTCTAACAAGTTCTGGCCATTGAAATGAAAAATGATTGAGAAATTAGGAAAGAGAAAAAAAGAATGCTTTAAGAAGTTTAATAGCGGAGCTCAGATGAGGCTTTAGCCTTTTGGCCGGATATGGTAATGAAGTCTGCAAACAGGAAAATAAGGAAGAAGGAGAAAACAGTGAAAGAAAGTTTTTAAGTAAGAATTACACATTTTAGGCGCGTGTATTTCACCACTTTGCATGCATCTGGTTGTAACTTTTTGAGGGGTAAATAATTTTACTTTAAAATAGTTTAGAGGGTTAATAGGACCCTCAAAAAGAAAAAGTGTGTAGTTGGTAATATAGTCATAGGTCGGGGAGGATTTTATGCATTATCCCCGTGATATTAGTATAATTTACTCCTAGTAGAAAAAATAAACGAAGCAAATTAAAAGCCCATCAAAACAATAGACATATATAGCAAATATAGGGATTAGAATCGAAAATCAACAAGTCCTAAGTCATACATCCATCAATAAAATGAGCAGCCGGTGCATGAAACATTTCGCGTACGTTTACGCAACCTATCTTGAAATAAGCATTAGTGATTGATTCCACGTCATCCATCCATCAATCCAGGACACAATCTGAACATGAGTTCACAAAGCTCAACCTAATTAAGAGCTCCATCTCCATCCAAATCTCCTTCAGCCAATATGCAAACAAGCTCATCATCTCTCAGTTCATGCAATCCCATTAATATGGTGTTTCTCTTCAAGTTTGACTTGGCACAAACTTTAATTAAGAAGGGAAAACTTTTGAAATATGTGGTCTTAGATAAGTTATAGCATTTGTGTGGCTATAAATTTTTTGAAACTTGTGGTCTAAAATCTGCCATAACATTTGTGTGGCTATAAATGCTTCTTATTAAAAAAATACTGAAAGGTGTCAATCTTTTTGAAACAGACTAATAAAGAAATAGTGTCAATTTTTTAAAACGGAAGGAGTATTATATTCGTCTGAACCCGTAACTAATATTGTTGTTTCGCCCCTGATTGTAGCATCAGAAGACATACTAAGTTTCATCGATTAACATTGTTAACTACTGGAGTACTTTTTCACCCGATGCATATACAGTCAAACCTTTCTATAACAGTCTCCTTTTTTCCGATATTTTCTGGCTGCTATAGTGAAGTGCTATTATAGAGGACATATATTATAACATAACATAAAAATCAGTTCCCAAAAAAACTTGACTTTTATAGTGAATGATTGTTATATAGAGATGTTGTTATAGAGAGGCCTGACTGTATATAGAAGAAGATACTCTTATTTAGGTTTAAGCGAAGTTTAATTATGAGGATATCTTTGTTGTAGTTGAATCTATGGTTACAGTAAAAATTGCACCAGAATGAGATACCAATCTACTAACAATGAGTTTAAGTTTTGTTTATACCAGCAAGTCTAGCGCGACAACTGTATTAGTAGAAAATAAATATGACACGTGGAGTTATGTGTGGCTGACAAGGCATGATACGTGGATCACTAAGAAGGTGACAGCTGGAATATTGCATTAGAAGATGCACGAGATATAAGAGGTACGAGCAAATCGCTCACGAGATGAAAGGATGCGGTTGCTCGAGTCTAAATCATTCAGTAAATATGGGCTGAATGAATCAAGACAGTAAGAAAGGAAAGATTCAAGAACCTTTAATTAATGATGAAGAAGAATTGAAACCGTTACAGAATCTCCATAAACAGTTACGATTGCCAATTATAACAGATCATTAATGTCATTAACGTTCATAATGATTCGGCCATAAAAGGGAGGAAACGTTATGTTCGTAAATTCCTGTATAAGGGAAGAGAATCATTTGTATGGACATCTGAGAGAATATTGGAATATATTCACTATACTTTTCTGATTTTCTCTATATTGACTTTGCAATCAGTTATTTCCTTACTTACTTTTGTTATTTTCCTTTCATATAATTGAGAGGGTACGGAATTTTTTGGCTGTCAGTAACCCGAGTTCTTCTAAAAATAGGCTTTGACCGAAGGATACACTTTTTGGTTAAACAAATTGGTTCCGTTACCAGGAATTTGATAACCTTTTCACTTTCCAAATTTATTTTTCTGTCAAACAACCATGTTGACTGCCAACGACAACAACCAACAAAACCAACTGAACCAACAGAATCAACAAGAGGGTGAAACTCCAATCCCTTCACCCCAAGATTCTCCCCGACACTCCCGAGAGGGGTCACCTGAAAGATCAACATCACATACGAATAATCAACAAGGGGACGATCAAACTACTGAAGATGCATTGAAACAACTAATTGCGGAACACGTCAACAATGCTCTTCAAGATTTCGTTAGTGGATTACTAACTGTACCACCAACTCCAACAACAAACAACACCACAAAACATAGAGAACCCACCCCCGGGACTTGCTAATTCAGGCAGTGGAGGAACTCCCAGCGAATCTCGCGATGGAAGGTCAGGTACCCCAAATAATTCTGATTTACAAAGTTTAGTACTAACTTTGCAAAAGCAGCTCAAGGAGCAGAATGATGCATAGAGCAGATACCTGGTGTGCCACCCGTGATTAAAGGAGTAGATATTGAGAATATTTCTCAACATCCCTGTAAGCTAAGTGCCGCTCCCTTGCCGATTCCGAAAAAGTTTAAGATGCCCGATATTCCAAAGTTTGATGGAACAACCAACCCATGAGATCATGTAACTGTATTTACAAATGGCGTGAAAGGCAATGACTTAACCAAGCAAGAAATTGAGTCGGTGCTGGTCAAAAAATTTGGCGAAGCACTCACAAAAGGAGCACTAACATGGTATTCTCTTTTACCGAAAAATTCTATTGATTCTTTTGCTGAGGTGAAGTAGAACACTTGTTAAAACAAGGTTATTTAACCGATTTGCTTAGTGAGAAGGGTAAGCAAGCGTATATGAAGAATAGACATGAGCCACCAAAACCTCCGTCACCAAAAAGAACGGTTAATGTGATAAGCGAAGGAGAGGAGGTCAACGGTATGACGTATACGGCTGGAAAAAAGATGTCAAAAGTCACAGTTACCTACGGAAAGCGAATTCGCCAAGTTTTGGAAGAAGACATCATAACGTTCGATGATGCAGATGCAGATGGCGTGATGATCCCTCATAATGATGTACTGGTAATATCTTTACTTGTACGTGATACTAACGTGAAACGAGTTTGATTGATTCAGGTAGCTCTATAAATATCATTCTTACGAGATGCAAGCCAATGATAAATTGGTGCCTAAAGCACGTACCTTACTGGATTCGGCAATTCGAGCATTGTTACAAAAGGGGAGATAATGCTCACCACAGTCGCAGAGGGAGTAATCAAAGATACAAAATTTCAAGTGATAGATACGGACATGGCGTATAATATGATTCTAGGTAGACCTTGGATTCATGAGATGGATGCCGTTCTATCTACTTTACATCAGGTTATTAAGTTCCCTTCACAATGGGGAATTAGACAAGTCCGTGGTGATCAGCAAACTTCTAGAAGTATCAATTCAGTGGTGGATTCAAGCATAAAGAACGATGGTGCAGACAAAAAATATCAATTACAGAATTCAGTTGAGGATTTAGCAACACAAACCTCAATTGGATATGGGCAAACGGATGTAGACTCAAGGCCTGATATCATTCAAGATCCAGAAGAGAACGAAATATCAAAACAAAAATTGAAGGACTCGAAGCGGTGGTGCTGTTTATACATTGGCTGGACAGAAAAGTTTACATCGGAACTAACTTGAGTGCAGAGATGAAAGGTAAGTTAATTGAATTCTTAAAAGCTAATGCAGACTACTTTGCTTTGTCGCATTCAGATATGACAGGAATACCACCGGTGGTGATGACCCATAAGCTAAATGAAGATCCAACATAACCACCTGTCAAACAGAAGAAAAAGAAGCAAGGATCCTTCAAAACCCAGGTGATTCAGGATGAGGTACAAAAGCTTTTAAAAATCGGGTCTATCCGAAAGGTAAAATATCCTAATTGGCTAGCTAATACTATAGTGGTGCCTAAAAAGAATGGTAAATGGCGAGTTTGTATAGACTATACTGACTTGAATAAAGCTTGCCCTAAAGATTCTTTTCCTTTACCGCACATAGATCAACTAATTGATGCTACTGCAGGACATGAATTGTTGAGTTTTAGATGCCTATTGAAGTTGTAATCAGATAAAAATGGATCCTTTAGATGAGGAAAAAATTTCGTTTATTACAGACAGGGGGACTTACTGTTATAAAGTCATGCCTTTTGGCCTAAAGAATGCTGGAGCCACGTACCAGAGGTTAGTAACGAAAATGTTTCAAGAACACCTGGGAAAAACTATGAAAGTCTACATCGATGACATGCTAGTCAAGTCAACATAGGCAGGGGATCACATCCAACATTTGTTAGATACATTTCAAATTCTCCGCAAATTCAATATGAAGTTAAATCCTGAAAAGTGTGCATTTGGCGTGTCTTCGGGTAAGTTTTTAGGTGTCCTTGTTTCTAACCGAGGAATTAAAGTAAACCCAGCACAGATTAAAGCCATTGAAGAAATACCAGACATACTCACGAGCAAAAAACAGGTGCAGAGGTTGACAGGTAGGATAACAACATTGGGAAGGTTTATTTCTAAATCTTCGGAGAAGAGTTTTAAGTTCTTTTCAGTGTTGAAAAAGCAAAGCCAATTTGAGTGGACCGAGGAATGCCAACAACCACTCAAAAATCTAAAAACGTACCTGTCAAACCCACCATTGCTGGCTAAACCGAAGGATGGAGAAAGGCTACTCATTTATCTCGTCGTGTCAGAAATGGCGGTAAGTGCAGTGTTAGTTCGAGAAGACAAAGGTAAACAATCTCCAATTTATTATGTTAGCAAGTCTTTATTAGATGCTGAAACTCGATATCCTCATTTAGAAAAACTTGCTTTAGCACTAATCATGGCATCTAGAAAGTTGAGGCCTTATTTTCAATGTCACCCTATCTCTATAGTGATCGCTTACCCCTTAAGAAATATTTTGCATAAGCAAGAACTATCAGGTAAATTAGCCAAGTGAGCTATAGAACTAAGTGAGTATGATATCACATATCAACCTAGAACTGCGATAAAATCACAGGTTTTAGCAGATTTCGTGGCAGACTTCAGCCCAGGAATAGTACCAGAAGCAGAAAAGGAACTGCAGGTATTCAATGGGTCTAATCCAGGTACATGGACCCTATTTACTGATGGCTCCCCGAATGTTAAAGGAGCGTGTTTAGGCATTGTTCTAATCCCACATTCGGGAGAAACTATAAGGCAGGCAATAAAGTGCCATCCCATTACTAATAATGAAGCAGAATATGAAGCTGTAATTGCAGGCCTGGAATTGGCACGAGAGCTCGGAATAGTGCAGATTATAATCAAGAGCGACTCACAACTTGTAGTTAATCAAATGCAAGGGACTTATATAGCTAGAGAGGTGAGGATGCAGCAATATTTGGAAAAGGCACGAGACTTAATCAGGCAATTCTAATCTTGGAAAATCGTGCAAATACCTAGGGAAGGAAATGCTGAAGCAGACGCGCTGGCTAATCTAGCATCCGCTGTAGAAGTGACAAATGAAGAAAATGCTTCCGTAATACATTTGTTTCATTCGGCACTCGATCAGGACAAAAACGAGGTAAATTTCAATAATTTAACCTGAAGATAAGAAAAAGGCTCAGACACTTCAACGAAAAGCTGCCCGTTATTGTTTGGATTGTGGCAACCTATATCGAAAGATGTTCGGTGGACCTTTAGAAAGGTGCCTTGGACCTTCTCAAACAAAGTATGTGATAAGAGAAGTACATGAGGGACACTGTGGAAATCACGCAGGAGGAAGATCCTTGGTAAAAAACTCTAATTAGAGCAGGATATTATTGGCCAAAAATGGAAGAAGATGCGGAAAGCTTTGTGGCTAAATGTGACAAATGCCAACGATATAGTAACAACATGCATCGCCCAGCATAGTTATTTCATCCGGTTATCACACCATGACCTTTTATGAAGTGGGGAATGGACATCGTGGGTCCACTACCACAAGCCAAAGGAAAGGTATGATTTTTACTAGTACTAACCGATTGTTTTACCAAGTGGGTAGAAGTAGGTGCCTTTAAACAGGTGCGGGAAAAAGAAGTCAGGGACATCTTTTGGAGAAACATCATATGCCGGTTTAGAGTTCCAAAAGAAATCGTGTGTGATAATGGCCCGCAATTCATAGGTGCGAAAGTCTCAGAATTCTTTCAGAGTTGGCAAATTAAAAGGATAACATCAACACCTTATCATCCAGTGGCTAATGGACAATCCGAATCAACAAACAAGTTTATTATTAATAACTTGAGGAAAAGATTAGAGGAATCAAAAGGTAAGTTGCCAGAAGTGTTACCAGGAGTCTTATGGGCTTACCGGACGACATCGAAAACAGGTACGGGAGAGACTCCATTCTCACTTGTGTATGGTGCTGAAGCCTTAATCCCAGTTGAAATAGATGAACCAAGTACAAGATACACCCAAGCAACCGAAGAATCAAATGAGGAAATGCGAATAAATCTTGATTTGCTTGAACAAAGGAGAGAATCGGCTATAATAAGGATGTCAGTGCAGAAGCAAATTATTGAGCGATATTACAATCGGAAAGCTCATCTTAGATACTTCAAGATTGGGACTTCGTACTCAAAAAAGTTTTTCAATCATCAAAGGCGGCCAATGCAGGAAAATTGAGTCCAAATTGGGAAGGACCTTACAGGATTCGAGGTATTGCTGGAAAGGGTGCATATGAGTTAGAAACAATGAACGACAATTGGAATGCTGTTCATTTGAAGAAGTATTACTTCTAAAAGGAAGAACACCCGGTCAGGTATCATTTATGCAAGGTTTAGATTTATTCTTTTTTAATCATACTAACCATTTTAGATGATAGGCACAAAGCTAGCCCACACTAAATGATGATATTAGACCTAAAAGACACGCGGGATGCAAAATTATCCCCAGTATGGGTTACAACCTTTCTGATGAAAATAAAAAGGGTTAAGCAGTCATCATCTAAATGGAAGGAATAATCAAGTGCTCGAGATTTCATACTTCAAAGCTCTTTCACTTGGGGGAATATAGGTAGCAGGCAAAGAAGACTGCAAGTCAAAGAAGAAAGAAGACTAAAAGTCAGTTCAAGCCTGGATCGACCCAAAAATCAAAAGTCACGAGCCTATCAAGAGCCAAGAAACAAGTCTGAATCAAAAACCTTTTGTATTAAGCTTTCATAAAGTGTAAACTCGCGGACATAAATTATAAGATCCTACGAGTACTAATGTTAAAGGCAATGTTTAGTCATGGGTTGCAAAATATACCCTAGAATTTTGTGAAATGTGTTATAATAAAACAGTTATGAAAGAGTTGTAGATGTTGTACAAAAAGTTACTTGGATACATGTAAAGTGTTACATAATTTGGAAGTTCAAAATACAAAACTTCCTCAAATTATTCAAGAGATTTCTTTGAAATGTGTATTTTCCTACTTCTTTCATACGTTTACACCAATATGAATTTGAGACGTCTTCTTCATTAGTGTCGTTTATAAAAGGGCCATCTTTTATGAAAATTCGTGTCTATTCAAAAATCACGAAATACTAAAGAATTTTTAAATGCAAATTGAAAGAGTAGAACAGAAACTCAAACGAAATATTATATATTAAACCTGGCTAAAACTAAATATAAACTTAGTTAAAACCAATGAATTTTGATAACAAACCCCAAAACAGACCAGGGGTAAAACATTGCCAATTATTCCAAAAGTAAAAAAAAAAAAGAAACAAACTTCCCAACAAAAGTTCACAGAACACTATGGGGCAGGATCTAAAGCACTACTATCAGCAGCAAGAGAGGCAGAATCCTATAAGGTATCATCAGCAACGGGAGAAGATACAACTTGAGCAGAAGAGGCTTGAACATCAACTTCATGAGGAGTAAGTTCATCACCTTCGGGAACACCGACCTCAGGTGAGGAAAAGTTCTAACGTTGTTGAGTTTTTTTTAATAGTTTCCTTAGCTTTTGCAATCTCAGCAGTCAAGTCAAAACCTTCCTGGCTAGCCTCCATCAAAGTCTCGAGGTGTGTATTCAAAAAAGCCCAACTTATATCAAGAGTTGATTTGTCTTCAAGGGCCAAGTAATCTTTTTCCCATTGCTCAATTTCAGCCTCCAACTCTTCTCTTTCAGCCAAAGAAG
Source organism: Nicotiana attenuata (assembly GCF_001879085.1). Lineage (NCBI taxonomy): Eukaryota > Viridiplantae > Streptophyta > Magnoliopsida > Solanales > Solanaceae > Nicotiana > Nicotiana attenuata. The sequence goes on along the minus strand of NC_031996.1, from coordinate 3,809,929 downwards.
TATCATAAGAAGCCATCAAAGGGGAAAATGATCTCTCTAAGAACTGGAGCTTGTCTGAAGATGCACGGAGGTCTTCTTGAGCCTGAGTGAGCGTTTGAACAAGCTCCCCGACATAAATCTTCTTCTGATTAAGCAGTTCTTTCAAACCCCTAATTTCTTTGGTAGCTTTAGAAAGCTGCTCCGCAAATGAAGACTCAAGAATGTCTTTGTCCTTGACCACTTGACTGGAAGAGGCTTTTTCAATCGCCAATTATTTTGCCATCACTTGTACTTGCTGTTCCAAAGCACACTTCTCCTCATCCAAAACTTCTTTTTCCAACTGAAGACTCTCTATAATGACCCGACCGGTCGTTTTTCTTTTTAGAACCCTGTTCCCCTAAATAAGACTTCTCGTACTTGATTTAATTGATTTATGTCTTGTGGGAATGGTTGGTTCGGGATTTGGAAGAGTTTAGATTGAAATCGGGACATTGGATTCCTTAAGGTTGGCTTAAAAGGTCAAGTTTGACTTCGGTCAACGTTTTGAGTAAATGACCTCGGAATCTAGATTTGAAGATTCCAACAGGTTCGTATGATGATTTCGGACTTTGGCGTACATCCGGATCGGGTTTTGGATGACCCGGTAGCGTTTTGGTGCCTAATAGTGAAAGTTGATTCCTTAAGGATTTTGAAGTTCTTAAATATTTGGTTTGGATCGGGTTTTTTGTGTTATCGAGGTCCGAACGGAGTTCCGAGATCGGGAATAGTTCCGTATTGCCATTTAAGACTTGCATGCAAAATTTGGTGTCAATACGAGTAGTATAAGTATGTTTCGTTGCGTTGGAGGCAATTTGAAGAACTTGAAGTTCATAAGTTTAATTCAATTGGTTTTGGGGGTGATTCTTAGATTTAGCATTGTTTTGGGCGTTCCGAGGGTTCGAGCGTGTCCGTTTTATGATTTTAAACTTGTCGGTATGTTCGGGCGGGGCCCGGGGGCCCCGAGCGTCAATCAGACGAGGCTCGAGTGAAGTTGGAAAAATTGGAAAGGAGCTGAAGCTCCAGTTATCTGTCATAACCGCACCTGTGGTTGGTCAGCCGCAGGTGCGAGACCGCAGGTGCGGTCAACCAATCGCAGATGCGGCCAAGGGGAAGGAGCCTAAGAACCGCAGATGCGGTTCCTTCTCCGCGAAGGCGGCTCCGCAGGAGCTGCCCAAAGACCGCAGAAGCGGTCCCAACCCGCCTGGACCATTTCCGTAGATGCGGACCCCGTCTCGCAGAAGCGAGACTGCAGATGCGGTCCCCTAACCGCAGGTGCAGAAATCAATGAAGGTAGTGCCTTCATTTAATACGGGAATGTATCATTTTTGACACATTTCCACCATTGTTTGGGCGATTTGGGAGCTTCCAAAGAGAGAAATTCCACCTAGCATCTTGAGGTAAGTTCATACTACTTATTTCGAGTTTAATACTTGAGTCTTGGGTAGATTAACACACAAAGATTAGGGAAAAATCATGGGGTTAGAGCAATACCTAAGGTTTTGATAAAAATTAGATTTAACCACGAAATTTGTTATGTAATGAAGTAGAAATCATATATCATTGATCCTCAGGTTATAGAGAACAACTTTCTTCGAAAAATTTCGAAATCCGGGCACGTGGGCCCCGAGTCGGATTTTAGGAAACTTGTGATTAGGGTTGGGAAATTACTTTAGTAGTTAAAATGCAAACTTTTGAGCTTGTATTGACTAGTTCCTACCTCGTTTAATTAGTTTTGGATCATTCGGCTCCAAATTGAGGGTTTGAGCACGTTCTTGATATTGGGAGTACGCTTTGGAGCAAGGTGAGTCTCCTTTCTAACCTTGTAAGAGGGAATTGTCCCCATAGGTGAGTTAATTAATCATGTGTTACTAATTGTGGGGGCTATGTACGCAAGAGGTGACGAGAGTCCGTGCGTAGCTACTATTATGTTAATTGTCCGGGTAGTTTAGGACCCGTATCATGCTATATTTGCAATCATCTATATCCTTTCATGTTAATGAGATCACTTAGGACATGTTAGGGGTTGGAAATAAATGTATAAGAACGTATGCACTTACTTGACATCTTGTATGAATTTATTTGACTATGAATGCGCCTTATGTGCCTTCTTGATGATAATTGATATTTGTGGATCGGGCCGATCGCCTCGGCAGAAATAGATGCATCTATGGTTCGTGCCATTCGACCCTCTAGCAGTGCATATTTCCTTTTATGTTGGACCGGGCCGTACGACCTCGACATAATGTGTGCATGACATCTATTTGAAATCTTATTCATGACTTACTCTGATAAATGCCTTGAATTTAAATCATATAAGACATGACTGGAATTGATATATATTGATCTCTGTAAACTCTGAGCTTGTTATTTTGCTTATATTATCCATGCTTAGTGAAATCTTAAATCATTATTGGTATTGACCTTAGTAAGTGTCATGCCGACCCCTCGTCACTACTTCTTCGAGGTTAGACTGGATACTTACTGGGTACATGTTGTTTATGTACTCATACTACGCTTCTGTACTTAATTGTACAGGATCTGAGGCAGGTACATCTGGCTATCAGTCTGGTGCGCATTCTTGATCGAGTCCGGAGATTCCACGGTGAGCTGCCCTTCTCCTACCCCGTTCAGCAGCGTGATGGAGTCTTTCTGTACTTTTGGCTGTCTATTCTAGCTCAGACAGTAGGATAGATCTATTCTTTTGTGTATTCTACTAGATGCCCATATACTTGTGACACCAGGTCTTGGCACACACATTAGTAGACTATTCTTTTGGTTTGTATAATTATTATTGTACATTGCTGATTACCACTTATTTATGATACAAATGAACAAATTGTCGGAACCTATTTTGGTAAAGTAAAACGAGAATTCACTAATATATATAGTTGGCTTGCCTGACAACGGTGTTGGGCGTCATCACGACCTGTAATGAAATTGGGTCGTGACAACATGGTATCAGAGCACTAGGTTCACGTAGGTCTCACAAGTCACGGGCAAACCGAATAGAGTCTTGTGGATCGGTACGGATACGTCTGTATTTATCTTCGAGGGGCTATAGGGTGTTAGGAAACTACTCTTTCTTCATTTCCTATCGTGCAGTGGTTAGTATACTGAATTTCCCTCTTCTATTCTCTCAAAGATGGTGAGGACGCGCACGGCAGTTGTTCCAGACTTGGGAGGAGCTGCTCCCCCCGTTGCTAGAGGCCGAGGCAGAGGTCGAGGGGGGGGGGGGAACCAGCCCGAGGTAGGGGCGAGGGCATCCCAGAGCTATCCCAGTAGCACCACCGGCGGATCTTGCCGGAGATCCCATCATTGAGGAGCAGGGCGAGGTGCTTGCACCTGAGCCTACCCCGGCGAACTTCATGACAACATCGGGTTTTTTGGAGGTCATGTGCCGTATTCTGCGGTTCATGGACACCATGACTCAGGATGGTTTATTTCCAACGGATCCAGCCACGTCACAGGCGGGAGGGGGAGCACAGACCCCTACTGCTCAGGCTCCTGGACATGCAGCTACAGTATATCAGACTCCGGGTGCACTACCTGTAGGTGGGGCTCAGGCAGTTGCTGCAGGGTTACCCGAGCCCAGACCAGCTGCGGATGGTGATCCGCAGAATTTGTTGAACAGATGGACCAGGCTACACCCTCATGTCTTCGGGGGTTAGCTTCATGAGGATGCCCAGGATTTTATTGATAGGTGTAGGGACAGACTGCACAACATGAGGATATTGGAGTCTCATGGAGTTGACTTCACTACTTTTCAGCTGGAGGGCAAGGCCCGTAGATGGTGGCAGTCGTATGTTCTTGGCAGGCCAACAGGTTCTCCTCCCATCACTTGGAGTTAGTTCACACAGTTATTTCTGGACATGTATATACACCCTCTGAGAGGGAAGAGCTACGGTATCAGTTTGAGCAGCTTGAGCAGGGTCAGATGTCTGTGATCGACTATGAGTCGAGGTTTTCTGAGTTATCCCGCCATGCATTGATGATACTTCCTACGGATGCGGAGAGGGTGCGGAGGTTCGTTGCAGGGCTGTATTCTGGCATTAGGGCCAACATGGCCCGAGAGGTGGAGATGGGGACTCCTTATCAGCTAGTGGTGGAGATTGCTCGGAGGATTGAGGGCTACCGTCTGAGAGGTAGGGAGCAGATGCAGCAGGACAAGAGGGCTAGATTCTCCGGAGAGTTCAGAGGTGCCCCGACCAGGGGTAGAGGTCAATTTGGGAGGGGTCAGACCAGCAGACCCCCATATTCAGCACTACTACCTGCTCGGGGTGCTCCAGTGCGCCCTTATTTCAGCGTCATGCCAGAGAGTTCATATCGCCCGCCAGCTATTCAGGGTTCCTCCAGTGGGTATTCAGGTCCCCAGGGTTTTTCTAGTTCTTATTTCAGTGCTATGCCGGAGGGTTCATACCGTCCATTGGCTATTCAGGCTTCTTCTAGTGGGTCTACAGGCCATCAGGGTCAGCCATCGGGGCAGCAGGCCGCCGCACCGCGGGGTTCTTTTGATTGCGGAGACCTTGGTCATATGAGGAGATACTGCCCCAGGCTTCGGGGCAAGGCAGTGCAGCAGGGCCAGCAGCCCACGATCACAGCACCGATTGCCCAGCCGCCTAGAGGCAGGGGACAGATAGGTAGAGGTCGTCCTAGAGGTGAAGGCTAGACAGGGAGAGGTCAGCCAGCTACTGCTCAGTCAGGTGGAGGCCAGCCAGCCGGCGCTCCAGCCAGATTCTATGCTCTTCCGGCCAAACCAGATATGTTGGCCTCAGATGCCGTTATCACATGTATTATTTCCGTCTGGGGTAGAGATGTTTCGGTGCTATTTGATCCAGGTCTACCTATTCATATGTGTCATCTCTGTTTGCTCGTTTCCTGGTTATTCCTCGTGAGCCTATGGGCACTCCTGTTCATGTGTCCACCCCAGTGGGCGATTTTGTGGTTGTGGATCGGGTCTACCGGTCTTGTATGGTCACATTTTGCAGTTTCGAGACTAGAGCGGATCTCCTGTTGCTTGACATGACCGACTTTGAGGTTATCCTGGGCATGGATTGGCTATCTCCACATCACACCGTCTTAGATTGCCATGCCAAGACTGTTACATTAGCAATGCCAGGGTTGCCAAGGTTAGAGTGGAGGGGTTCCTCAGTTGATACATCTAGCCGGGTTATTTCTTTTCTGAAGGCTCGACATATGGTCGAGAAGGGGTGTTTAGCTTATCTAGCTTATGTTCGGGACACCACCGCAGAGTCTCCGACGATTGATTCAGTTCCAGTAGTCCGGGAGTTAGCCGATGTGTTTCCTTCTGACCTTCCTGGCATGCCACCGGATCGTGATATTGATTTTTGTATTGATTTGGCTCCGGGTACCCAGCCTATATCTATCCCACCGTATCGTATGGCTCCAAAAGAGTTGAAGGAATTGAAGGAGCAGCTTGAAGAGTTGTTGGCAAAGGGGTTTGTTAGACCAAGTGTGTCACCTTGGGGTGCACCAGTGTTGTTTGTAAAGAAGAAGGATGGCACCATACGGCTGTGCATTGATTACCGCCAGTTGAACAAGGTTACCATCAAGAACAAGTACCCGTTGCCGCGCATTGATGATTTGTTCGACCAGCTGCAGGGTGCTAGGGTGTTCTTTAAGATTGATTTGAGATCAGGGTACCATCAGTTAAGGATTCGGGACTCAGATGTTCCGAAGACTGCATTCCGTACCAAATATTGCCATTATGAGTTTCTGGTGATGTCCTTTGGCTTGACTAATGCCCCAACGACGTTTATGGACTTGATGAACAGGGTATTCAGACCTTATATTGATTCCTTTGTCATCGTCTTCATTGACGACATTTTAATATACTCACGTAGCCTGGGGGAGCACGAGCAGCATTTGAGAGTAGTGCTTCAGACCTTGCGGGAGCAGAAGCTACATGCTAAGTTCTCCAAGTGTGAGTTTTGGCTAGAGTCAGTGGCATTCTTGGGGCATATTGTTTAAGGAGAGGGTATTAAGGTGGATCCCAAGAAGATTGAGGCAGTTCAGAGTTGGCCACGTCCTACTTCAGTGACCGAGATCAGGAGTTTCCTGGGGTTGGCAGGTTATTATCGGTGATTCGTGCAGAGCTTTTCATCTATTGCATCACCTCTGACTAGATTGACCCAGAAGGGTGCTCCCTTCCGCTGGTACGATGATTGTGAGACGAGCTTTCAGAAGCTCAAGACGGCTTTGACTACAACACCGGTTCTTATGTTGCCTTCCGGTTCGGGGATGTATACGGTATATTACGATGCTTCACGCGTTGGTTTGGGTTGTGTATTGATGCTGGAGGGGCGAGTTATTGTATATGCTTCGCGTCAGCTGAAGATTCATGAGAAGAATTATCCTGTGCACGACTTAGAGTTGGCTGCGATTGTTCATGCTCTTAAGATATGAAGGTATTACTTGTATGGGGCGTCATGTGAGGTTTACACTGATCATCGCAGCTTACAACACTTGTTCAAGTAGAGGGATCTCAACTTGAGGCAGCGTAGATGGCTTGAGCTACTGAAGGACTATGACATCACCATTCTTTATCATTCGGGCAAGGCAAATGTCGTCGCGGATGCCTTAAGCAGGAAAGCGGAGAACATGAGTAGCTTGGAATTCATTCCAGCAGAGGAGAGGCCACTAGCCTTGGACATTCAGTCCTTGGCTAACAGACTTGTGAGGTTAGATATTTCAGAGCCCAGCCAAGTCCTTGCGTGTGTTGTTGATCAGTCTTCATTATTGGGGGAGATCAAGGCCCGGTAGTTCGAGGATCCGCATTTGGCAGTTCTTTGAGAGACGGTGCTACGGGATAATGCCAAGGAGGTTTCTATTGGCGAGGATGGCGTTCTGCGGCTCCAGGATCGCCTATGTGTTTCTAATGTTGACGGTCTGAGGGAGAGGATTTTGGAGGAGGCACACAGTTCGCGGTATTCCATTCATTCAGGTGCCACGAAGATGTATCGTGACTTGAGGCAGCATTATTGGTGGCGGAGGATGAAGAAAGACATAGTGGAGTATGTGGCCAGATGTTTGAATTGCCAGCAGGTTAAGTATGAACACCAGAGACCAGGTGTCCTACTTCAGCAGATGCCTATCCCTGAGTGGAAGTGGGAGCGCATTACTATGGACTTCGTAGTTGGGTTACCCCGGACCTTGCGGAAGTTTGATTCAGTGTGGGTCATTGTTAACAGGTTGACCAAGTCGGCACACTTTATTCCGATTGTGACTACTTACACTTCAGAGAGGTTGGCTCAGATTTACATTCGGGAAATAGTCCGGTTGCACGGTGTGCCTGTTTTCATCGTATCAGATAGAGGCCCTCAGTTCACTTCCCATTTCTGGAGAGCCGTTCAGAGTGAGTTGGGGACCCGCGTGGAGCTCAGCACGGCATTTCATCCTCACACCGACGGACAGTCGGAGCAGACAATTCATATTTTGGAGGACATGCTTAGGGCATGTGTGATTGACTTCAGAGGACAGTGGGATCACTTCTTGCCTTTGGCCGAGTTTGCTTACAACAATAGTTATCAGTCCAGCATCGAGATGGCCCCATTTGAGGCTTTATACGGTCGGCGATGTCGTTCTCCTATCGGGCGGTTTGAGCCCGAAGCGGCTAAGTTGTATGGTACATATTTGGTAAAAGATGCCTTGGAGAAGGTGAAGTTGCTTCAGGAAAGACTTCGCACAGCACAGTCTAGACAGAAGAGCTACGCGGATCAGAAGGCGCGTGATTTATCGTTCATGGTCGGCGAGAAGGTCCTTTTGAAAGTCTCGCCGATGAAGGGTGTCATGAGATTCGAGAAGAAGGGCAAGTTGAGCCCAAGGTTTATTGGCCCTTTTGAGGTTTTGAAGCGGGTTGGGGAGGTTGTATATGAGCTTGCTTTACCTCCCAACTTATCGGGAGTCCATCCAGTTTTTCATGTGTCTATGCTTCGGAGGTATCACACTGACTGGTCTCATGTGTTAGACTTCAGCACTATCCAGCTACACGAGAGATTGAGCTGCGAGGAGGAGCCAGTTGCCATTATTGATGGGCAGGAGCGCCAGTTGAGATCCAAGAGGGTTTCTGCAGTAAAGATCCAGTGGAGGGGCCAACCAGTCGAGGAAGCGACCTGGGAGTCCGAGGAGGACATGCGGAGCAGATATCCACGCTTATTCGGCACTTCAGGTATGAATCTAAACCCGTTCGAGGATGAACGTTTGTTTAAGAGGTGGAGAATGTAACGACCTGGCTGATCGTTTTGCTTTTTAGAACCCCGTTCCCCTAAATAAGACTTCCCGTACTTGCTTTTACCGATTTATGACTTGCGAAAATGGTTGGTTCGGGATTTGGAAGAGTTTGGGTTGAAATCGAGACATTAGATTCCTTAAGATTGGCTTAAAAGGCCAAGTTTGACTTCGGTCAACGTTTTGAGTAAACGACCTCGAAATTCGGATTTGAAGATTCCAACAGGTTAGTATGATAATTTCGGACTTGGGCGTACGTCCGGATCGGGTTTTGGATGACTCGGGAGCGTTTTGGTGCCTAATAGTGAAAGTTGATACATTAAGGATTTTAAAGTTCTTAAATATTTGGTTTGGAGCGGGTTTTTGTGTTATCGAGTTCCGAACGGAGTCCGAGATCGGGAATAGTTCGGTATTGCCATTTAAGACTTGCGCGCAAAATTTGGTATCAATCCGAGTAGTATAAGTATGTTTCGTTGCGTTGGAGGCAATTTGAAGAACTTGAATTTCATAAGTTTGATTCAATCGGTTTTAGGGGGTGATTCTTAGATTTAGCATTGTTTTGGGCGTTACGAGGGTTCGAGCGAGTCCGTTTTATGATTTCAAACTTGTCGGTATGTTTGGGCGGGGCCCGGGGGCCCCGAGCGTCAATCGGACGAGGCTTGAGTGAAGTGGGAAAAATTGGAAAGGAGCTGAAGCTCCAGTTATCTGTCATAACTGCACCTGCAGTTGGTCAGCCGCAGGTTCGGTCAACCAATCGCAGATGCGGCCAAGGAGGAGGAGCCTAGGAGCCGCAGATGCGGCTCCTTCTCCGCAGAAGCGGCTCCGCAGGAGAGGCCCAAAGAACGCAGAAGCGGTCCCAGCCCGGTGGCCCATTTCCGCAGATGCGAACCCCCTCTCGCAGAAGTGAGACCGCAGATGCGGTCCTCTAACCGCAGGTGCGGAAATCGCTGAAGGCAGTGCCTTCATTTAATACGGGAATGTGTTATTTTTGACATATTTCCGCCATTGTTTGGGCGATTTGGGAGCTTCCAAAGAGAGAAATTCCACCTAGTATCTTGAGGTAAGTTCATCCTACTTATTTTGAGTTTAATACTTGAGTCTTGGGTAGATTAACACAGAAAGATTAGGGAAAAATCATGGGGTTAGAGCAAAACCTAGGGTTTTGATAAAAATTAGATTTAACCACAAAATTTGTAATGGAATGAAGTAGAAATCATATATCATTGATCCTTAGGTTATAGAGAACAACTTTCTTCAAAAAATTTCGGAATCCGGGCACGTGGGCCTGAGGTCGAATTTTAGGAAACTTGTGATTAGGGTTGGGAAATTACTTTAGTAGTAAAATGCGAACTTTTGAGCTTATATTGACTAGTTCCTATCTTGTTTAATTAGTTTTGGATCCTTCGGCTCCAAATTGAGGGTTTGAGCACGTTCTTGATATTGGAGTACGCTTTGGAGCGAGGTGAGTCTCCTTTCTAACCTTGTAAGAGGGAATTGTCCCCATAGGTGAGTTAATTAATCATGTGTTGCTAATTGTGGGGGCTACGTACGCACGAGGTGACGAGAGTTCATGCGTAGCTACTATTATGTTAATTGTCCGGGTAGTTTAGGACCCGTATCATGCTATATTTGCAATTATCTATATCCTTTCATGTTAATGAGATCACTTAGGACATGTTAGGGGTTGGAAATAAATGTATAAGAACGTATGCACTTACTTGACATCTTGTATGAATATATTTGACTATGAATGCGCCTTCTTGATGATAATTGATATTTGTGGATCGGGCCGATCGCCTCGGTAGAAATAGATGCATCTATGGTTCGCGCCATTCGACCCTCTGGCAGTGTACATTTCCTTTTATGTTGGACCGGGCCATACGACCTCGGCATAATGTGCGGATGACATCTATGTGAAATCTTATTCATGAGTTACTCTGATAAATGCCTTGAATTTAAATCATATAAGACATGACTGGAATTGATATATATTGATCTCTATAAACTCTGAGCTTGTTATTTTGCCAATATTATCCATGCTAGTGAAATCTTAAATCATTAATTGTATTGACCTTAGTAAGTGTCATGTCGACCCCTCGTCACTACTTCTTCGAGGTTAGAATGGATACTTACTGGGTACATGTTGTTTATGTACTCATACTACGCTTCTATACTTAATTGTACAGAATCTGAGCCAGGTACATCTGGCTATCAGTCTGGTGCACATTCTTGATCGAGTCCCGAGATTCCACGGGGAGCTGCCTTTGTCCTACCCCGTTCAGCAGCGTGATGGAGTCTCTCTGTACTTTTGGCTGTCTATTCTAGCTCAGAAAGTAGGATAGATTTATTCTTTTGTGTATTCTACTAGATGCCCATATACTTGTGACACCAGGTCTTGGCACACACATTAGTAGACTATTCTTTTGGTTTGTATAATTATTATTGTACATTGCTGATTACCACTTATTTATGATACAAATGAACAAATAGTCGGAACTGTTTTGGTAAAGTAAAACGAGAATTCACTAATATGTAGAGTTAGCTTGCCTGACAACGGTGTTGGGCGCCATCACGACCTGTAATGAAATTGGGTCGTGACACTCTCGTACTGTTCCCTCCAGTTGTCTGCTTCCGTACGACAATCGTTGACTAGCTGCTCAGTATTGACGATTCTCTTCATAAGCTCCGTGCCAATCAAGTTGATCTACAAAAGAAAGGAAAGAAGTGATTATCAAATAAAGATAAAAAAAATCACGAGGGAAGCAAAGGAAAAAAGCTAAGGCTTAAACCTTCAAAGATGAATGAACAATATCATTTATCCATGTTAAAGAACTGTGGCCTTCCAACTTAGATTTCTCAACTGGGCCAATTAGAGGTTTTAGCCAACATCGGCTTGGCCAGACTTTTTCAAAAGATTATCATCCTCGGGGACTTCATTGGTAACTTTTTTCATCATCCTATTGCTACTGGAAGAATCAACTTCAGCACGAGAAGTGGTAGCAGTAGGGACAGTTGAGGAAGTGAAAACAACCACGGGAGGAGCAGTAGCAGCAACGACCGGAGAAAAAACTTGAGAACCAATAGGAGCAGACACTGGAAAGGAGGCGAGAGATGCTTATTCAGAAACAAGGTCAAAATCTTCATTATCAAACGCATGGGAAAATAATTGATCGGTAAAGTCATGAGGTGCAACATTCATCTCTTCATCAGAGCTCGTTAAAATGACACTTTCAGGCTCATTCACGGGAACTGAACTTGGAGGAGGGGTGGCTTCATCATCCGAAATAACGCGCCTCCTAACCTGAGGCCTGCGCACTAAGGAACCCTATTCTCGTTCCTCTTTGCTTTCAGAGCCATGGGCTCTCTCAGCTTTTCTCTTCGATGAAGAATTTAAAATCATTTTTTGAGCAAGAGATAAAGAAAGCCTTGATGAAGTAATAGACGCTCGCTTACACTTCCAATGGGAAATTCTAACAAAAAAAAGTTAGAAATCTCCTAGTAAATACGAAAGGAAGGAAGAAAATTAACGGGAAGGATACCATGTGTTTTGACTTTCCAGCCAAACCTATGAGAAAGGTATTTCCAAGACCTTCTGTCCATAAGAGCAACCGATAACAACTTCTCTACCCAAGCACGGAAGTCTGGTATTTCATCAAAAACTTCCATGGTTGCTAAAAATAGAAAAGAAACATCCATGAGATCGTCAGTTTCTTCCTCCTTCATAAAAGAAGTAAGATATGAAAAAGAACTTATGTGCAAAATTCCATTTCTCTGGAAAAGGCATGTTCTCTTCACCACTAAACCACTTGTGGGAGCAGCAATGAAACGGACATACCAGCCACGGTCCTTATCATCTTCAGGGCTAACCAAAATCCTTTTGCTCCTGGCAGAGAGAGTAAAAACCCCTGAACGGAACAATTTAGGGGAATAAATATGATGCAAGTGTTGAGAGGGGAAGGGTAAAGAGGCAAAATTGGATAGGTATCGTAAACATGCAACAACTCTCCGTACAATAGGACCAATTTGTCCTAAGCAAACGTTGAAGAAACGACAAAATTCTATGATAACTGGGTCAATAGGGAGTCTGAAACCTAAAGTGAAAGGATATGTGTAAACGAAAGAGTAACCAGCTAGGTACGAAGTTATCCTTTGGTTTGGACTAGGAATTAAAATTGAAAAATCAGGTTTCCAGTAGCATTCTCTTCGCACAAGAAAAATCAAACCATCAGTAATCTGAGAGGGATAGACATCGACATCATGGGAAGTCATAGAAGTATCTTGGTTTCTAATAGATTCACGATCAGTGGAGAAAGACAATTTCGCAAGAATAATTTCATCAACTGTTGGTTCTCGAAGGGGCTCACTTGATTCCCTATTTCTGGTAGAAGACCTATGGGTTGAAGAAGCCCTAGTACTAGATGGAGAAGGGGTAAAACCGTTGGGTTGAGAAGAAGAACCACGAACAGATAAAGACCCTAAG
>NC_031996.1:3775740-3783831 GCF_001879085.1 Nicotiana attenuata | reverse complement strand
CCAGATCCCCAACAGCATCGAAATACTGTTCGACGTCAAAGATGAAGTTTTCCACTTCCTTGGCATTCCTAGCTCCACTGTATGGCTTTGGCTCAGGAATTTTCAGCTTCTTTGTCGCGGAAGCGGAGTTCACAGCACCTCCGATTTGGTTTCCACCTCCTCGGAGTAGGCCCTGTAAAGCAGCGTTGACAACATTGAGTTGGTCTGTCAATTTGTCAATGGTTTGTTGCATGACAGTCACCTTTTCTGCCTCTTGTGCCCTGTGGGCTAAATCCTCGGTGCGCTCCTGTTGGAGCCCCTCGAATTTCTCAAAGATTTTGGCTACCTCTGTGGCTGCCGTCTGCCGGTCTCCCTCGGAGTCGCGACTGATGTTTTCAACGTCAACTTCGACCTGAAGCACCCTGCGGTCCAGGTTGTCCAACCTTTGCAGTAGGCTGGTTCTTAGTTCAGGCACCGTATCCATAATAGGTCGCAATAACTCAACCGTCCCTTCGAGGGCCGCAATGCGGTCCCCATGATTCACCATGGTCAGAAATGGTGGTATGTCAATACGTTCCCTCGTCTGATGTCGAGCCTAGGCTCTGATACCAACTGTTACGCGGCGCCTTCCTGAGATTCCTTGGAAGGGCGACGTAAGTCTAGGCAACTGATGTCAGTGCAGTTGCTGTCCGCCAATTGAGGTCCCCTCCGTACGCTAGACGAGATTGTCAGTGCCGTACGGGAAAACCAATGTCAAGAGCAATTGAGAGAACAGAAATGAGAATTCAAAATGAAAGAAAGCTTGATTGCATTAATGAAAGCTATTACAGAAAATCAACGCGGTGTCGAGGGGGAGAGACACTAGTACAGAGAATTGCTTGCTTGCTAGAAAGTTTTGATTGCTTGATCCCCCCTAATAGTACTTAAAAAAAATAATCCAAAGTTACAAGACTAGACTTGACTAAGCTAGAGAAACATAATGGAAGTACCTGAAATAAAACTACTCTATATTTACAATGAAAATGACTTAGTTTTCTATAAGGCAGCAGCAGGCCCGTTGTCAGCAGCAGTGTCTTTGGCATCACGGTCTGCGGGCGCGGCGCTGTTGGCTTCTGCCTGCGGCTTGGCGCTCGCGAGGGATATCGGTGGGGCGACAGAGGCACCTGCGCGCTTGTCACTTGGCGCGGCCCACACCACGGGGCCGTCCGTGGTGCTAGGCATTAGGAGGTTTGCTAGGACGCCACGGGGCGCGCCCAAGGGGTCATGGGGCATGGCTAGAAAGCCGCCCATGACAGTACCCGCATCGCATGTATGATTCGTGAGCAGGGTGATTGTTTATTTTATGTTGACCACGTCGCATGGATAGTTCGCGAGCGGGGTAATAGATTCATCTATGGTTCGCGTCGTTCGACCCTTGGCAGTGGACAGTTTATTTTCTATTGGAGCGGGCCGTACGTACCACGGTGTTATTTGCGCATGCTTGTATTGCTGCCTTGAACTTATTGAAGTTGTTATTGCCTCTTCATGGCTTGAGAATATTTGGATAAATAATGAAAAGGAATTTTGGGAAAACTCCCTATAAAAGAAATAATTATTTACTTGTTTCCTCCTATTGGATTAAAAATCATGTTTATAAGAGACGCGATTTAATGAATTATTGACATCATTATTGGACCATTAGTAAGTGTCGAAGTCGACCATCTTGTTTCTACTTCTTCGAGATTAGACGGGATACTCATTGAGTACACGTTGTTTTCGTACTCATACTACACTTCTGTGCATTTTTATTGCACGGGTATATGTAACTCTAGTGGCCTACTGCGCGTAGCAGCACGGATGATTCGGTGACTAGGTGAGTTGCATTATTCGAGGCGGCCCGCAGCTAGTATAGTCCCTTCCAGTATATTGTGTTTACTTCTTGTCCACTGTATTCCGGACGGATGTTGTATTTTATTTTCCTTCTCAGTAGATGCTCATGCACTTGTGACACCGGGTTCTGGGATGGTTCTAAAATATTTTTGTATTAATTGCTTATCATTTAGTTTGAATTGAAGCGATTATCTTTTCATTTATAAAATTGAAGGAAAATCCTAGTTTCCAAGATTGTTAAAATGAGAACTTCATCAAGTAATTTGGTTGGCTTACCTGACAGCAGTGTCTGGTGCCACCACAACCCTTAGTGGATTTTGGATCGTGACAACATGGTATCAGAGCACTAGGTTCCTAGGATCTCACGAGTCATGAGCAAGTCTAGTAGAGTCTCGCGGATTGGTACGGAGACGTCTGTACTTATCTTCGGGAGGCTTCAGGACTGTTAGGAGTACTTCCCTTCTTGATTCCTCATCGTGCGATTTGATTCCTTGAGGCTTATGCCCTTGCTTCCTTCCTACTCAATCTTACACGATGCGAACCGCTTGTTATAAATCGAGAATTGAAGAACTGTAATGGTAATACAGATGTGATACGGGATGTTTCTCCCGGTATAGCTAATCAGATTATTATCGTCGCTTTGTAGCAGGATATCTTAATTTTTCAGCCCAGTAGCGGTACCTCTGAGGGCTCTGAGGCTAGGCACAAGTTGCCATGATGCTTATGAACTATTGTTCCGCAGTATTGATATGATGGTAGGACATTTGCCTACGTGTCAGGGCGGTAAATGACTTGAAGGGAGGTTTACTCAATGCATAATCAAGAGATTCAGTATTTTATTCCCGGCAGGGGAAAGGCAATCGGACTAAGAATGGTCAGATGTGGGCTGGTGGAGTAATGGGACTTGGTATTTGCAAGCGTAGTGGAGCTTTCTTCTATGATGGGATGTTGTTGTCTTAATTGAACATACTAAGTTTGTCGGTGTTATGATCTTCCACAATTCGCCTTGGGGTAAGACATTGTGAAATAGTATTGAAGATGCGGTTGTCAGATACCGTGGGATGCGGTAGTTCAGGATTGAATAAGTGTTTCTAATGTCGACGGTTCTAGGAGGATGATCTGCGAAAATGTTTAAAGTTAGCAGCAAACATGGGTCCAAGTGCTACAGAGATAGATTTTATTTAAGGCAACAATTGAGCAGCAAAGTATGAGGAAGGACATGTGGGAAGTGTCAGGTGGTGTTTAAAACTTCTAGAAGGCCAGGTACGAGAAGCGCAAGTCGATTGGTTGATTAAAGAATCGAGTTTGCCCGAAGTGGGAGAGTGGCGGATGTTGCATATGGGCTTGGTAGTAGGATGACTACGCGCCTTAAGGAGAGTTTGGATCGATTTGGGAATTTTAGTAATTGGTGATTGGGGTCTACGGGTCTAATTTGAAGTATGGTTTATTATGCGACAGGAGATTTTCTAAAACGAAAAGGAGCTGCTTAAAAGGAAGAAGGATGCAGCATAACTTTGAATTGGAAGGATGTTGCCGCACAATTAATTGATGTCCACGAGGGGTGAGTGGAGTTGTACAGCTGGAGAGAGAGCTCGGATTCAGGATGGGTTATAGATGTCATAGTGATTGTACCCCATGCAGCAACGTTGGAAGATGTCGGGGAGTGATTTCCACAGGTGGGTTATTCCTGTGAGCAGTTTAGCGGTCGCGTGGTTGGCAAGGTTTCTGCGAAGAATTCTATTGGTTGTACAGCGAAGGGATCGGTCGTGCGAATGTTGTTGATGATTCAGAGTATAAAAAGGGGGTTTCCATAGTAAGATATCGGGAATTTCGGTGGTTGATTGCGCAAGGTTACGTCAATAAGAGATAAAGAGCCCTGGTGAATGCCAGAGTTGTGTAATAATGGCTTCAAGCTAAGTGGGAGAGTCCCACCGCCTATGATTGGGTTGCATGGTTAACTACTTGCGAGGTTTCTGGTTCTTACCATATTGATGGGTTACTCCAGCTACGAGAAAAGAACATAAGTGGTAATTTGAGCAAAGGAATTGTTAAAGGCGTGCTATGGTTGGCCTTATTGGCTCATGTTCAGATTCAGAAGAGATTCAGGATTCGTGCTTTGTATAGATGCGGGTTCCAAAGGAAGTGATTCGGCCGGGTTCTTTGCCGAGAGGGTATTCATGTGATAGAAGATTCATGGAGTTTATTAAATTCGGGGCCAAGTCAGAGCGGGTGGCTCTCAACAACGGTCCTAGTGAACTCAAAAGTTAAAGTGCGATGCCTAATGGTTTCGAGCCTATAGGTACGGTTAAGAATCAAGCTTGATAGAAGCCTATGAGAAGAGGCACAGAATGTTCTATGATGTTTTGACTTGCGATGTAGCAATTGGGAGGTACGAAATGGTTCGTGGGATTTGAGACAACATGGTCTCGTGATTCAGGGTCACTCGGGATGAGTGCGGATGGAGTGCGTTAAGTGTTGAATGGAGTTATTATTGTTTCTATGGCCATTAAGGATAAATTGGAAGAAGAGGGATTGGGTAGCCATAGTCGAATTGGCATATTGCTGGTAATGATCAGTTCTTTCAGCGTGATCAAGTTACGCAAGTGAAATGTGTGCGGTGCGTGCGAGGCTTGTCGGCCGCCGTAGTTGGTAATATTCAGAAAGTACTCTAGTGTTATGGCCTGTTATGTGTAGGCGGATCCCAGAAGGGCTATGGTGGCTTAGACCACTACCTAGAGATTTCCATATTCTACGGTCATGGGAATTTACCTGTGTGTTGCTAAGGTTCTGCTGAAGTGAGTTAAGTGGGAAGTTTTATATGATGAAGTGTTAACCTAATAGTGGTTCCGAAGCTAAGATGAAAAAACGAGTTCTATCACATATTGGCATGTTAAGTGCAGTGAGTGGCATGGAATTTGAAGTGAAGATCAAGGTAGCAGTTCGGTGTTGTCAAGGATGTCACGAGCTCGGATGAGCAGGAAAGGAGTTTCGATGTTTAAGGTAAGTTGGTTTTGTCATCAGCGTCACCTGAGATTGGCATTTTGTTAAAAGGGCTTTGCATCTTGGTTAATGATTCTTGATCGCTTTTTAGCGTTAGTGCGACCGGTGGTTTGGAGGTACGACCCAGTTAATTGTTATGGTAGGTTATGGGAGTGTGTCCCACAGGAAGATTGTATAAGTGTGGCAGGTAGTCACTGGATTGATTAAAGACTTAAACCAAGTATTGAGGTGGTGATGATACCGTTGATTTGAGAATATATGCCCGGAGGGCACTCAGTTTATTGAGTTGTGGACTGCGGAGGATTACTCCTGTGTGATGGTTGTTCTTGTGTGTTATGAGAAACGGGAGGTTAGTATGGACCTTTGAAGGGTCGTTAGCCTAGTTCAGTGCGATTAGAATCGGCTTGAGGTCGGTGGGTGGATTTAAATGTGAATATGGGCTCTATATCAGGCCAAACGTGTTCATTCAGTAATGCGCTCCTTATGGAGGAGTAGTCAGGTTGTTACCTCGTTGTCAGATATTTCATGTAATGATACATTGCGCCATGTGAGTTGTGAGACGGCTTGGTATATTTCTTGTGTGTTGAGGTTCCGCGTAGAAATGATGTTATATGAGCAAAATGGCTCTTGAGATTCAGATTGTATATCACACCTTAGTTGTGCTGGAGTTTGTAACTTATGGCACTATATGTCTCCCCAGGGATGGTATTATGCACCTAGCGTGCTTGTGACCGATATTCGGCATTTTATTAAAATGAGCAATCTAGCTCGGTGTGTATCTCCTTATGTGAGTTTTATAGGTGGATCGGGTGGCATGCCGCCATGGTTATGTTGTTTCGATCGGGTTGCGCGCCGTAACAGGGTGATGCGGAGTACAGTTCCCCGTATCTGTTTTTATGTGTTTTGTTTCCTATCTTTATGAGGAAAGCTCATATTGGCTGTGTGCCCGTGTCGCATGTATGATTCGCGAGCGGGGTATTTGTTTAATTGTGCCGATCGCGTCGCATGTATGATTCGCGAGCGGGGTAATTTGATTCTTTTCAGAGTTCGTTTTCATTGTATCGCGTTCGAATTGGTAGCCTATTGGCACATGGTGGCGTCATATGAGACTTTTGATTATGTCCGAGGTGGCTTACTGCCTGAGCATTTCGTACTGGGTGAGACGAGATCATTGAATTCGAAATCAGTGTAATCTGAGTATATGAAGTATATTAAGGAACTAAGACCATTATTCGGTTCAGAATGAGGTGAGGGTTCTTGTCAGGAGCATAGACCCAATGATTTGTTGATTCAGCAATTGGTTATGAAATTCTACGCCTATCTTCCGTTGTGGCGGTATTATAAGAGTTAGAGTAAGAGCTATGCATATCATGAGGTGCGTTGTGAGCATCAGAGTCATGGAATTTCGACTAAATTGATCGGAGAATGTTATTGTGGTCCTATGAAAAAAAAATGGTGCGAGGGCTAAATTCAGCTAAGGTATGCAGTCGTGTTTTGGTGCTACGTATAGATGTTGATATGGAAAGCGTATGTTGGAAACAGGCCTAGCATTGAATTCTGGATGTTGGAATTGGACTTTAAGGCTTATTTGCTTGAATAAAAGGAAATATCTTCAGAATTGATTGAGCTAATGTGCTCAACAGAGTTATGGTAGCACGGGAAGGTGCATGAGGTGTTAAACAGTGATTTCAGACTACTTCAGTGTAGTTCTCAGCACGTTCGAGGACGAACGTATGTTTAAGTGGGAGAGAATGTAACTACCCGACCAGTCATTTTGGGCCCTAGCATGTCGTTCAGCAGTCAGAGGCCATGAGCAGCTTCATTTTAGGTATTATGACTTGTGCGTGCGGTCGGAATTGAATTCCGGGAAGTTCGGAGTTGAATTGGAGAGAGAAAATTCTCATTCCGGGAAGCTTTAAAGTTGGAAGGAAATTAAACCTAGGATTTGGATTTTTGAGTAAAAGACCTCGGAATCGGGATCTGAAGGTTCTATCAAGTTCGTATGATGATTTCAGACTTGGGCGTATGCCCGGTTCGGGTTGTGGATAACCCGGGAGCATTTTGGCGCCTATTGTGGAAGTTAGCATTTTGAAGAAATTTCATAAGTTTGGCTTGAAGTGCATTTCAGTGTTATCGATGTCCGTTTGGGATTCCGAGTCTGTGAATAGCTATGTATGGTGATTCTAGAGTTGGGAGCGCGATCGGGAGTGAATTCGGAGGTCCGTAGGTCATTTTAGAGTCATTTGGCTAAAGATAGAAATTTGAAGATTTTTAAAAAGTTCGATCAGAAGTGGACTTTTTGATATCGGGGTTCGGAATCCAATTCCGGAAGTTGGAGCGGGTCCGTAACGTCGAATATGACTTGTGTGCAAAATTTGAAGTCAATCGGACGTGATTTGATAGGTTTAAACATCGAAAGTAGAAGTTTGAAATTCTAAAGTTCATAAAGCTTGGATTGGAGGTCGATTCGTGGTTTTAGCGTTGTTTGATATGATTTGAGGCCTCGAGCAAGTCCGTAACGTGTTTTGGGACTGGTTGGTATGATTGGTTGGGGTCCCGGTGGCCTCGGGTGGATTCCGGGTGGTTAACGGATCGAAAATGGAATTTTTGGAAGGCTGAACTGGCCGGTTGCTGTCAGAACCGCACCTGCGAGAATTGGGGCCGCAGAAGCGGCCAAAGGAGCCGCAGATGCGTTTTGGGCTAGAAGAGAAGGGACCGCAGATGCGGGCATATTTCCACAGATGCGGGACCGCACCTGCGGTCGCAGAAGCGGAAATAAGGGGGGCCTAGGAAGGACCGAAGATGCGGTAGAGTGGCCGCACCTGCGGAACCGCAGAAGCGGTCAGAGGACCGCAGGTGCGGAAATTGCTGGAGGCAGAAGGGTGTTTTAAAATCGGGGTTTGAGTTCATTTCACCCATTTTTCTCTTGGTATGGGCGATTTTGGAGAGCTTCAAGTGGGGTGTTTCATCATCATCGATAAGGTAAGCTAACCCCACCTATCTTGAGTTAAATATTTTGATTTTGTAGGGATTTTAGCATGTAAATTGGTAGAAATTGAGGATTTGAGGGAAAACCTAGAAAATTAGTATTCTTGGAGTTTGACCACGATTTTGGGTATGAAATTTAGAGAAATTATATATTGAGTTCGTGAAACTATGGGTAAACTTTATCTTCGGAATATTTTGGAATCCGGGCACGTGACGCCCGAAGGTAAAATTTTGTCTAAATTTTCGTTCGGGGTT
>NC_031996.1:3740962-3775720 GCF_001879085.1 Nicotiana attenuata | reverse complement strand
CAATACCTTTGCTTTTTGCACGACCCAATTCCCATACCTATATTAAGGAACTAAGACCATTATTCGGTTCAGAATGAGGTGAGGGTTCTTGTCAGGAGCATAGACCCAATGATTTGTTGATTCAGCAATTGGTTATGAAATTCTACGCCTATCTTCCGTTGTGGCGGTATTATAAGAGTTAGAGTAAGAGCTATGCATATCATGAGGTGCGTTGTGAGCATCAGAGTCATGGAATTTCGACTAAATTGATCGGAGAATGTTATTGTGGTCCTATGAAAAAAAAATGGTGCGAGGGCTAAATTCAGCTAAGGTATGCAGTCGTGTTTTGGTGCTGCGTGTAGATGTTGATATGGTGAGCATATGTTGGAACAAGCCTGGCAGAGAATTCCGGATGTTGGAATTGGGCTCTAAGGTTTATTTGCTTGAATAAAAAGAAATATCTTCAGAATTGATCGAGCTAATGTGCTCAACTGAGTCTTGGTAGCACGGGAAGGTGCAGGAGGTGTTAAACAGTGATTTCAGACTACTTCAGCGTAGTTCTCAGCACGTTCAAGGACGAACGTATGTTTAAGTGGGAGAGAATGTAACGACCCGACCGGTCGTTTTGAGCTCTAGCGCGTCGTTCAGCAGCATGAGGCCATGAGCAGCTTCATTTCAGGTATTATGACTTGTGCATGCAGTCGGAATTGAATTCCGGGAAGTTCGGAGTTGATTTGGAAAGAGAATTCTCATTTCGGAAGTTCAAAGTTGGAAGAACTGACTAGGATTGAATTTCTGAATAAACGACCTTGGAATCAGGATTCGGAGGTTCCAGCAGGTTCGTATAATGATTTCGGACTTGGGTGTACGTTCGGGGCGGATTTTGGATGACCCGGGAGCATTTTGGCGCCTATTGTGGAAGTTGGCATTTTGGAAGAAAATTCCATAAGTTTGGCTTGAAGTGCATTTCAGTGTTATCGATGTCCGTTTGGGATTCCGAGTCTGTGAATAGATCTGTATGGTGATTCTGGAGTTGGGAGCGCGATCGGAAGTGAGTTCGGAGGTCCGTAGGTCATTTGAGTCATTTGGCTAAAGATGAAAATTTGAAGGTTTTTGAGAAGTTTGACCGGAAGTGGACTTTTTGATATCGGGGTCGGATTCCGATTCCGGAAGTTGGAGTAGGTTCGTAATGACGAATATGACTTGTCTGCAAAATTTGAGGTCAATCGGACTTGATTTGATAGGTTTAAACATCGAAAGTAGAAGTTTGAAAATTTAAAGTTCATAAAGCCTCGATTGGAGGTCGATTCGTGGTTTTAGCATTGTTTGATATGATTTTAGGCCTCGAGCAAGTCCGTAATGTGTTTTGGGACTGGTTGGTATGATTGGTTGGAGTCCCGAGGGCCTCGGGTGGATTCCGGATGGTTAACGGATCGGAGATGGGATTTTGGAAGGGCTGATCTTGCTGGTTGCTGTCATAACCGTACCTGCGAGAAAGGGGCCGCAGGTGCGGATTTTGGTCTAGAGCAAAGGGACCGCAGATGCGGTCAGGGTGCCGCAGAAGCGGGACCGCACCTGCAGAAGAAGGAGCCGCAGATGCGGTTTGGGCTAGAAGAGAAGGGACCGCAGATGCAGTCATATTTCCGCAAATGCGGGACCGCACCTGCGGTGGAGAAGTCACAGAAGCGGAAGAGGGGCAGCCTGGTGAGGACCGCAGATGCGGTATTGGAACCGCACCTGCGGAACCGTGGAAGCGGTTTGGAAGCCGCAGGTGCGGAAAGAGCTGGAGGCGGAATGTTGTATTAAAGTCGGGTTTTGGCCATTTCCTATTATATTTTCTTGGCTTGGGGGCGATTCTTGGAGGGTTCAAGAGAGGATTTTCATCATCAACGATAAGGTAAGCAATCCCACCTATTTTGATTTAAATACATCAATTATGTATGGATTTGAGCATGAAATTTGTAGAAAAATTGAGGGTTTGAGGGAAAACCTAGAAAATTAGTATTCTTGGATTTTGACCACGATTTTGGGTATGAAATTTAGAGAAAATTATATATTTGAATTCGTGAAGCTATGGGTAAACTTATTCTCCGAAAATTTTGGAAATCCGGGCACGTGGACTCGAGGGCAATTTTGTTAACTTTTCGTTCGGGGTTAGGAATTGTTATAAAATGGACTATATTGAGTAATTGNATTCGCGATCAGGGTGATTGTTTATTTTATGTTGACCGCGTCGCATAGATAGTTCGCGAGCGGGGTAATAGATGAATCTATGGTTCGCGCCGTTCGACCCTCGGCAGTGCACAGTTTATTTTCTGTTGGAGCGGTCCGTACGTACCACGATGTTATTTGTGCATGCTTGTATTGTTGCCTTGAACTTATTGAAGTTGTTATTGCCTGTTCATGGCTTGAGAATATTTGGATAAATAATGAAAAAGAATTTTGGGAAAACTCCATATAAAAGAAAATAATTGTTTACTTGTTTCCTCCTATTGGATTAAAAATCATGTTTATAAGAGTCCGCGATTTAATGAATTATTGACATCATTATTGGACCATTAGTAAGTGTCGAAGTCGACCATCTCGTCTCTACTTCTTCGAGATTAGACGGGATACTCATTGAGTACACGTTGTTTTCGTACTCATACTATACTTCTGTGCATTTTTGTTGCACAGGTATATGTAACTCTAGTGGCCTACTGGGCGTAGCAGCACGGATGATTCGGGGACTAGGTGAGTTGCATTATTCGAGGTGGCCCGCAGCTAGTATAGTCCCTTCCAGTATATTGTGTTTACTTCCTGTCCATTGTATTCCGGACGGATGTTGTATTTTATTTTCCTTCTCAGTAGATGCTCATGCACTTGTGATACCGGGTTCTGGGATGGTTTTAAAATATTTTTGTATTAATTGCTTATCATTTAGTTTGAATTGAAGAGATTATCTTTTCATTTATAAAATTGAAGGAAAATCCTAGTTTCCAAGATTGTTAAAATGAGAACTTCATCAAGTAATTTGGTTGGCTTGCTTGACAGCAGTGTCCGGCGCCACCACGACCCTTAGTGGATTTTGGATAGTGACAGGAGGAAAGATCTTTCTGTTAGTCAGAGTAATCCTGTACCAATGCTCAACCTAATCAGTTTCGTCTCCAAGCTAGATGATATTTCCATTATCATGGCGGATTATAGAGAAAGTTCTCCGATTTGAGAAAGATATAAGTGATCACGTCCAAATGCACACCTCAATCGAGATATGTAACGGTCGTATGCAATAATAAAATCCAACTAAGAGTTGGGGTCGAATTCGCATGGAGTTAAGATGGGAGCTAGGAGTATATATTCAAAATGAGCAAGTGAAGTATCTAGATTGCACTTCCACAATGATATTTTTGTTTCTATTTCTAATGTTAATCTAAGGATTGCAAAATAAAGACTGGAGACTAGAGATAGTTATTTTTGAGGTTTTCTAAATATATAAAAGGCCTAGGGCTGTGACCATGGCCTAAGTATTTTCCTAATGGGATGAAGACTTTAATGCTTGTTTTGTTGATCAGGGTGTATTATAGCTCACAACTCTACGTTTCCCACTCAATACCTCTCGGTCAGAGAGTGATTTGCCCAATTTGGCTTTCTCAAGAACAAATGGGTATCAACCAAAATAATTGATAAGAGCTCAAGTTGGGTTGTTGCTATCTCTAGGTTGAACCCTTTAATTGGGTTAATCAATCTCTTGATTGAACCAATTCCTTGTTAGCTAAGTTATCCTAGACTAGGTCTCTCTTTCTCAAGTAGAGACTAAGTCAAATAGGCATGAGTTAGTGTTTGCAACCATTAATTCCACAATTAAATAATGAAGAAAGCTAAATAATAAACACAATCATAAACAAGCACTAAATTAGATACCCATAAGGTTTACACACTAGTGTTGGGTCACAACAATCTAGCTACTCATACTTGGGTTTGAAGACAATGGAGAAGAAAAGCTAATAAAACTCTTGGAAGATTAAAATAAAGAAATCTAACGTAAAAACACCAATGTCACACCTCGTTTTTTCCGATGGGATAGGGAGTTTTTCCAATTTAAGTGACATAATCGAAACGGGATTATTTATTCGAATTCAGAGTCGCCACTTGGGATAATTTATGGTGTCCCAAGTCACCGGTTTAAAATTCCGAATCGAGAAAATTTGACTCTGTTTTACAGTCCGCGAAATACAAAAATTCGGGTAAGGAATTCTGTTAACACGGGAGAAGGTGTTAGGCATTTGCGGATTCTGTGGTTCTAGCACGGTCGCTCAACTATTATTAATTGGCCTAATTATCTGATTAATAATATATTTAATACCTATTGCATTTTTAGCTTATCAACTGCTTTTAATTATTTATGGAGTTATTTCTGGAACAAGTTACGATTATTATACACTTGTTTGTTTTTGTACATGTTGCGAATCGTGTCACGGGAACCGTACTCACAATCTACAACACGTGTATTTTTATTAATGTTCGAAGTTGGAGTCGGGTCATATGAAATGTGCACCCGGATTTGGGAATTATATATCACAACTATGTCACGGGAACCGTACCCGTAGTTATGATGATTTATTATAACGCGCCTAAAGAAAACTATGAATGTTCATGGTTTCATTAATCTATCCTAAAATCTGAGATTAAACATGGCAAAATGTATGGGAAAAACATGTTGAAAGATAGCATCTTGTTCTTTTGAATCCACAATGAAACGAACCCTTCCTGCCACGAGCCTAGATAATGATTAGTAATGTGACCCATTCCATTTGGCCTTTAGTCAATTCTTAATTACTTTGAAAGAAATCAGAATGAACTAAGAATGCATCAAATAACATCATCGTGAACAGGAATAACCAATCAACATAAAACTTGGCAAATTCGAGATACTATAAACAAAAATCTAAAGGCATAACAACATTCTTGACACAATGAATTTAAATACAACAATTTGAGCTACATTAAAGAGCCCAGTCACGTTTTAACAAGCTGAAATTAACTATTGTATTTTTTGGGGTACGAATATGGGCTATAGAATGAGCCCAGTAATATGAAAGCTTTGATTATACTGCCAGTGCAGTCTTAAGGGGAATTCTGCATGAATAAAAGGAAACAGATACTAATGAATCGACAAACCATTGATCCTGAACTGAATTAAAAAGTTTCAATGATAGAATTTCAAATCTATGATTTAATTACAACAACTTTTTCAAGAGAGGTCATTCCTGGCACATTACTGAATATCCAATTCGATGAGCAGACAAGGACAAGCTATTTATACACTTGTCTTCAACGAACTAAATTTTCAAGCGAATCCAGACATTAAAATGAACTACTAAGCATTTGATATTGAACAACCAACTTAAGCATGGATTGAAACAGCAGGCTTATCATTTTTTAAGTAAGAGCTAAAAAGGAAAAAAAAAGAGCTGAATAACTTAAAAGAACATGAAGGTTGAAGTTTAACATGAACGACTTCATTAATTTCAGCATGAGAACATCTTCCACACAAGCATGTTCACATTCCATTTGCCATTCATGGTTCAAAAAGTACCTGGATACAACAGGTAAACAGAATAAGAAAAGGTATCTTTGAGATCAACAGGAGATAACAGGAAACAGTAGAATCAGCAGCAAAGAAACAGTAGTAAAATCAACTCACAACTTGAGTGTCAGCTCATATCTTAGCTCGAGAACCCAGAAATTCAAAGAAACTCCTTCCAAAATTTTGAAAAGAGAAAAAGTAGGAAAGCTGAAATCTTGATTTTTTAGGAGATTTTAGGTTTGTTTCCGTGTCCTCAATGAATGAGAAGGATCTTTTTATTGGAAATTGTAGGGCAACCCTGACCTGATTTCCTAATTCCCTTTTTACCCTTCAAACTTTGTTATTTTACCTCCTGGACCCTAAAAACCAGCTGAGCTATCTTCATTTCTTTGCATGCAAACCTTACCTTATCCTCTAGAAACTTCTTTTTCTAACAGAAAATATTCTTTAGGTTTAAATATCCAAAGTAACCCCTGATACCCGTGTATTTACTCCCCACACTAATACCAAACTGGGCCATCTGACCCAAAACTCAGGCCTAAACAAGTGGGCTTTCTACTCCCCAAGCCAGTAACACACATAATTTCAAATATATACGAAATGAAAATCGAATGACAAACATGTAAATTTTGAATGCCAAAATGATTGAACTGGCTATGATGCTAAAGAACTATAAGCTCAACTCATTAATTAATGAAACAGAAAACCTAATCAGAACAAAAATTAAATGAAAATACACAACGAAACATAAACAAAATCTTATCAGTGGTTAATAGAACAATGTTTTTCTTTTTTTTTTTAAATAAAAAACATAATGTTAGAACAAACACAATCAACAAGACAAGATAGAAAGGACAAGAGAATACCCAAGAAGAAGGATGGACTGAAGCCGGATTCTGGTCACATTTCGAAATGGTTCGAAACTGACCCAAAATGATTGTTCTTGTCAAGAGCAATCTATTTGGGTGAGCTTCGAAACAAATGAACAACAATATTTGCAGAAATCCCTAAACATGCAAAACTAGGTTTTCCTTTGAATTTCAGATCTGAAATAAAAGAATTTGGTGGGGATTTAGGGAAAACCAGTTATGGATTTGGAAAGAGGAGGGAATGGTGATTGTATGGTGACAATTTGGGATGATTTGGAGCGTCACCTCCACCGTGAGGCGATTTCCGGCGGGCGGCAGCTAGGGTTTGGGAGTGGAGATTGAGGACGGTTAGGGTTTGGGAGTGGAGATTGAGGGCGGCTAGGGTTCGTGTGTTGAGAGACGGGGGGGGGGGGGGGGTAGGGGGAATGGGAAGGGGTCTCTAGGTCTAGGCGGGGTTAGGACAGTTATATGGTAGGGGGGTTAGTTCCAGTCCGTTAGATCAAGGATGATCAACGTCTGGGATCGATTGTTACCGAAACGGCGTCGTTTTGGCGCATGAATACTGGACCGGTTGGGTGGGCTTTGGACTTGGGGCGGATCAGGGTGTTGGGCTCAGAAATGGTTTTGGCCCTATTTCGGGTCCAAACCAAATTTTCTTTTCTTCTTTTTTGCATTGACTTGATTTCTTTTAATTTCAAATTTTAAATATTAATAAACTTAATTAAACCAAAATTAAGTCCTAAGCAAAACAATAATGTAAAATTGACTTAATTATCTATTTCTAATATTAAAATAATTAATTGATTTAAAACTAATGAATGAAAGGTACTAATTTATAAACTAAAGCTAAAATGTGGAATAATCTATATTTTTTGATTTTCTTCTATTAATGCAATCAATTAACAACTTAAACCTAAAAATGCAAATATCAACCTAAAAATGCAATGCATGAAACTTGAATATTTTTTTCCGGGTATTTTCTATTTTTTCAAAATATAAAAAATGCAACTAAAATGCAAACAATTAAGCAGATATTCCTAAAAATTCTATAAAAATTAAAATAAACTAGAAAACAACTATTTTGTGATTTTGTAGGAGTTTTTTGGTCGGGCAAAAATCACGTGCTCACAGCTGCCCCTCTTTGTTCGGAAACACGAAGAGTTTTCGGGCAAAGATAAAGTGAGCGAATACAAGCGATTTTTGCCCGTTTGGATACTCCAATGGAAGCATTTTGAAAGTCTGACCGATCTTTGCTTTCGAGGTTGCCTACATATCCTTGGCTATAAAGGAATCAGGTCAGTGTAGTTCTGGAAGTTTTGGTAGGTGGGATTACCGAGAAGCTGTGATTTCACTGCTGCTGCCGCTGTTACTACTCACTGAACTCCTTATTACACCGAAATCAAAATGAAAAGAAGCGAGGCAAATCTATCAGCTATAAGTTACAATATTCCTATCTATATGTCTTCAAACTTGATCTTGATACTCCTGCACTTCTGCCGCGCATGTTGAACTGTTGACTTGCGCTCTCGAGGCAAACTTCTGTTATTTCTAACTTGAATTGATCCCATTCTTTAGGCGGGTTCTTGCTCTTTTCTTGGACTCTGAACTTAACTCTAAAATGAATTCCCTCGTTCTCCAGGTGGGTGCCTGCTACTTGACTTAATGCTTGACATGAACTTCCTCGTTCTCCAGGTGGGTGCCTGCTACTATGACAAAACAGACAAAACAGAAGAAACTTTTCTGTCCTAGTTTGGTACCGGGAACATCTGTAGGTGTTAATCGGATCCTGTTAATCAAAAGATCTCTCAGAATTTAAAAGATAAATCCCATTAGAGCTTGAAACTGTATCCCATTATCCAGGAGGGTCCTGAAAACATGAAAAATTAAATTCCATTATCCAGGAGGGTCCTGACAACTTAAACTAAATCCCATTATCCAGGAGAGTCCTGAAAACTTGATATTAAATCCTATTATCCAGGCGGGTCCTGACAACTTAAAAATGTATACCATTATCCAGGAGGGTCCTAACAATTTTAACTAAATCCCATTATCCAGGAGGATACTGAAAATTTAAACTAAATCCCATTATCCAGGAGGGTCCTGGAAATTTGAAAACTGAATCCCATTATCCAGGAGGGTCCTGAAAATTTAAACTAAATCCCATTATCCAGGAGGGTCCTGAAAGCTCGAAACTATATCCTATTATCCAAGCGGGTCCTGACAACCTGAAAATGTATCCCATTATCTATGAGGGTCCTGACAATTTAAACTAAATCCCATTATCCAGGAGGGTCCTGAAAATTTAAACTAAATTCAATTATCCAGGAGGGTCCTGAAAATTTAAACTAAATCCCATTATCCAGGAAGGTCCTGAAAATTGAAACTATATCCCATTATCCAGGGGGGTCCTGAAAACTTGAAACTATATCGCATTATCCAGGAGGGTCCTGAAAGCTCGAAACTATATCCCATTATTCAGGAGGGTCCTGGAAACTTGAAACTAAATCCCATTATCCAGGAGGGTCCTGAAAACTTAAAACTATATCCCATTATCCAGGCGGGTCCTGACAACTTGAAATTAAATCCCATTATCCAAGGAGGGTCCTGACAATTTGAAAACAAAATCCCATTATCCAGGAGGGTCCTGACAACTTGATTACATCCCATTATCCAGGAGGGTCCTGAAACTTAAACTAAATCCCGTTATCCAGGAGGTTCCTGATAATTTAACTGCATCCCATTATCCAGGAGGGTCCTGAAAATTTGAAACTATATTCCATTATCCAGGAGGGTCCTGACAATTTGAAAATGAAATCCTATTATCCAGGAGGGTCCTGATAATTTGAAAACGAAATCCTATTATCTAGGAGGGTCCTGACAACTTAACTACATCCCATTATCCAGGAGGGTCCTGACAATTTAACTACATCCCATTATCTAGGAAGGTCCTGAAAATTTGAAACTATATCCCATTATACAGGAGGGTCCTGATAATTTGAAAACGAAATCCCATTATCCAGGAGGGTCCTGACAACTTAATTACATCCCATTATCCAGGAGAGTCCTGAAACTTAAACTAAATCCCATTATCCAGGAGGGTCCTGACAATTTAACTACATCCCATTATCCAGGAGGGTTCTGAAAATTTGAAACTATATCCCATTATCCAGGAGGGTCCTGATAATTTAAACTAAATCCCATTATCCAGGAGGGTCCTGAAAATTTAAACAAAATCCCATTATCCATGAGGGTCCTGAAACTTAAACTAAATCCCATTATCTAGGAGGATCCTGAAACTAAAACTAAATCCCATTATCCAGGAGGGTCCTGAAAACCTACGGCTGAACCTATTTGGCACATGCTTTCCTAATGGAGGGTTCCTGCAGAACAAATGAAATTTCCTGCCCCTGTTACAATCAAAGAAATCTTATCAGTTTGAAAATGTGGTGGTTAGTTTGCGGTATTCTTGCAGAAGGTGGCGGCCTTTCCACTGCCATGCTTTGTTCCGATTAGTTGATTTGGGCTAACAAAGAATTGTTTGACCTTCTGATCGAACCTCAACCACAGAACCCTGAATGACCCGATTAGCTTACACTCAGCCTGTTATTTAACAACTCTGTCTTGCCAATTTTGAACCGTTATACTTCCTCAAAATTCACGAGCCACTTGACCGCTTGAACTCCCATTAAAACTTTATTGCTTATTCTGAATCATGCCATTTGTGATGTGCTCTGGCCGAACTTTTGCTTTGTGCAATTGAAAGTTGTTAATAGACTTTAAAATCCTTTCTTGCTTGCTTAATAGGGCTACCATTGAGAAAGACTTAGAGAAGTAGACCCAAAAGAAAATGAAACGAAGTGATTTCGAGAATTAGGAATAAAGAAGAAAATTTTGAACCAAGATGACTATTTGAGGAAGAATGGAAAAAAAAATTATCTGAGTGAAGCAGCTGGCACCAATGATCATGACATGCATTTTGTATTAATCAGCCCAGTCCATTCACCCAATCACATTTCAGTTCATGCCCCGTCTTCATACTTTACGATCGGGATTCCCATAATCCAATCTCTCTGCAAAGTCACAAACCTCATTCAGCTTGTAGTGCCCTGAAGGGTTTTCACCAGCAAACCTCTCTCATTTGTTTATCTCTCAACTCATTGTCGCCTTACGGTACCCGTGAGAGTTTTTACCAGTAAGACTCTCTCATTTAATTTTCTCTCAGCTTTCCATCAACCTACGGTGCCCGGGAGGGTTTTCACCAATAAGAATCTCTCATTTATTCATTTTTACCTTGTGCCCATGAAAGTGTTACCATGGTGTGAATCATACCTCTAGCTCGCTTGACTTGGCATTTTTCAAAGATTTATCGGAAGGTCTTTCTTTGGACCTTAGTGTAGGCTTTTGGACGTGGTTAGAAAGAAAAAGGCGGTAGGCAAGCTCAAAAACAGTTTCAAATAACAGGGTTCAAAATTACAACTTTTGGAATCAGATCTTTCGCAACACCACAACTTCTGCCCCAGTTTCTTTAAGTCTGGTGAATTTTGGATTTTTGTTTTGATGGGACCGAACCACAGGGCTGCCTACGTATCCTTATAAGGAATCAGGTCGAACGTAGTTCAAGACATAGGAGTTGCTTGGTTTTTGTTACTTTTCTTTTCTTTTCCTTTTCTTTCTTTTGCTTTACTTTTTCTATTTTTCTCTTTTCTCTTTTTCTTTTTTTTTATTTATATTTCTAAAGTCTACTTCCGATTCCAAAAGAGGGGTATAAAAGAAAATAAATAAGGCTCAAAAGGGGTAACAAAGGATAAAAGCTTTTAGATAGCAGAATAAAATGCCTTAGTCATTCCAATCTTCGAAACATGCCAAATACAAACAACACAATTGAAGACAAACCAAAGAAATCATACATAATATCTTTTGACTGCATCTGAATTGATAGCCATATCTACACATTTGCCTTCTTTATCTGCTAAATACAAAGCACCATTGGGCAACACTCTCGTTACAATGAACGGCCCTTGCCAGTTTGGGGCAAACTTGCCTTTAGCTTCAGCCTGATGTGGAAGAAATGCATTTTAACACTGACTGATCTACCTCAAACTGTTTGAGAGACATTTCCTTGCTATATGCTCTTATCAACCTCTTGATTTCCCAGACAAACTGCCTCAATTTCACTCAATTCAAGCTTCAAGTTGTGCGTGAATCTTTATTTATTTCCTCAAACACATCTTTTATCATATTCAACACTATGTTTCATTATTTCATGATTATATTGGCTTTCAAGATCTGGCTAAAAACTCTGATGCATGTCATGTCACTAGAACTGGCCTGAAGAGAACTATGTATAAGAAAAGAACTAAACGAAGACTGCAAATAATAGAAAAACAAAATCTCATTTTGACCAAAGGATGGAAGGGTTTGAACAACAGAATAAAATCTATATTAAAGCCCTAAAAAAAATCCTAGATGACAGACTTAGAGACGCAAAACTAACTAACAAGACTCCTAGAAACAGGCAAAAGAGGATGGAAAGGTTTGAATCAACATAACAAACAAGATAAAATATGGGCTACAACCCTGAAATAACCAGATAGCAGAAAAGATGTCAAAATCAACTGCCAAGACTCCTTCCCGATGAGTAAATGAGGTGCTTTCTAATTACCAAAATCGAGATCCTAGCCACTGAGTTGCACATCAAAATTATTGGGACCTTCACCTGTTGATACCCAATTTTTTCCTATATATTTTTAATAGGCAAAATACTTTCAAAATAGCATATGCATGCATATATAAGTATGTCCAAATGTTTTATTATTTTTCCTTAAATTCTAAAGATTATTAAATCAATTTATTGCCCTATTTTATCCTTAAAAATCCAATAATAATTTCCAAAATTATTTTTTTGATGATTCATTTATTGGATTCTCATATTTATGATAAAACATAACTAAGATAATTTTTGCATATTTTTACAAATTGATTTAGTATTTTTTAAGCTAAATTGCATACAATTGCAATATTAGCCTCTTTTAAGATCTAATTGCGGTTATATTCATAAAATTAAGCCCAGTATTTTTAAATTGATAATTATAAATTATAAATCTTTTTAATGCTTTTAAGTTGTTTTCAGAAATTAATCTGCTATTTTTTATAAAATAAATAAGGGAAAAGTGGCTATTTAAAATCTAGCCCCAATTGCATTTCAATTACAACCTGAATTGGACCTCCAATTTAAACCCAATTACCCCAACCCAATTACAATCTGAACCAACCCAAACCCTATCCTCTAAACCGCCCCACCTACCCGTTCAATCTAGGCCGTTGATCAAAATGATCAACGACCACCAGACCTCCTTTCCTAATTAAACCCAAAGACCCCCAAACCCTTTTCATTCTCCAAACTCCGCCGCCCCTGAATCCCCCCTTCTCTTTCAATCCTCTCTCAAATCCTCTCAAACCCTAGCCGCCGCCATCAAACTACAACCCCAATATCTCCCAAATCTATGGCTTCCAAGGTCGTCGGAGACCTGTACCCACCTCCCATGGTTTCTACGTGTCCGATTCTGTGGTCTCATGACCATATCATGAAGGGTTTTGTCCAGTCTTTGCTCGATGGCTGTTCTCTGGTCGTCTCTGACCTTTCTACGGCCAGCCATGGCTATTCGAGTCAGACTCTTGACTCTCATGCTTAGATCGATGGTTTTCAAAGCCTTTCTCATCATTTGGGGTTCTTTTGAAACCCTAACCTCTAAGGTCCTTCCGATTTCTTTTAGATCTGTGTTTGCTCTGAACTTTTAAGCGTTTTGCTCGAAGTTTCTTTTAAAACTCTGCCTTCAAAACCCCTTATCTTTTCCGATTAGGGTTTCTGTTAAGTTATTTCAAACGTTTCTCAGATTTTTCTTGACATGTCTTGCTATGTCTGCTCATATCGTTCCTCTACTTGAGTTTGCATGTTAAAGCCCTAATTTCTTTTGACTGTTTATTAGACGAATGTTTTTTTGCCTGAGTTTTATCCGATTTGTTTTGTTTATCCATCTTTAAAATTCTTCTATTGCTGAAAACCCTATGGCTTTGAGTCTGAGACTATTAGTTTAAGTGCACGACTCGATTCGAAGTTCTTTATTTCGAAACCTTTTGCCCAAGGCAAGGCTCACTTAAAGGGGGCAGAACTTAAGTCTAAGAAGAGAGTGAAAGTGCAGAAACATAGTGTTAAGAGCTGAGGGAATAAAAGAGAGGGAAA
Organism: Nicotiana attenuata; assembly: GCF_001879085.1. Taxonomy (NCBI): domain Eukaryota; kingdom Viridiplantae; phylum Streptophyta; class Magnoliopsida; order Solanales; family Solanaceae; genus Nicotiana; species Nicotiana attenuata. Next base: position 3,762,066 of record NC_031996.1, on the reverse strand, counting down.
GGGTGATGGGAGACAGCCATTAACATTTCAGGGAGTCAATAACTTCACACAAAGGGGGGCAGGGTATTGGGAATCCATTGCAATGGGCCTATACACTTGGGCATAGGTTAACTTTGGGCATGCACAGCAATAGGAAGTGCTGACATGCCTGTAAATCAACCAAAACACACAACAAATAAGGGAAAACATGAAGGTTATGATCCTAGGAGGATCAAGTTTGGGTCATGCACAATAATTCTCAATGCTGTCATGCCCCAAACCAACCACAAGTATTAAACACATTAGGGTAGGGACTTAGGATTCACAGGTCATACATTGATCCAGAACAGGAGAAGTAAAATTACAGCATGCCAAATAATGGTACTGGGTTAAATGCAATCATTGGGCACACAAGAATGCAAGAAATAGTAAATAAACATGTTGTTGTTGGTGCAGAAAACTTAATTAGAACATACCAGTAAGAAATACAAATGCAGAAAATAAGCAAGTTTCCCCACAGCCTCACCTTGGCTTTCAGCCGGCTAGGTAAGGCAGCAATATAGTAGTAGCAGAGAAAAGAGAGAGTTTTAGTGTAGTGTGTGTTTTAACACAAGTGTTATGCCTTGTGTTCGTGTCGAAAGAAAAGAAGTACAGGTTATAGTTTTTTGAAAACGAGTGAGAGAGAGGTAATAAGCCACAAACATGGAAACAATCATGATTCGGAATCAATTATACAAGTGATTCCCTTTAATTAAGGGAGCACTTGTTTAACGGGTATTGACAGGTTTAAAATAAGGAAAGAAATCAATTTGTCAGCAGGCTGACAGTTGCCATAAAAGCAGTAGTAAAATATTTAGCTAGCAATCGAGTCTAGGTACAGAGATACTCTAATTTTGGAAAGGATTCAGTAAGGCAAAACAAGAAAAGAAATCAGTTAACTTTTAACGGGCAAGCGATATCAGAATTTCACAAAGGAAAAGTTTGAAATTAGTCACAAGTTTGAAAATCAGTCAAGGAAGGAGAATCAACATATAAATAGGGTGCATTAACATTATACATGCGAGGCCAAGCCTGTTGGCAAGAGGAAATAGCATACAGTAGTACCACAAAAAGAAAAATTCAGTAGATAGCAACACTCGAAGCATGATAGTCAGTTGAATCAGTAGTGAAGAAACATAGAATATCAAAAGCATGCGAAAATCTCACAGTAGCAAGTGAGGAAAACCCCCTTTGAAAATTAGGGTTTCGAATATAATCAAGTTTTAGAGATGATAGAAACTCAGAATCAGAAGAATTACACATGAGCTCCCTCTGAACTTGGACATATGAGGGCTGGCATTTCCACACTGCACTCATCTCTTCTGGTTGTGTAACTTGGGAGTGAGCACTGCCCGGGGTCCCATTGAGGCCCTTAGGGAACTCTGACACACCCAGGTCTGAGAAAAGGCTTTGAAATCAATGGCATTGGCAATGATACGGTTCCTTGCATATCTCAGATAGGAAGTCAAATCAGGCTTTCCTATGGTTGTAGTTTTTCTTTCATTCTTTCTTTTGTAATTTGGTATTTCTGGTTTGTAATAAGTTGTAATAAACATTTGGGGACGTCTAGTAAAAAGGGTTGGGTGATCATGTATGCTCAAGGGTAGAAAGCATGCCTATAGGACTGTTTTAAATTCTTTGTGTTCAATTCTGCATTTTAGACACCATGACTATAGGGTTTATCTCAATCTCTTCATAGTCAATGTCACACCTAGATAACCTGCCTGTAGGATGTATTTAAATTCTGCATGCCACTTAGATATCATGTTTTAGGTTCTAAACGGTTGAAAATAAGTGTCATGTTCGCAATGCTGAAATCAGTAACATATAGAAATCATGCCTATAGGGATTCTTAAATAAGTATGATCCGCTTCATTCACATTCAATGTTAGATATCATGTTCATAGGGTTTAAATCAGCAATAGTAGATACCATCACCTGCAGAACCTGAAACTGGGTCGTTTTAAAATCTGTCTATTCTGAATCAGTTTTAAACAATCTAATTCCCTTACTTAACGAGGTTTAACAAACATGTCTATAGGATCTCAAACAATTTGTTTTTACTGTTTCGCCGCATTCCGAATAAATAGAAATCATGCCTATAGGACTCCGTCTAAACACTTAGGCAAGCCTTAGAGTAATAACAATAAAACTAAATTCGCCTCTGTTAATTAGTAACTGCTCCAACCAGCAGGCAGGCCTGATTTGGGCTTCTTATCTGAGGTATCTGAAGAATCTGTCTCTGAATCAAACTCCCCTCGTCTTTAGTATTTCAATCAGACCCTAAAAGTATGTGTAAGTCATGCTAGTTATGTGCTTTTGTTAAAGGAGGTGTATTTGAGCCTGTACCTGTTTATATGCTTCCCCAACATGCAGTATGTGTTTTGTATGTCGCCTTAGATTTTTATCCTTTGAAAGCAATCAGCCTAATACCCCTTCCCTTTAGGAATAGTAGTCCTAAGTACCTCCGGGACTGATAGGAATGGGACGGGTAATAGCATGCAATAGTAATCGAGACCAATCCGGGCTTTAGTAACTTAAATGGGGTGGGAAAGGGTAGATATGGATATGATGACCGGTGCGCTAATACCACGTGTAGCCCCTCTCTTGAGGAGTGATTACTGGGTATTGCATTGATGTGATCCATAATATGAATAAACCTAGGACCCCCTTTCCTTTTCTTTCTTTGTCTTTAAAATATTTTGACCTCTTCTCAAAATCCCCCTTTTAATAACTGATCTTTCATGCTTTGTTTACTTCCAAGCATTTGTGTATTAAAATCCCCTCTTACTTGAGCCTTATTTATTTACTTGTTAATTGCACAAATTCACAATAACTGTCTGGCCGGGAACCACACTAGTGGATCCTGAGGGGTGCCTAACACCTTCCCTTCGGGATAATTTCAAGCCCTTCCCAATCTCTGGTTATCCAAACCTCTTAGAGCTTAACCTCTATTGGTGTCCTAATACACCTTAACTCATTAGGCGGCGACTCATCAAATGCAAAACCCAATTCCCAAAAGGAACGAGTTGTCCCATACCAAAAATGTCATAAACCCGATTCTCCCACCGCGAGGAGGGAAAAAAAGGGGCGCGACATCACCAACTTCAATCACATTATCTTCACCACGTGGCTCGTTGACTCCTTTGAACAAACCTTCCTCAGCACTAAATGTTGAATTACCGACTGACCCCTTAAGGGATCTTGCCGCAAATGACTCACCAAAGAACTTGAAAGAACCTGCACATTCGTTGTCATTGCACACCATCCAGACAATTTGTGTGTAGTCATGTACCTGTGGAGGATTATGTGTGACACTTGGGGTATTACTACCTTAGACCACAATTATCCCTTCTTGAATCATTCTTTCTATCTCCCTTTTCAAAGCACGACAATCTTCAATCCTATACCCTTGGACATTAGAGTGGTACATGCACCGTACAGTAGGATCAAAACCTTTTGCATATGGGTTTGGAGTGTAGCCGAGGAGCGGGTCAATCAAGCCAGAATGTTTTAACCTTTCAAACAAGTTTGTGCAGGATTCCCAGTTTGGTGTGAAATTATCTTTCTGCCTTTGTTTCCCTCCATGCCTATGTTTTGTAGGGTTATAGGGTGCCTGAAAATGCTGTGAAGGCGCACGAGAATTTTAGGATGCTGGTGCTCGCCCTAGGGAGTGACCCAGTGGTTGGACAGATGGCCGGATGTTGTTCAGATGATAATACTGATGGTAGCTCGCGGAGGGGCTATGAAGATAGGAGTACGTAGAGTAGGGTATGCGGTTATTTTGGCCGGTGGAGCCTGGAAGTTTGGGTTGAAGTGCCGGGATAGTGGTGGTAAGGGGTAAAGCCTGGTGCATGCTGAGGGGAAAGATCAACAATAGTGGGATCTTGGGCTTGTGATAGTGGTGGGATTAAAGCAGGGTTTTCTATGTAGTTGGAAGGGAATGACGGTGGAGGATGCCCCCAGATCCATGCTTGATACATTTTGGCCATTTGGTGCTTCAGCTAATGTATCTCTTCTTTCAAACCAGACTCAGATTCCACCATCTCTCTCGGTGGGTCAACAACACTTGCGTCTAATTCTTTGCTAGCCATGATTGCCTTGTGTTTAGACCTGGTGTTATATGGGTGGCTTGCCAGAATGCCAAACAAACTAACCACCTTCCTGTACTCAATAGCAATAGCAAACTTGTTAGTGTTTAAGAGTTTAACAGATAGGCAATCGCACGTTTGGGATGCATGCACCTAAACAGTTAAATGCTTCTATCGTGTATTTGAACGGTTGCATGCTTCATCCCGGCCTTAACTCTTTCACTTTGCACTTTTCTCTTCTTTTTTTCACTCCTGCCTTTCTTTAGTCACTATTGATTTTCTTATTCAGTTCTTGTAGCTCCCTTTTATTTTTGCACTCTCTTTTGTTCTCTTGTTTTGCCACTCTTTTTCTTTTCACTCAATTGTCTTTCTCTTTTCATTTTATTTTATGGCTATGATCGAATCTTATGGAGATTGCCAACGTATCATAACGCTGCATGAATCAGATCATTACGTAGTTCAGGAAGATCGGGAATAAAGTAAATACACTAACTCTTTTTTTGGATTTTGAAATTTTTTTTTTAATTTCCGAAAGAAAGACTTATAAAAAAAAGAAAATATTTTTGGATTTCGATTTTTGTTTTGAAATATTTTTGAATTTTGATTTTTTTTCGTCTTTGATTTTTTTTTTAGAATTTCGAAATAAAAACTTCTAAAGAAAAAAAGAAATATTTTTTTGATTTCTGGACTTTTATTTTGAATTTATAGAAGAAAGACTTCTAAAGAAAAAGAAAATATTTTGAATCTTGAATTTTCGTTTCAATTTTCGAAAGAAGAATGAAAATATTTTTGGAGTTTGAGAATAAACTAAAAGAAAATATTTTTGGATTTTTTGAAAATTGGGGTCTAAAATAAAGACTTTCTAAAGAAGGAAGTAAATGAAAATATTTTTTTGGATTTTTTGAAAATTGCGGGCCATAATCGATGAGGTTTGCCTACGTATCTCACATCCGGTGAGAATCAGACCCGGGTAGTTCGGCTGGTTTTGATGGAACAGGGGAAGCATGACTTTTGAAAACATTGGCTTATTTCGGCAGAGTTTCGGAATTTTCAAATACCTACCTGTCACTCTCCTCTTCTTCTTTTTTTTTTCTTTTTCTTTTTCCTTTTTTTTTCTTTTATGATTTTCTTTTCCTATTTTAGCAGCCAGTCAACATGCAAGCCGAAACAAATAGATACACAAGTAGCACGTAAGATGCATCAGGATGGTCTTTTAATTTGGGTACACATGTCCTAGACGTACTCAACCCCTGTGTTGAGCCCCCAAAGTCAAATGCACGTGATGCAAACAAGCGTTCCTACTAGGGATCCGGCATGAGGCTATGTTATTCTAGCTTTAAAACCTGGGTATATTGTTATAGACCTGGCTTACCCGAGCGGACAACTCGAGCCGAGGGGGGTAACGTACCGGGTACCAAAAGGCCATCCGGCTTTGTAGCTGATCTGATCCTCGTTCTAAATTAGGGTATGACACTAACAGAAAAGAAGTCAAACCAGCGTGCACTTACCGGAAGATTTAGAAGACTTAGAGAGACGAAGGGTTTCGTAACAGTTTATATACAGTTCAAACAATATCAAAGCGGTAAAAAGCGGCATTTAGCACATTAGGCTCAAACACGTCAAAATCAGATAATAAACAAAGCCAACTATTACAATTATTCAAAGCTCGAATTCTGAATCCTGAACCAGAGACTCTGGGTTCTCTCCCCAGTGGAGTCGTCAGAGTTGTCACACCTCCTTTTTCACGAGGGGATAGGGAGTTTTTCCAATTTAAGTGACACAATCGAAACGGGATTATTTATATTCAAATTCAGAGTCGCCACTTGGGATGATTTATGGTGTCCCAAGTCACCGGTTTAAAATCCTGAACCGAGGAAATTTGACTCTATTTTACAGTCCGCGAAACACAAAAATCCGGGTAAGGATTCTGTTAACCCGGGAAAGGTGTTAGGAATTTCCGGGTTCCGTGGTTATAGCACGGTTGCTCAACTATTATTAATTGGCCTAATTATCTGATTAATAACATATTTTATACCTATTGCATTTTAGCTTTTCAACCGCTTTTAATTATTTATAGAGTTATTTCTGGAACAAGTTACGATTGTCGTACACTTGTTTATTTTTGTACATGTTGCGAATCATGTCACGGGAATCGTACCCACAGTCTACAACACGTGTATTTTTATTAATGTTCAAAGTTGGAGTCGGGTCACATGAAATGTGCACCCGAATTTGGAATTACGTATTACAACTACGTCACGGGAACCGTATCTGTAGTTATGATGATTTATTATAACGCACTTAAAGCAAATTACGAATGTTCATGATTTTATTAATCTATCCTAAAATCTGAGAATAAACATGGCAAGGCCCTAAATGTATGGGAAAAACATGTTGAAAGATAGCATCTTGTTCTTTTGAATCCACAATGAAACGAACCCTTCCTGCCACGAGCCTAGATAATGATTACTAATGTGACCTATTCCATTTTGGCATTTAGTCAATTCTTAATTACTTTGAAAGAAATAAGAATGAACTAAGATTGCATCGAATAACATCATTGTGAACAAGAATAACCAATCAACATAAACTGGCAAATTCGAGATACTGTAAACAAAAATCTAAAGGCATAGCAGCATTCTTGACACAATGGATTTAAATACAACAATTTGAGCTACATTGAAGAGCCCAGTCACGTTTTAACAAGCTGAAATTAACTATTGCATTTTGGGGTACGAATATGGGCTATAGAATGAGCCCAGTAATATGAAAGCTTTAATTATACTGCCAGTGCAGTCTTAAGGGGAATTCTGCATGAACAAAAGGAAACAGATACTAATGAATCGACTAACCATTGATCCTGAACTAAATTATAAAGTTTGAATGATAGACTTTCAAATCTATGGTTTAATTACAACAACTTTTCCAAGAGAGGTCATCCCTGGCACATTACTCAATATTCAATTCGATGAGCAGACAAGGACAAGCTATTTATACACTTGTTTTCATCGAACTAAAATTTTCAAGCAAATCCAGACATAAAAATGAACTACTAAGCATTTGATATTGAACAACCAACTTAACCATGGACTGAAACAGCAAGCTTATCATTTTTTAAGTAAGAGCTAAAAAGAAAGAAAAAAAGAGCTAAATAACTTAAAAGAACTTGAAGGTTGAAGTTTAACATGAACGACTACATTAATTTCATCATGAGTACATCTTCCACACAAGCATGTTCACATTCCATTTTCCATTCATGGTTCAAAAAAGTACCTGGATACAGAAGATAAACAGAATAAGAAAAGGTATCTTTGAGATCAACAGAAGATAGTAGGAAACAGTAGAATCAGCAGCAAAGAAACAACAGTAAAATCAACACACAACTTGAGTGTCAGCTTATATCTTAGCTCAAGAACCCAGTAATTCAAAGAAACTCCTTCCAAACTTTTGTAAAGAGAAAAAGTAGGAAAGCTGAAATCTGGATTTTTTTTTTCAGGAGATTTTTCACGTCTGTTTTCGTGTCCACAATGAATGAGAAGGATCTTTTTATAGGAAATTCTAGGGAAACCCTAACCTGATTTCCTCCTTCCCTTTTTATCCTCAAACTTTGTTATTTTACCTCTTGGGCCCTAAAAAAACAGCCGAGTTGTCTTCATTTCTTTGCATACAAACCTCACCTTATCCTCTAGAAACTTCTTTTTCTAACAGAAAATATTCTTTTGGTTTAAATACCCAAAATAACCCCTGATACCCCTGTATTTACTCCCGACACTAATACCAAACTGGGCCATCTGACCCAAAACTCAGGCCAAAACAAGTGGGCTTTCTACTGTCCAAGCCAGTAACACACATAATTTCAAACATATACGAAATGAAGATCCAATGACAAACATGTAAATTTTGAATGCCAAAATGATTGAACTGGCTATGATGCCAAAGAACTATAAGCTCAACTCATTAATTAACGAAACAGAAAACCTAATCAGAACAAAAATTAAAAGAAAATACACAACGAAACAAAAACAAAATCTTATCAGTGGTTAAAAGAACACTATTTTTTTTACAAAAAACATAATGTTAAAACAAACAAAATCAACAAGACAAGATAGAAGGGACAAGAGAATACCCAAGAAGAAGGATGGACTGAGGCCGGATTCTGGTCACATTTTGAAATGGTTCGAAATTGACCCAAAATGATTGTTGTTGTCAAGAGCAATCTATTTGGGTGAGCTTCGAACCAAACGAACAATATTATTTGCAGAAATCCCCAAACAAGCAAAACTAGGTTTTCCTTTGAATTCCAGATCTGAAATTAAAAGGATTTGGTGGGGATTTAGGGAAAACCAGTTATGGATTTGGAAGGAGGGGGAATGGTGATTGTATGGTGACAATTTGGGATGATTTGGAGCGTCACCGCCGTCGCTAGGCAATTTCCGACGGGCGGCGGCTAGGGTTTGGGAGTGGAGATTGAGGGCGGCTAGTGTTCGTGTGTTGAGAGACGGAGGGAGGGAAATGGGAAGGGGTCTCTAGGTTTGAGGGAGGGGGGTTTAGGATAGTTATATGGTAAGGGGGGTTAGTTCCAGTGTGTTAGATCAAGGATGATCAACGGCTGGGATCGATTGTTACCGAAACGGCGCCGTTTTGGCGCCTGAAGACTAGACCGGTTGGGTGGGCTTTGGACTTGGGGCGAATCAGGGTGTTGGGCTCCGAAATGGTTTTGGCCCAATTTCGGGTCCAAACCAAATTTTCTTTTCTTCTTTTTTACATTGACTTGATTTCTTTTAATTTCCAATTTTAAATACTAATAAACTTAATTAAACCTAAATTAAGTCCTAAACAAAACCTAGCAATGTAAAATTGACTTAATTATCTATTTCTAAATCTAAATTAATTAATTGATGTAAAACTAATGAAAGAAAGGTAATAATTTATAAACTAAAGCTAAAATGCGGAATAATCTATATTTTTTTATTTTCGTCTATTAATGCAATTAATTAACAACTTAAACCTAAAAATGCAAATATCAACCGAAAAATGCAATGCATAAAACTTGAATATTTTTTTCCGGGTATTTTCTATTTTTTTAAAATATAAAAAATGCAACTAAAATGCAAACAATTAACCAGATATTCCTAAAGATTTTATAAAAATTAAAATAAACTAGAAAACAACTATTTTGTGATTTTGTAGGAGTATTTTGGTCGGCCAAAAATCACGTGCTCACAACCAAAATAAGGTAAAACTTCCTAAAATAGCAAAGAGAAACCACTACAGGACTTTCAGATGTTCAAACTTGACCTAATTTTGTGAAACTCGTCTATTTGTAGAAGGCTAAAAATCTCGGACAAAAATGCCCCTCGGGAGGTTCTGCAGCCGCACAATTCCATGTGTGGTCTGCAGATTTCTTTATCTTGGCAGGAAGTGGAGTTCTGCAGCCACACATTTCTGAACTGCGGTCGCGAGGCAATTTTCTGCGGTCCGCACAATTAGGACTGCGGCCGCAAGATACTTTTTCTGCGAACGCAAAATTCTTGTGCGGTCCGCAATTCACAGAGACTCCTAGACTTGGTCTTTTTGCACACTCTCTGATCTTCAACTCTTAGCCCCGCTTTGTGGCCGCACAATTGATGTGCGGTCTGTAATTTGCACAAATGTCTACTAAGTTTTCCTTGTTTGTTTGCGGCCGCAGGTGAATTCTGAGTCCGCAATTTTTTCTGCGGATCGCACATCGGTGCTTATTTTCTCTTTATTTCCTTGTGCCTCGGACTACACCTTTTTGAATCGGATTTCAGCTCGGGAAATCATCTTCCATCATTCCTACAACTCCAGGATTGATAATCCCGGGAGCGACACAAATACTGAAGGGCCTGGATTCCAAGAAGTTTGTTCAAAAACCTTTTCCTTCGAGCGCAGCTCCAAAGCCAATCACAATGAAGTTCTGCCTGCCCGAGATTCCTAAGTACAACAGAACAACTGACCCAAATGAGCATATGACCTCCTACACGTGCGCCATCAAAGGGAACGACTTGGAGGATGATAAGATCGGGGAAACTTTGTCAAAGGGAGCTATGATATAGTATCACAACTTACCCCCTAATTCTATTGATTCATTTTCTATGCTTGCAGATTCTTTCATGAAAGCACACGCCGGGGCCATCAAGGTCGAAACTAGGAAGTCAGACCTTATCAAAGGACTCAATGCTCAAAGTTCATTGGCTTCACAACAGTTGAAGCAAAAATTGATAGAATATTCGGTTGTAACTTGGGCCGATGTGCATAACCGGTATCAATAAAAAATTAGGGTCGAAGATGATCAGCTTGGGGCCCCTTTCGGGTCCGTTTATCCTGTCAAAGCTAGTGATATTTCCAAAAGGGACATTGATCGTGAACCAAGATCGAATAGAGATCGGTATTAACCAAACAACGGTGATCAAAGGGGTAATGGGTCCGGACGAAACCCTGTGAGAAGTGAAAGGAGAAGCGATCGAATTCAAAATAATCAGGGAATCATGAGCAAAAGCGGTTTTGACAGGCCCATCGGGCCTAAGGAAGCACCGAGGTTATCAGAATACACCTTCAATGTCGATGTTGCCGCTATCGTATCTGCGATAAGACGCATCAAAGACACCAAGTGGCCTCGGCCTTTATAGTCCGATCCTACCTAAAGGGAACCCAATCTAATGTGTAAGTATCATGGCACTCACGGCCACAGAACTAAAGATTGGACAACTCAGAGAGGAAGTAGTCCGGTTATTCAACAACGGATATCTCCGAGAATTCCTGAGCAATCGAGCCATAAATCATTTCAGGAATAGGGACTCCTATAAGCCGATCGAGCCGAAGGAACCTCAACACGTCATTAACATGATCATCGATGGAGTCAACGTCCCCCAAAGACCGATGTTAAAGCGCACCAAAGTATCCATCACAAGGGAAAATGAGACTCGAGATTACGTGCCAGAGGAAACCATATCCTTCAACGACGAGGATGATGAAGGCATCGTGCAACCACACAATAATGCACTGGTAATATCTGTACTTATAAATAAATCTCGAGTTAAGCGTGTGTTAATTGATCCAGGTAGCTCGTCCAATATCATCAGATCGAGAGTCATAGAATAGGTGGGTCTAAAAGACCAAATTGTTCCTGCAGTCCAAGTTCTAAATGGATTCAACATGGCATGTGAAATCACTAAAGGGGAGATAACACTACCGGTAAATGCCGCCGGAACCGTCCAGGAATTAAAGTTCTACGTGATCGAAGGAGATATGAGGTACAATGCTCTGTTCGGGAGACCGTGGATTCACAACATGAGGGCAGTGCCTTCGACACTGCACCAGGTGTTGAAGTTCTCGACACCTGGAGGGATTAAAACAATTTACGTAGAGCAACTAGCCGCAAAGGAGATGTTTGCGATCGACGAGGCGGTCCCGATATCCGCACTTTCAACACCAAAGGATCCGAGTTCGGTCGCCAAGAGAGAAACCAAATAGCAATTACCGACACCGGCCCTGGCCGAACTAGAGAAGCAGGGGACAGGTGAGGACGACGACTACGGGGTTCCCAGGTCTTTAGTAGTCCCCAACGATTCCGACGCCACCAAATCAACGATCGAACAACTGGAGAAAGTCATATTAGTCGAGCACTTGACCAATCATAAGTTATACCTGGGCACGGGGTTAAGTCCCGAGATCAGGAAAAAACTCATTAAATTTCTTAAAGCTAGCGCAAATTGTTTTGTTTGGTCCCACCTCGATATGACACGGATCCCGCCGGAAATAACTACTCAGAAGCTGAGCATGTATCCGAAGTTCCACCCAGTCAAACAGAAAAGGAGGCCTCAGTCCGAAGTTAAGCATGCATTCATCAAAGATGAGGTATCTAAACTCCTTAAAATAGGGTCCTTTCAGGAGGTTAAGTACCCGGATTGGTTAGCAAACGTACTGGTAGTCCCTAAAAAGGAGAATAAATTAAGAATGTGCGTGGACTACAAAGACTTGAATAAGGCGTGCCCCAAGGACTCTTTCCCTTTGCCTAACATTGATTGCATGTTTGATGCAACGGCCAGCCACGAGATCTTCAATTTTCTCGAAGCGTATTCCGGGTACAACCAAGTTCGGATGGACCTGGGAGACCAGGAAAAAACGTCCTTTATCACTAAGTACGGCACCTACTGCTATAACGTAATGCCATTTAGATTAAAAAATGTTGGTGCCACTTAACAAAGCCTAGTAAATCGGATATTCAAAGAACAAATAGGTAAATCAATGGAGGTTTACAATGATTATATGTTAGTTAAGTCCCTGCGAGCAGAGGACCATTTGAAACATTTGCAGGAAACCTTCAACATATTGAAGAAATACAATATGAAGTTGAACCCGGAGAAATGTGCATTTGGAGTCGGGTCTGGGAAATTTTTCGGATTCATGGTGTCTAATCGGGGAATCGAGATTAATCCCGATACAATCAAGGCCACAGAGGACATCACCGTGGTGAACAATGCCAAAGCCGTTCAAAGGTTAACCGGGCGCATAGCCGCCTTGGGTCGTTTCATCTCGAGGTCCTCCGACAACAGCCATCGGTTATTCTCATTATTGAAGAAGAAGAATAACTTCTCATGGATCCCAGAGTGCCAACAAGCCTTGGAAGAACTCAAGCGGTACCTCTCGAGCCCGCCATTGCTTTATACTCCAAAGGCAGACGAACATTTGTACCTGTACTTAGCGGTATCCGAGATAGCAGCAAGTGTAGTCCTAGTCCGGGAAGAAGAAGGTACACAATCTCTTATCTATTACGTTAGCATGACTCTCAACGAGGTGGAAACTAGGTATGCTCACCTAGAAAACTTGGCGCTCACTTTGCTAAGCACCTTGAGGAAGTTAAAACCATATTTCCAGTGCCATCCCATATGTGTTATAACTACTTACCCGTTGAGAAGCACAATGCATAAACCCGAGCTCTCGGGAGGATTTGACAAATGGGTCGTGAAGATCAGCGGGTACGACATCGAATATCGACCCCAACTGCCATCAAATCTCAAGTTCTGGCGGACTTCACAACTGACTTCACACCGGCCCTAATACCTGAGGTCGAAAAGGAATTGTTGTTGAACCCTGGGACTTCCTGGGAATCTAGACCCTCTTTCAGATGGTACCTGGAACACAAAAGGGTCTGGACTTGGCATCGTATTGAAACCACTGATGGGTAATGTAGGTAGACAATCTGTTAGGACTGTAAAATTGACTAACATTGAGGCCGAGTATGAGGCCATGATTGCATGTCTCGAACTGACTAGAAGCCTAAGGGCCGAGGTGATCGAAGCTAAGTGCGAATCCATCCTTGTGGTGAACCAAGTCAATGGAACGTTCGAAGTTAGAGAAGAACGAATGAGAAGAAACCTGGATAAACTACAGGTAACGCTACATCGGTTGAAGTGGCGGACTCTGCAACATGTACCTCGAGATCAAAACAGCGAAGCCGATGCTCTTGCTAACTTGGGATCGTCGGTTGATGATGATGAATTCAACTCGGGAACGGTCGTGCAACTCATAAAATCGATAGTAGAGGAAGGCCACGCCGAGATAAACTCGACAAGCTTAACCTGGGATTGGAGAAACAAGTATATAGACTACCTGAAGACCGGGAAGCTACCCTTGGATCCTAAAGAATCGAGGGCTCTGCGCACAAAGGTGGCCAAGTTCAGCCTGTCCGAAGACAACACCCTATTCAACAGAATGTTCGATGGCCCACTCGCCATATGTCTGGGACCGAGAGGTACCGATTATGTTTTGAAGGAAGTTCCCGAAGGCACCCGCGAGAACCATTTGGGTGCCGAATCATTCGTTTGTAAGTTAATTAGAGCCGGCTACTACTGGATTGACATGGAAAAAGATCCAAGGGAGTTCGTATGAAAATGCGATGGATGTCAGAGGTACACACCCATGATTCATTAGCCCAGGGAGCTATTATATTCGGTCATGTCACCCTGGCCATTCATGAAGTGGTGAATGGACATCGTCGGTCTCCTGCCATGGGCACCCGGTAAGGCTCAATTAATTTTATTTATGATTGACTATTTTTCTAAGTGGGTGGAAGCCTGAGAATTTGAGAAAGTCGTGGAGAACGAAGTTATTGATTTCATTTGGGACCACATAATATGCCAGTTCGGAATGCCGACCGAGATCGTGTGCAACAATGGGAAGCAATTCATCAGCAGTAAGGTTAGAAAATTTTGAAGACAATTAGATCAAAAAGATCCTATGAACATCCTAGCGGGAACGGGCGGGCGGAGTATACGAAAAAAACCATACTCAAAAACCTTAAGAAGAGATTGACCGACGCCAAGGGAAAATGGAAGGAAATTTTGCCCAAAGTTTGATGGGCGTACCGTACAACCTCGAAGTGTAGTACCGGGCCCACCCCGTTATCATTGGTCTACGGTGCCGAAGCACTAATAGCGGTCGAGGTAGGAGAACCGAGTCTCAGGTTCCGATATGTGATCGAAGAGTCAAACAATGAGGCCATGATTACGATCCTGGAACTGTTGGACGAGAGGTGCGAGGCCGCCCTTGTCCGGTTGGCTGCCCAAAGGCAATGGATCGAAAGGTATTATAATCGGAGAGCCAACCTTCGACACTTCAATGTCGAGGACTTGGTATTAAGAAAGGTGACACTGAGCACTCGGAACTTGAACGAAGGGAAGCTAGGGCCGAATTGGCAAGGTCCATATCGAATTATCAAGATCACTAGCAAAGGATCATACAAACTTGAAACGGTGAACGGTGAGCGGCTACCGAACAACTGGAATGTAACCCACTTAAAATGATACTACTGCTAAGGTACGTCCCCATTCATTACTTTTCCTTACATATATTACGAACTGGACTGACGTTTGCAGGTAACGGCCAAGGAATGATGCAACTCTTAGGCCTTAAAGCACGCATTGAACTCTTTTTCCCTTGAACCGATTTGTCCCAAATGGGTTTTTCGGCAAGGTTTTTAACAAGGCAACAGTGGGTCATGCTAAATTTAGAATTGAAGACCGGTTATGCACCGGAGTCAAGGATCACATCGACAGTATCCGAGCCTTCTCTACGATCGGCCTTTAATTCTAGGGGCCATCACCCTCGGATAATGATTTTAGCAAGGAAGGAAACTTTGTGCTAGAAAAGTCTAGGCTCGCTGGATAGGATTTATTATGAGGGACAAACGGCCAAATGACCGTTCCCACATAGATCACTTAAGCCATAACACGAAGCTTGTACATATTTACAATCTTGTATGTTGCACATGGTAATGAAAGAAAGTATCTACCTTGCAGATACATATTTTGTCTCCTTAAAACTACTACATTTTGTTCCTTAAGGACATCGAGTCGAAGGGCCACCTCTGTCCGGATCCAAGAGATCACCCCCACTCGGGGACAGTCGTCCAAGACAAACTCGGACGGCTCGGGTGCCAAAGCCCAAAGGCATAAAAACCTATTAGGCAGTGCCCGAACTTAAAGGATATGGCCACCCCCACTCGGGGACTGTCGTCTTGGGTAAGCCCGGACGGCTCAGGTATCGAAACTCGGGGTAATAAGCCTATTGAGAAATACCCGAGCTTAAAAGGCTACGGCCATCTTAAAAATGGCTCGGAGACGTCCGAAACCCGTAACCAAAACACAAGGCCTTAAAAATTTGCAAACCAGTTCAAAGGCTACCCTCGGTAAAATTATAGTCTGAAAAATTCTAAGTAAACACTTCAGGGAAAGACTCCAGTCATAGCAAGCCCCCATGAGTCTTAAATAAAATTACATCGAGAACGAGACTTGTTCAAATTTTCGAACAAGACCTTATTGCTACATGCTAAGGCATTCGAAATCTTTGCAGCCGTAAATAAAAAGCAAAAAGAAACAAACTCAAAAGTACAAAAATGAAGAATCTACAAGGCACCTAAGCCTAATCTTCACCGGAGGCCACCTCAAAACCGGGACCATCGAGGTCTTCTCCGCCCTCGGATCCACCGGAACCCTCGAAGCTTTCCTCGTCCTTGGGATATACCAACTTCTTGGCCTCGGCCTCGAGCCTCTTAACATTTTCGATCTCAGCCGATTAGTCGAAACCCCGGGCATGAACTTCCTCGAGGGCCTCCCTTCGAGACTGCCACTTCACGTATTCAACGATGTCTTTCAGGCAATCCTGGGCTGCCTCAGCATCAGCTTTGTATTGGGCCACCATTTCCTCAGCATCGGCCCTGGTTGTTTCCGCCACTAACTTGGCTGCTTTAAGCTCCTTGGCAAGGGTATCCCGTTCGGCAACAGCCGAGCCCAATTGAGACTGGAGGTCCTCGATTTTTTGGGACAGGGCCTCAGCTTTCTCTCTCGCCGCTCCAAGTTGGGCATCCGCCGAGACCAACTGCTCCTGGGCATTCTCCTTTTCCGAAGCCAACTAATCCATCTTGCCTTTACACTCTTCGGCCACAACCTTGATTACGTCCATCTCGGCTCGGAGTTGGTCGATCCGGTCAAGCTTCTGTTGGACCTGCGAGTTTTGATCGCCAGTCGCCATGTCTAGCTCGTCATCACTAAATTCAAAAATCTTTACATGTTCTACTAGGTTGGCATGTTCTTTCTGAGCCGCGTCCAACTCGGCTCGAAGGCTCTTGACTTCTCCTTCGCGTTGCTCGCTGAGAAGCTTATACATGTCCCTCTTCTCAGCAAGCTCATTGACTTCGCCCTTGAGTTGGCTAAGCTCATCCCGTTACCAGAGAAAGGTCTCGTGGTGAAGCACCAAGGCCTACAAAATGAGGAAAGAAAAAAACATTAGAGTCCTCGAAAATTGAGTCCAATGATAAAAGAGTATGATAACACTTTACCCGGTTCAACACCTGTTGTGCTTCATTGAACAATCATGGCGCATCCACCTCGTTCATTTTTGCCTGATCTTCTTCCGTTACCAGGCACCGAAGGTAACTAGCTATACGACAGGGGCGAAGAGAACCCGGGCATCCTTCGGAACGATGATAATAATTGATTGCTTCCAGCCAGGATCCGTGCTCGGGGCGAGGAATCGGTTAATCAGCCTCAGGCTCGAGTTAGGCCCACCAACCTGCGAGGATGAACTTTTCCTGGCACCTCTAAGTCACCCAACCCGGTGATGTCTTCCAGGGTGGTGGAGTCCATGTCATAAAAAAAGCAGCGGAGGGGATTGTCCGCTTCGTGAGCCCCCTCGTTGGGTGTCTCTTTCACTGTTCAGGCCTCGTTGAACATAGACTCAGTAAACGAGGGACCCAGTAATATCTATCACACCGAGTGCCTCCTTCGGGGAACTACTGGCATCTCTAGAAATCTCGGCCCTGGCCTCCTCATCAACCTCCCTAGACTGAGGGAGATCGGCCTCATGGGTCTCTTGTTCAACGGCCCCCTGCTCCTTGGGGGGCAACGGGTCGCGGGCCGTAAAAGGCTCTTCCTCATTGAACTCATCCCTAAGTTGGTAGAGCAAGTCCGAATCTCGTGCTCGAGAGCTGGATCTCTCCTTTAGCTTACGAGCATGTCTTTTCTTTGGTTTTTTCTTCTCTGAGCTCGGGGAGCCCAGAGCCTTTCTTTCCTGATTCTTCTTTCCTGTTGCAGCCCCTAGTTGCCCTGAAGCAGAGGAGTCAACGGGCAAGTCCTCATCCCCAACCGGAGGCCTAAGCTCGACGGTCTTAGGCAAACCTGCAAAAAAGGAAATAAGAACGCGATGCTAGAAGATAAGCCCAACACGACTTGCTCGGGAAATAAATCGTACCATGAGAATGAATGTCCCAACGGCCTTTTGAGAGTTTGCACCACAAGCGCTCGGAGTAGGGCATCTGTGACAGAATACCCTCGACCCACTTCTTGAGCCGATGAATAGCGTTTGGAACTCGAGCAAGGGCTGCACCACAGCAAACACCAATAAGAAAAGGGAAGATAAAACATAAAATCGACGCTTAAAGGGAGTTATACTTACGTGATACGTTCTGCTTCTCGGGGAACAGCCTCAACTCGGCAGGTATCAGGTTATCGGTCCTTACTCGGACAAAGCGTCCTTGCCAACCCCGATCCCGGTCCTCGTCGATGCTCGAAAATGGGGCTTTCCTGGCTCGAGGTACAAGCTTTATTAGTCCTCTCGGAAGATTCGGGGACTGTACAAGCAGAATAGATGATCGATGGTGAACGTGCACACATTGATTTTGTTCACAAAGAATCGGAGGAGGATCACGATCCTCCACAATAATGGGTGAATTTGGCCGAGGCATACATTATACCT
Source organism: Nicotiana attenuata (assembly GCF_001879085.1). NCBI lineage: Eukaryota > Viridiplantae > Streptophyta > Magnoliopsida > Solanales > Solanaceae > Nicotiana > Nicotiana attenuata. Next base: position 3,743,683 of record NC_031996.1, on the reverse strand, counting down.
CCTGCACAAGTCTAAGATGACCGGGTCCACCGGTCCCAATGTAAAGCGGTAAGTGAAAACACTCAGATATCCCTCAATATGGTTGGTAATGGCCTCCTCGGAGTCGGGGACCACTATGTCCTTGTCGGCCCAGTTGCAGTCCTTTCGGACCGTGGGGAGGTCCTCTTCGGTGATTGAGAAAATATATCTCGAGATCTCCTCAAGCCGACCCTATACCGAAGAAGGCTTCTCAACCTTGAAGTCGTCGGTGACCGAAAAACCTCCGGGAATGAACATCTTCAAGGGAGGTTCAGCGGCTGGTGTCACACCTCCCTTTTCACTACACCCGCGTAAAGAGGGTATGATAAAGGGAGTTATTTCCAACTTGAAGTGACAAACGGAACGGGATTTATTATTAAGATTTCAGAGTCTCCACTTGGGAGATTAAGGGTGTCCCAAGTCACCAGTAGAATCCCGACCCGAGGAAATTATGACTCTGTTATCAGTCCGCAAACCAGAAATCCAGGTAAGGAATTCTGTTAACCCGGGAGAAGGTGTTAGGCATTCCCGGGTTCCGTGGTTCTAGCACGGTCGCTTAATTGTCATATTTGATTTTATCTGATTCCGAAACATGTTCTAACTTACGTGCCCTTTATTAGTAAACCACTTTTATTGTTATTTTAATAAGAATTGCAATATCGTGAAAATGCGCCTCGAACCACGTTGCACCAGTGCACCCGTGATTATTAACACATTTCGACTTCGTTGAGATTTGGATTTGGGTCACATGAATGTGCACCCGTAATTACGAAGGTAAGATTAATTAAATCGCGTGCCTAAAGAGACTATCGCATTATTGTCTTTGGGGAAGGCCGTAAAATTCGCTAAACGACCTATCCCGAAGTCTAAGTATTTAACTTAAACATTTATCGAGGGACTCGCGATTTATATATTTGCTTAGCGAGGCTCATCTCATTTATTTCTAAAATCGACCTAGAAGAACTGAGACTCTCTAGTAAGTATTCTACTAACAAAAGAAGGCCCCAATTAATTAGTATGTCCATGTATTATTGCCAAGGTATTCAAATAGGTATTGAACTTAAACAAAATACCCCAAGGAAATGTTCAGTTTTGTGGGCCTTAAAACAGGCCCTTAAGAGAAATCAGGCCCCAAAACAGGCCTTAAACGTTCAGTGAATGAATGTTGTCCAGACATGGGCCTTGTAGTAAGCCTAATAAGGAGACATTACCAATCTCAAAATCAGCCTAGCCTGAAAGCAGGCCTGACCTCGTATCTTTGTCACAGTTGGGTTGCTCGCTTGGCCCAGACTTGGACACAAAGGCACTACTTTTGAATCTGGGCCTGTGTCGAATGAGCCGAAGCTCAAACTGTGTAAATCAAGCCACTGGCCTGGAGATCAAAGAGCAATAAGAAGAAGAGAAGATCAGCAGCAATAACAGTTCTCAGCGGCCAACCAAGAATGAATTCAAAATTCAGTAACAAATCAATTGACACAGCAAGTTCAGGAACAGATTTGCAATTTTAGTGACAGATCAAACACAGCAACAATTTCTAGCACTGATGCAATTCAAATCTAGCTTGAATTTCTCAAAAACCAACCAATAACAGCTCAGATAGATCCCAAACAACTCTATTTGCAGTAATTCTCAAGTATAGAATAGAACACTGGAAAAACCAGATCGTTTCTGATCTTAATGCCAATATAACAGTATTATTTTGAGGGAATTCTAGGCTCCCAGAACTGGTAGAATGCCTTTTTTGGGGGGGGGGGGGGGGTTAGATGGCTGCCAAAAACTTTTTTCACAAGGCAAAAGAATGCCTATTTTATAGGTGAACAACATACTAGAAGCTTCTATGACCTACCCTTCCCCAAATAAGACCTAAATTACCATCACATGTAACCTCCCCTAGTCTGAATTTATCACTCTTGTTTATTCCCCAAACTACCCCATCTTCCTAACTAAAAATTATCCGCCTTAGGTCAATTAAACCAAGCTTTAATAAGCAGACCAATCTATCAGGCAAACTGAACAATTAACAGATCAAGGAACTAATTTAATCACCTAGAACTAAATGAAGCCTAAAAATCTAAAACCATTATAAACCTGCACATTTAATTGATCAATATTCAATCTACCCGAATTAAAACAGGGTTTAATACTAAATCGGGAAATCTAAAGAACATCTTTGAACTAAAGTTACTCAATCAGCAACAACCATCAGACTAGATCCTAAACTTGACTAAGTAAGATGAAAGGGATTATATCAATCAAACTAACAGATTGGACCAAATAGACACGAAACAAATACGATTAGACTCTAATTAACACAACAATTAATTCGCTACAAAGAACTGTTAAGAAACCTAGGGGAACTTACTGAGAAAAAAGAGACTCCGGCTAGTCGTGTTATTCCCAAATTCGGCCATGCTTAGGGTCATTTGAGCTTTATCGACGATCCATTCCTTACGAGGGAGGTCCAGGGGCCCTTTGACATCAGTTGCATGTACTTTGGCCATTTTAGGGTTTTGCCGGAAAACTTGAAATAGATATTCGAGTCGTTCTGGTCATATTCGAGCCAAGCGGCTATGGGGTTTGGGTAGAGGAGGTCAAGGTGGTCCCATGGTGTTAATTTTGGGACCGATTTTGGCGTAACCGGCGACTTGGCCGGAAAAACTCTTCTGATGTAGATTCGACGAGATATGGGTAGGATTCGAGGGA
>NC_031996.1:3726125-3740303 GCF_001879085.1 Nicotiana attenuata | reverse complement strand
CCAACTGAATTAGTATAACCTAACTATAAATGCGTATTTTTGTATTTTATATGAATTAAAATGCACAAATAAAAATGCAACAATTACCAAAAAATGCCACAAAATTCACAAAAATTTATAAAATGCTAGAATTTTTTTTTTGTTTGAAATTTTGGGAATTATTACTTAGGGCAAAAATCACGTGCTCACAATACCTGACCGTGGGTTTTTCCTTAGAAGTAGTATCTCTTCAAATGAACTGCATTCCAACGTGAAGGAAGCACCTTCCCGTCCATTGGTTCCAACTCGTATGCTCCTTTTCCTGCAATATCTCGAACTCTGTAGGGTCCTTCCCAGGTTGGACTTAGTTTACCCGCGTTGGCTGCCTTTGTAGATTGAAAAACCTTTTTAAGCACGAAGTCCCAAATTTTGAAGTATCTCAGTCGTGTTTTCCTGTTGTAATATCGTTCGATCACTTGTTTTTGTGCTGCCATTCTTATTAATGCAGCTTCTCTCTTGCCTTCCAGTAGATCCAAATTGACCCGCATCTCTTCATCATTAGGCTCTTATGTTGCTTGTGAGAATCTTGTACTCGGTTCTCCTATTTCAGCCGGGATTAGTGCTTCAACTCCATAAACTAAAGAGAAAGGGGTTTCACCTGTGCTCGTCTTTGTTGTCGTGCGATTTGCCCATAAAACTCCGGGTAACACTTCAGGCCAATTACCCTTTGACTCCTCTAAACGTTTCTTTAAATTGTTGATTATGACTTTGTTCGTTGACTCTGCTTGCCCGTTACCCACTGGGTGATAAGGTGTAGATGTAATCCTTTTAGTTTGCCAACTCTCAAAAAACTCTGTGACTTGAGCTCCGATAAATTGAGGGCCATTGTCGCATACAATTTCCTTTGGTACACCAAATCGGCAGATGATATTTCACCAAATAAAATCTTTAACTTCCTTTTCTCGCACCTGTTTAAATGCTCCTGCCTCTACCCATTTAGTGAAATAATCGGTAAGTACGAGAAGAAACTTTACCTGTCCTTTTGCTTGAGGTAATGGTCCTACTATATCCATTCCCCATTTCATAAATGGCCACGGCGCAATGACTGGATGTAATAATTCTGCTGGCCTGTGCATATTGTTACCATACCTCTGGCATTTATCACATTTAGCCACGAAACTTTCCGCTTCTTCTTCCATTTTAGGCCAGTAGTACCCTGCTCTAATCAAGGTTCTCACCAGTGATCTTCCTCCTGCGTGATTCCCGCAATGCCCCTCATGTATTTCCCTCATTACATACTCCGTTTGAGAAGGTCCGAGGCATCTTGCTAAGGGACCACCGAACATTTTACGATAAAGGTTCCCCTGTTTTAAACAGTAACGAGCAGCCTTTTTTCGAAGTGCATGCGCTTGTTTCTTGTCATCAGGGACGGTACCATACTGTAAAAAAGCAACAATTTCGTTTCTCCAATCCCAAGTTAAATTATTAAAATTTACCTCATTCTTATCAGGTTCGAGAACTGAATGAAATAAATGTATAACTGAAGCGTTTGCATCATTTGCCACATCAGCTGCGGATGCGAGATTAGCTAAGGCATCTGCTTCAACATTTTCATCCCTTGATATTTGTATGACCTTCCAAGTTTGGAATTGCTTTATCAGTTCCCGTACCTTTTCCAAGTACTGTTGCATCCTTGCTTCCCTAGCTGTGTAAGTCCCCAGCATTTGATTAACCACGAGTTGCGAATCACTTTTGATCACCACTTGATTTATACCAAGTTCTCGTGCCAATTCTAGACCTGCAATCACAGCTTCATACTCCGCTTCATTGTTAGTTATGGAATGACATTTAATAGCTTGCCTAATAGTTTCACCCGTAGGTGGTACTAAAACAATTCCTAATCCTGCACCTTTTACGTTAGATGAGCCATCAGTAAATAAGGTCCATGTTCCTGGATTAGCCCCATTAAGTACTTGTACTTCTTTTTCTGCTTCTAATTGCATCCCTTGGCTAAAGTCAGCCACGAAATCAGCTAATATCTGGGATTTTATTGCTGTTCTAGGTAGGTACGTGATTTCATATTCACTTAGCTCTATGGCCCATTTAGCTAACCTCCCTGACAATTCATGTTTATGCAATATATTACGTAGGGGGTATGCAGTCACTACAACAATGGGATGACATTGAAAGTAAGGTCTTAACTTCCTAGATGCCATGATTAGAGCAAGTGCTAATTTTTCCAATTGTGGATACCGTGTCTCTGCATCTAACAAAGATTTACTAACATAATAGATAGGAGATTGTTTACCCTGCTCTTCTCGAACCAAAACCGCGCTTACCGCAACTTCTGAAACAGCAAGGTAGATGAAAAGTTTCTCCCCAGCCTTGGGTTTTGCTAGCAAAGGTGGATTTGACAAGTATGTTTTCAAATCCCTAAGTGCTTGTTGACACTCCTCATCCCATTCAAAATGATCCTGCTTCTTAAGAGCCGAGAAGAATTTAAAACATTTTTCCGATGATTTAGAAATGAACCTTCCCAAAGCTGCGATTCTTCCTGTTAGTCTTTGAACCTCTTTCTTGTTGGAAAGTATATCTGGAATTTCTTCAATGGCCTTAATCTGTGCAGGATTCACTTCAATACCACGGTTAGAAACAAGAAAACCTAAAAATTTTCCTGATGCCACACCAAATGCACATTTTTCTGGATTCAACTTCATATTATATTTTCGTAAAATTTTAAACGTATCAGATAGGTGCGATATATGATCTTCTGAATGTTGAGTTTTAACTAGCATATCATCTATATATACTTCCATGGTTTTACCTAAATGTTCTTGAAACATTTGGGTGACCAACCTTTGATACGTTGCACCTGCATTCTTAAGACCGAAGGGCATTACCTTGTAACAGTAAGTCCCCCTGTCTGTTATAAAAGAAGTTTTTTCTTCATCTCCTGGATCCATCTTGATTTGATTATAGCCTGAATATGCATCTAAAAAACTTAATAGCTCATGCCCTGCAGTAGCATCAATTAACTGATCTATGTGCGGTAAAGGAAAGGAATCTTTTGGACAGGCTTTATTAAGGTCTGTGTAATCTACACAGACTCGCCACTTACCGTTCTTCTTAGGAACCACAACAGTATTAGCTAACCAGTTAGGATATTTTACCTCACGAATTGAACCAATTTTTAGCAACTTTTGAACTTCCTCTTGAATCACCTTATTTTTGAAAGTTCCTTGCTTTCTTTTCTTTTGCTTGACGGGAGGATATGATGGATCTTCATTCAACTTATGAGTCATGACTTCCGGTGGTATCCCTGTCATGTCAGAATGGGACCAAGCAAAACAGTCTGCATTAGCTTTTAAAAATTCAATCAATTTACGTTTTACCTCCGGGCTAAGATTAGCTCCTATGTACACTTTTCTCTCGGGCCAATGTATAAATAACACCACGGCCTCTAGCTCTTCTATCGTTGTTTTGATGTTCTCATTCTCCTCCGGTTCTTGAATGGTATCAGGTCTTGAATCCAGATCTGTTTGCTTTTGCTCAGGTGAGGTTGTTTCCGTGTTACCCTCACCTAAATTCTGTAATTGCTATTTGTCTTCACCTTTAACAGTTGAATCTGCAACGGAATTGATGCTTCTAGATGTTTGTTGATCGCCTCTGATTTGGCATATTCCCCATGGAGATGGGAATTTAATAACTTGATGTAAAGTTGAAGGAACAGCTTCCATGTCATGAATCCATGGCCTCCCAAGAATCATATTGTAAGCCATTTCCATATCTACCACTTGAAATTTGGTATCTTTAACGACGCCTTCTGCGAATGTGGTAAGTATTGCCTCCCCTTTTGTTACAACACTAGAGTTATCAAATCCCGACAAAGTATGCGCCTTTGGAATTAATTTATCCTCCGCTTGCATCTCGCGCAATACCCGTATTAAAACAATGTTTACAGAACTACCTGGATCAACCAAAACTCGTTTCACGTTAGTATCATGTACAAGTAAAGATATTACCAGTGCGTCGTTATGCGGAGTTATGAGTCCCTCGGCGTCTGCGTTGTTGAATATAACATTCTCCTCTTCCAGTACATGTCGAGGCCGCTTCCCGTGAGTAATTGTCACTTTTGAAACCTTTTTATATGATACATCATTGATCTCTTCACCTCCACTTATAACGTTGACAGTTCTCTTGGGCGAAGGTGGTTTTGGAGGCTCCTGTCTGTTCTTCATGTATGCTTGTTTACCTTTCTCACTGAACAACTCAGTAAGATACCCTTGTTTTAACAAATGATCAACTTCACCTTGTAGAAACCTGCAATCTGCTGTTTTATGCCCATGATCGTTATGAAATTCGCACCAATGATCAGGGTTTCGTCTGTTCGGATTTGATCGCATTTCCTTTGGCCATCGTACCTTATCTCCCATGCTTCTTAAAACAGCCACGAGTTCAGAGGTGCTTACGTTGAAGTTGTAACCACCGAACCTTGCCTTTAGACTTCCATCATCGTCTCGTGACCCGCGTGTGTTTCGATCATTCCCGAACCTTGATGAGGAGCCTGATTCCCTGTTCCTAGGTTTGTGATCGTACCTTTGATTATCTTGTCTTGATCGTGAGTCCTTTCCCGCAGGTCCCATGTATGGCTCGTACCTGTTTTTACCGGATCTCTTTTCATTTTCCACACGCCTTGAGCTTACCTTTTCTTCTATTTTATGTCGTAAAATAATGTCTTCTTCAATCCTCATCTTTGTACTGTATCTGTTGTAGACATCATTCCACGTTGTTGCTGGGAATTCTCGAAGGCTTTTCTTGAGTCGCCTCTTGGCTTCTGAACTCTTCTCATTCAAATTGCTGGTGAAGGCTATGGCTGCCAATTGTCAGGTACTCGTGGCAATGTCATTCTTTCCCGTTGAAATCTATCCACGAATTCTCTGAGTAGCTCTGAATCTCCTTGCTTGATTTTGAAGATATCCTCCATTCTTTTTTCAACTTTTTGAGCTCCCGAGTGTGCTTTGATAAATGAATCTGCAAGCTCAGCAAAAGAATTTGTAGAATTTTCAGGTAAGAGAGAATACCATGTTAGTGCCCCTTTAGTGAGTGTTTCACCGAATTTTTTGACCAAGACTGATTCAATCTCCTGCTTAGTCAAATCATTGCCCTTGACTCCTGTTGTAAATGCAGTAACATGATCTCGTGGGTCTATTGTCCCATCATACTTTGGAATATTGGGCATCTTGAACTTCTTTGGAATTGGGAGTGGGCGGCACTTGGCTTCCATGGCTGTTGAGAATATTTATCTATATCTACTCCCTTGATCACGGGTGGTACTCCGGGTATTTGTTCTATGCGATCGTTTTGCTCCCTAAGCTGTTTCTGCAATGTTAGAACTAGATTTTGCAAATTAGAATTAATTGGATTACCTGGGTCTCCCTCCTGTGTTTCACTGGGGGTTCCACCACTGCCTGAATTAACCAGTCCAGAACGAGGGTTCTCCAAAGTATTGTTATTTGGAGTAGGTGTGGATGGAGCAGCAGGTAATTGACTAACAAAAGCTTGTAAAGCTTTGTTGACCTGAGCTGCGATAAGTTTTTGTAAGGCATCATCCATAGCTTCAGCATTTTCAAATTGACCTCGTTCTTCTGTGTGAGATCCTTCAGGAGTGCCTTCACGAATTGTCGTGGTGAGTCTCGTGGTGTTTGATCATTTTGCAGATCTTCTTGATTTTGCTGATTGATTGGGTTTCCTAGGATATTGTCATTGTTGTTCGACATAGTTGATTCCACAAAGAAAATCAAGCAGAGATATAATTGACTATCAGATTCCCGGTAACGGAACCAATTTGTTTAACCAAAAATTAGATTTTAGGTCAAAGCTTGAATTTAGAAGAACACGGGTTACTGATAATCGGAAAAGAGTATATAAAGAAAGAAATTTGTGAATAATATGATCAGAAAGCAAGTAAATCAAAGTATATTTCAGTAGTGGTTTTTTCGTGCTTACAGTTGTTTGTGACTTTTCCTTTTATAGCCATTTTGGGAATACAGACTTTATCTTTGTCATAATAAGACAATTATGGGCAATTAATGACTTTAAATGTTACGTTGTGCAATCATATACATTAAATACATATTCTCTAACGTTTCCAGTATTTAATACTCATTAAATGCTGTATCTGAGCTCTTTTTTACTGTCAGATTCATTCCTTTGACTCTTCACGATCTTTGACCTTTAAATGTCTTGAATAGGTACAAGCGTTGAATTACTTGTATGACTGCTCGTGCCTTCTCCATTTAACTTGTTCGTATCTGTTGTTGCTCGTATCTGTTGTTGCTCGTATCTGTTAACCAACCTTAATTCTTTGACTGTTTGACCAGTCTACGTGTCATGACAAGTCACCATTTATATATAGATACAATTTTTCCCGATACAAAAAGAAATAGCACAAGATGCAACTAATTATTTCATTGTTGATTAAGTCAGTAGGCGAATAGGATTACTTTAATTCATTGTTCATTGGTAAATTTATGACAATGAGTACATATTTAATACTTGCTGTTGTTTTGTACACGTTGTCATAAGTTCACAAAAGTACGACATGAAAGTAGTACTCTTTTTTTGTTTTTTTTTACGTACTGACACTTTTGGCCAAAAATTGAGGTGTTTGGTCAAGCTTGTGGAAGGAAAAAAGTGCTTTTGAGGAGAAGCAGAAGCAGTTTTGGAGAAGCAGAAAAAAGAACTTCTCTCCAAAAGCACTTTTTTGAGAAGCACTTTTGAGAAAAATACACTTAGAAGCAGTTTTTTAAAGCTTGGCCAAACACTAATTGCTGCTCAGAAGTGCTTTTCAAACTAATTAGCCAAACACAAACTGCTTCTCACCAAAAGTACTTTTGAGAAAAGCACTTTTAAAAAAAAACACTTCTCAAAATAAGCTAATTTTTGCAAATTGGCCAAACGGGCTATTAGTCATTACTTGTTGCTTACGTGCAATTGTTAATTTAAATTCCATGTTATATATGGAGTAATATAAATTTCAACAACGACTAATCATTTTACTTGATGACTGTAAGGTTAAAGGAATTATTTTTTTAAAATAGTAGATAAAGAAGTTTTTATATATGTTTTGAATCATGTTATATTTTTACGTTATTTGTAGCACAAATTATATAATTATTATATTTGAGTTTGATCCAAAAATTATTCGAAATGCTAATGATTCTTTTAAACTTAATACATAAATTTTTTATTATTTTGTACTTATAGTGACGTAAGACGACATTTATGATTTTGTTAAAAATATGATCTCATTTTGCTTAAAGAAATCAGAACATACTTTAATATGATTAATATTCTTTAATGACGTTTGCGCACCATACGAGTACTAATACTAGTAAAAGTGCAAAAAGAATCTTACTATCAACATAATAAAAATTAGACCCTTTTTTTTATTGTTAGTATTTTAGCATTTTAATATTAAAATAAAATATATCATAACTCTCACTACTCCATGATGTAGAAAATGGCTATAACTCCCATTATTCCATGATGTAGAAAATGACCATAACTCTTTTGTAACACTTCTCCTATGTTCTACCACTAATTACACACTAATTATTCCATGTTCTCCATGATTTCATAACTTATTACCCCACTTTCTTCCAATTTAATTCAAGGAAGAATTCCTACACCTATAAATAGGAGTCATTCTTCCCTAATGTGGTATGAAAAATACTTGTAGAGTGTTTCAATAAAGTAGGTTAAAGTTGTGGAATAAAGAAGAGAGTTTTTATTTTTGTTGAAGGAAGGTGTTCATCTTGGTGGAGCTTTGAACTCAACAACTTTTCCAGATTTTGTTCGAGTCATACTACGTGATCGGGCTATTGTATCATGGGGGAGACAAGTCAAGAGGATTACTACTGGACTAGTGAAGACTTTGCTGTAGTGGGCTTGAATCTCCTTAAAGAGAGAGAGATATTCGCGCCTCAGCTTGAAATATTTTATTTTCTTCATTTTATTTCAGCTGTAATTGTATTTTCACCAACAATTTTAAGGAGATTCATTATGGCTACAGTTGAAAAATTCGCAGATATCAAGGTGGGAGATCTCAGCAAGCCATTCCGTTTCAACGATACTCATTTCAAGAGATGGAAGGGTAAAGTACTTTTTTATCTGAGTCTTCTCAATGTTTCTTACGTTTTAACTGAGAAGAATCCAAGTAAAGTAGACAACTCCTCCATGAATGATGATGAGCTAATTGCCCTTCAAGAAAAAAAATGAAAAATACAACGATGATTCACACAAGTGTCGGTATTATCTTCTTAATTGTTTATCTGGTAATTTTTATGATTATTATGATAGAACTTACTCTACTGCAAAATAAATTTGGAAAACATTGCAGAGTAAGTATGATACCGAGGAGGCAGGTGCGAAAAAATATGCTGCTAGCAGATTTTTTCGTTTTCAAATGGTGGACAACAAATCTGTAGTAGACCAAGCTCAAGACTTCATAATGATCGTTGGAGAGCTCAGATCCGAGGATATTAAAATTGGAGACAACCTTATTGTTTGTGGCATAATAGATAAACTACCACCTTCATGGAGGGAATTTCAAAAAACTATGCAACAAAAAGAAACTTCACTTGAGACGTTGATAATGCGGATTCGCATGGAAGAAGAGGCAAGAGGCCAAGATGCACATATCCAATCGGAAGAGAGCACTCTACAACCCGTCACTATAAAGGTAAATTTAATTACTTCAAATAATATTACTCCTGAAACTCACAAAAATACTTCTTTGAAGCCGAAGAAGAAGACTTTTAAGAAAAATTATAGTAGACCTCTCAAGAAGAATAATGATGCAAACAACCAAGCACAGAATCAACAAGTTCAAATTGCGAAACCATGCTTTGTCTGTGGCAAGAGTGGGCATATTGCTCGATTTTGCAAATTTCAGAAACGTGGTCCTACACCACAGGCAAACGTTACCGAAGAGCCACTTGTGGCAGTGATAACAGACATTAACATGGTAGAAAATGTTGATGGATGGTGGGCTGATTCTAGAGCAAACCGTCATGTTTGCTATAATAGAGATTGGTTTAAAGTGTATACTCCATTTGAGGAGCCCAAAACCATCATGCTTGGTGATTCTCACACAACCCAGGTGCTTAGAAAGGGAGAGGTCGAGTTGAAGTTTACTTCAGGAAGAGTATTAACGTTGAAAGACGTACTTTATACTCCTTCAATGAGAAAAAATTTGATGTCTAGTTTTCTTCTTAACAAGGTAGGCTTCAAACAAATTATTGAAAGCAATCAATATGTAATAGTGAAAAAGGGTATTTTTGTGGGTAAGGGGTATGCATGTGATGGGATGTTCAAGTTGAATGTTGAGATGAATAAAACTACTTCAAGTTCTGTTTATATGCTGTCTTCTAATAATTTTTGGCATGCTCATTTGTGTCATATTAATAATCGTTATGTGGGAATCATGAGTAGTTTAGGATTAATCCCAATGATTAAAAAGAACTTTGAAAAATGTGAGGCTTGTAGTAAAGCCAAAATAACTAAAAGGACTCATTTTCAAGTTGAAAGAAAATCTAAATTGTTAGAATTAGTTCACACTGATATGTGTGAACTTGGAGGAATTTTAACCCGTGGAGAAAATAGATATTTTATCACTTTTATTGATGATTTCTCTAAATTCACATATGTTAATTTGATGAAAAATAAAAGTGATGCATTTGAAAATTTTAAAAATTATCTCCATGAGGTTGAAAATCAATTTGATAGAAAAATAAAAAGAATTAGAAGTGATAGAGGCCGTGAATATGATTCTAATGAATTTGATTATTTTGTGAGATCATTGAGAATAATTCAGGAAACTACTCCACCTTATTCTCCTGCATCAAATGGTGTGGCTGAAAGAAAAAATAGAACTTTGGTAGAGTTAACTAATGCCATGCTTATTGAATCAAATGCACCTTTAAATTTGTGGGGTGAAGCTATTTTGAGTGCATGTTATATGTTGAATAGGGTGACTCATAAGAAAATAAAATTGACACCATTTGAGTTGTGAAAAAATCACAAGCCAATTTTGGGTTATCTGAGAGTTTGGTGTTATTTAGCTATGTTAGGCTAACAAATTCTAAAATTACAAAATTGGGTATAAAAGTTACTAGTTGTGCTTTTCTTGGTTATGCTTCTAATAGTACAACCTATAGATTTTTAAATATTGAAAAGAATATAATTATAGAATCAGGTGATGCTATTTTTCATGAAAATAAATTTTCATTTGAGTCTAAAAATAGTGGGGGTCAAAGAGATAAAAATAATTTTTTGTCTATGCCTAGTTCTTCTACTTCTATTTTGCAAAATGAAGAAAATGATGCTTTTGAGTTAAGAAGAAGTAAAAGAGCTAGAATAGAAAAAGATTTTAGTCCTGATTTTTATGTTTTTAATTTTGAAAATGACCCTCTTACTTTACAAGAAGCTTTATTATCACCTGATGCTATTTTTTGGAAAGAGGCGGTAAATGATGAAATAGAGTCACTAATTTCTAATAAAACTTGGAATTTGGTTAATTTACCACCAGGTTGTAAAATAATTGGGTGCAAATGGGTCCTAAGAAAAAAGTTAAAACCGGATGGATCCGTTGATAGGTATAAGGCTAGGTTAGTTGCTAAAGGTTTTAGGCAACTAGAAGGCCTAGAATTTTTTGATACTTTTTCTCCGGTAACTAAAATTACATCCGTTAGAGTTTTAATTGCTATTGCTGCAATTTTTGATTTACATATTAATCAAATGGATGTAAAAACTGCTTTTTTTAAATGGGGACCTAAATAAAGAAATTTATATCGATCAACCTGAGGGTTTTATTGAAGTAGACCAAGAAAGTAAAGTGTGTAAACTTACTAAATCTCTATTTGGCTTGAAACAGACACCTAAGCAATGAGTGTGATAAGTGCATCTATCATAAGTTTTGGAATAATTCACATGTAATTGTTTGCCTCTATGTTGATGACTTGTTAATATTTGGCTCTAACATGAATGTTATTGGAGAAACTAAAAGCATGCTTAGTAGTCATTTTGACATGAAAGATTTGGGTGAGGCAAATTTCATTCTTGGAATGAAAATTACTAGAACATGTGATGGAATTTTTATTGACCAGTCACATTATGTTGAGCAAATTTTGAAAAAATATTATTTTATTGATTGCAAGCATGTTGTTGTCACGGCCTGAAATTCACGCTGTCGGGACCATGATGGCGCTAACATTTTACTTGCTAGGCAAGCCAACGTTAGAACAATTTATCCTTTTTAACAGTTTGAAATTTAATAATGACGAAGAACTGATTTAACTGCAACAATCCAAAGTAAACAATGCGGAGCTAAAACAACCAAACGTTTAATACATGCCTGAACCCGGTGTCACAAGTGCACGAGCTTCTAGAATAGTACATACAAGGGTCTGAAATAATAAAAAGCTGTCTGAAAAGAAGATACACAGCTAAATAAAAACAAGGAAGGGGGCTCCAAGAGCTGCGGGCGCTAAGCAGTTGTACCTTACGTCTCCGCAGGCTGTCCAATCCGAGCTCTCTACTAGTCGTCGTTGGGACCGAGCCCAAAATCAGCACAAGAAGTGCAGAGTGTAGTATGAGTACAACCGACCCCATGTACTCTGTAAGTGCCGAGCCTAACCTCGACGAAGGTGACGAGGCTAAGGCGGGCCACCTACACTACAACCTGTACACAGTATATAATAATGACAGAAAATGGAGATATTGAACAATATTTAACAGTCAACTGTAAACAATAACTACAGCCTCAAGAAATGAACCAGTGTCGTCCAGAATTACCAATCCTTAGAATTTCGATGAGAATACTGAAAACCAAACACAACCCAAGAAACGGAAACACATAGGTTGTCGCGGCGCGCAACCCGATCCCATCGTACAACACAAAATCCTCCCTTATTTCACTGCGATAACATCAACAACAAGGATAATATATAAATATGTTGCGGCGCACAACCCGATCCTGCCATATATCAATATCGGTATCATAATTCACCCTTATTTTACCATATCAATCCACCCTTATTCCACCTGTTGCGGCGTGCAACCCGATCCCACCATATAGTACATATTCACCCTTATTCCACCATATCAATCCACCCTTATTACACCTGCTGCGCCGAGCATCCCGATCCCACCATATCAGTACCAAATACTCAATGTGCACAGTCAAATCAACAGTTCAAACCATAAAAAAAGCTTTACGATCAATAAATACCAAACTCAACCCAAAAGGAACCTTGTACAATATAGAATTCTACACGAGTAATACCACAAAGCGAGATCAATCCAGTAATTGATAATTAGGAGGTGCAAGTAAGTCAATTTAAGCAAATAGCAGAGAATCATGAAACTACAGAAGAGCTAACATCATTAATGGACCAAAACCCGATTACCCATTCAACCCCGAGCCCAGTTATGTAATTTGTTTTGGAATCCGACCTCAATTTGAGGTCTAAATCTCAATTTTTCAAAAATTCCTAATTCTACACAAACCCCCAATTTCCACCATGGAAACACTAAATATTAGGTAAAAGCTTGTGATGTAATGAAAAATAGAAAGAAAATGGGTTAGAATCACTTACCAATAATTTTGGGAAGACAGGTTCTTTGAAAAATCGCCTCTAGGGTTTCTAAGTTTGAAAATTTGAAGCTCTTCTCTTTTCCACAATTACTTCACAACTCGATTCTCAACTTGAGCCAACGCTCTACAATGTTCAATTACCATTAATACTTTCACAAGCCTTGTTCAACAATAGGAACCATCATATAAAACATGAACAATACGAAATAGAGTCACATTAACCATAGTATAAGACTCACAATATCATAAACCTCTTCTCTTTTCCACAATTACTTCACAAATCAATTCTCAACTTGATCCAACGCTCTACAATGTTCAATTACCAATAATGCTTTCACAAGCCTTGTTCAACAATAGAAGTCATCATATAAAACATGAACAATACAAAACAGAGTCACAACGATCATAGTATAAGACTCACGGGTATGCTTGACCCCAACGTATAGATACTCGTCACCACACCTATACGTCGTACTCAACAATTAACACTTAGAAAATAAGACACGACTCCTAATCCCTCAAGCTAAGGTTAGACCAATCAATTACCTCAATTTCACGAACACAATTTAAGCCTCAACTACCGCTTTACCTCTTGTTTCCACCACTAATTTGCTTGTATATAGCCACAATTTACTTAATGATATCAATAAATGCTAAATGAATCAATTCTAATGCATGAAAATAGGTTTTCTAAAGATTTTTCCAAAAGTCAAAATCGACCCCGGGCTCACATGGTCAAAACCCGAGGTTCGAACCAAAACCCGACTACCCATTCACCCGCGAACTCAAATATATAATTTGTTTTGAAATTGGACCTCAAATCGAGGTCCAAATCTCCAAAATTTAAATCCTAAGTTCTACCCAAAACACCCAATTTCCCTCATGAAAACCCTTGATTTTGAGTTGAAATCATGTGAAAAGATGTTATGGATTGAAGAAAATGAGTTAGAAATGACTTACAATTAATTTTGAGAAGAACATTTCTTTAGAAAATCGCCCAAAAGAGTTTAGGTTTTGAGAAGGTTTGAAAAATGAGGACTTTTCAGCTAAGTTATGATTTACACAGGCGCAGATATCGCTTTTGCGATGATATGTTCGCAAATGCTAACTCGCAATTGCGAAGTATGGCCTGCCCTGTCAACCTCGCAAATGCGAACAACTGTTCGCAAATGCGAACACTGGTGGAGTCGCAAATGCGACTGGAGCTTCGCAAATGTGAAGGTCACCCCCCTGCCCAGTCATCGCAAATGCGAACACTGTTGGAGTCGCAAATGCGACTGGAGCTTCGCAAATGCGAAGGTCACCCCCTGCCCAGTCATCGCAAATGCGATGGTTAGTCGCAATTGCGAGCTCGCAATTTCGAGTCAGGCTTCGCAATTGCGAAGCCTGCAGACCTGCAACACACAGCAGTTTCCTAAGTCAAATTTCACTCCGTGGCCTACCAAAACTCACCCGAGCCCTCGGGCTCCAACCAACATGCACGCAAGTCAAAAACTATCATACGGACTTGACTCGTGCGATCAATCATCAAGATACATCAA
>NC_031996.1:3699925-3726100 GCF_001879085.1 Nicotiana attenuata | reverse complement strand
TCCTTCTGCTTGAACAAGTATTGCAAACTCTTGTGATCCGTGAACACCTCACATGACACGCCATATAAATAGTGCCTCCAAATCTTCAGCGCGTGAACAATGGCTGTTAACTCCAAATCATGGACTGTATAGTTCTTCTCATGAATATTCAACTGACGTGAAGCATAAGCAATGACCTTGCCATCCTGCATCAACACCGCACCAAGTCCAATACGAGATGCATCACAATAAACTGTAAATGGCCCTGAACCTGTGGGCAAAACCAACACAGGCTCTGTAGTTAGAGCTGTCTCTAGCTTCTGAAAGCTCGCCTCACACTCGTCCGACCACTTAAACTGGGCACCCTTCTGGGTCAGCCTGGTCATCGGGGCTGCAATAGACGAAAACCCCTCCACAAACCAACGGTAATAGCCTGCAAATCCCAAGAAACTCCGGATCTCTATAGCTGATGTGGGTCGAGGCCAGTTCTTGACTGCCTCTATCTTCTTCGGATCCACCTGAATACCCTCTGCTGATACAACGTGGCCCAAGAATGCAACTGAACTACACCAAAATTCGCACTTCGAAAACTTAGCATACAACTGACTATCTCTTAGAGTCTGAAGAACGACTCTCAGAGTGCTGCTCACTGCTCCTCCCGGCTAGCGGAAATAAATCAAAATATCATCAATAAAGACTATCACGAATGAATCCAAGTAAGGCTTGAACACTCGGTTCATCAAATCCATGAAAGTTGCTGGGGCATTTGTCAACCCGAATGACATCACCAAGAACTCATAATGCCCGTACCGAGTGCGGAAAGCTGTCTCAGGGACATCGGATGCCCTAATCCTCAACTGATGGTAGCCAGATCTCAAGTCAATCTTCGAAAATACCTTGGCACCCTGAAGCTGATCAAACAAATCATCAATCCTCGGTAATGGATACTTATTCTTGATTGTAACCTTGTTCAATTGCCGGTAATCTATACACATCCTCATCGATCCGTCCTCCTTCTTAACAAACAACACCGGCGCACCCCAAGGCGAGACACTAGGTCTAATAAAGCCTTTATCAAGCAAGTCTTGCAACTGCTCCTTTAATTCTTTCAACTCGGGCGAGGCCATACGATACGGCGGAATAGAAATGGGCTGAGTGCCCGGAGCCAAATCAATGCAGAAGTCAATATCCCTGTCGGGTGGCATACCCGGCAGATCTGAAGGAAATACCTCAGGAAACTCACGAACCACGGGCACAGAATCCATAGGAGGAACCTCGGCACTAGAATCACGAACATACGCCTAATAGGCAAAACATCCCTTATCAACCATACGCCGAGCCTTCATATACGAGATAACCCTACGGGTAGAATGACCAGGATTCCCTCTCCACTCTGAACAAGGTAAACCCGGTAAGGCTAAGGTCACAATCTTGGCATGACATTCCAAGATAGCGTGGTAAGGTGATAACCAGTCTATCCCCAATATGACATCAAAATTGACCATATCCAAAACTAACAAATCTACTCGAGTCTCAAGACCCCCAATCACAACTTCACAAGAACGATGAACACGATCTACCACAATGGAATCACCCACCGGTGTAGACACATATACAGGAGCACTCAAGGAATCACTAGGCATGACCGGATACGGTGCAAAATAAGATGATACATAGGAGTATGTAGATCCTAGATCAAATAGAACTGAAGTGTCTCTACTACAAATAAGAACAGTACCTGTGATAACTGCATCGGAAGCCTCAGCCTCAGGCCTGGCTGGAAGGGCATAACATCGGGGCTGGGCCCCACCACTCTGAACTACATCTCTAGGACGACCTCCTGTTGGCTGGCCTCCATCTCTAGCGGCCTGACCTCCACCTCTAATACCTCTAACTCCACCTCTAGCACCTCTACCTCCCCCTCTAGCTGGCTGAGCGGGCGGTGGAACACTTGGTGCCTAAACCATGGCACGGGAACCCTGATGCTGAGAGATGCTCGGTGCTCGAGGGAAAATTCTAGCAATATGCCTCGTATTGCCACAAGTATAACAAGCCATCGGCTGCTGAGACTGCTGACCCTGACGGCCTGAATGACCACCTTGAAAACTCTGGAGCGGCAATGCACTGATAGGAACTGGTGGTGCACTATAGGACTGCTGATCATAATACTGCGTATGAGAACCATGACCACCTGGAGCACCGTGAGAAGCCTGAAGTGCTGAATGAAACGGCCTGGAAGAATGGCCCCCTACTGAAAGAATCTCTGCCTCCAGATGAGGCACCACTGAACCTGTCCGAATGACGAGGCCTCTTGTCAGACCCCTGACCACCCCCCTGTGACAGAACCATCTCAACTCTCCTAGCCACATTGGCCACATCCTGGAAAGAAATCTTGCTCCACGTCTCCTTAGCCATATACAGTCGAATAGGTTGAACGAGTCCCTCAATGAACCTCCTCACTCTCTCTCTCTCTCAGTGGGAAGTATAAGAAGAGCATGACGGGCCAAGTCAATAAATCTGGTCTCGTACTAAGTAACAGTCATAGAACCCTGCTGGAGACGCTCAAACTGCCTCCGGTAGTTCTCCCTCTGAGTGATAGGAAGAAACTTCTCCAGAAATAGCTGAGAAAACTGATACCAAGTCAAAGCTGGTGACCCAGCTGGTCTAGCCAAACAATAATCTCTCCACCAAGTCTCGGCGGATCCAGACAAACGAAAAGCAGCAAAGTCGACCCCATTGGTCTCCACTATCCCCATGTTCCGTAGAACCTCATGACAGCTGTCCAAATAATCCTGGGGATCCTCAAAAGATGTACCACCAAGAGTAGTAGTGAAGAGCTTGGTGAAACCTATCCAACCTCCACACAGCCTCCGAAGACGTAGCTGATCTATCACCAGTCTGTGCTGTTGCTCGGCTGAAGAAGCGGTACATGACCTCGCCATTCGCGAAAGGACAAGAGTAGAGGTTTCAATTTAGTAGTGAGAGAACAAAATCGCACAACAGAGAAGAATAGAAGTGAAATTATTCCTAACTCTGTAGCCTCTGGGGGATAAATACAGACGTCTCCGTACCGATCCCTCAGACTCTACTAAGCTTGTCCATGAGTTGTGAGACCTAAGCATCCTAGAGCTCAGATACCAACTTGTCACGACCCGGATTTCCCACCCTCGGGAGTCGTGATGGCGCCTACTAGTAAAATCTAGGCAAACCAATTATTCCAGTTACTTAACCCTTTCCATGTTCTAATTCCTTAACAATTTTCATAACAACATAACAAAAGCAGCGGAAATAATAATAACAAAGACAATGCGGAAGACGAAATCTGATAGTTTAGATTAATACAAACTGCAGAAGTCTAAGTACAACTCTACCCAGAATTTTGTGTCACAATGTCACGGACCATCTACAAATACTACAAATAAAGTCTGAATAGAATTACACGAATCTGTCTCTGAATAAGTAAAACAGAAAGGAAATGATAGAAGGAGACGCCAAGGCCTGCGGACGCCTGCAGGACTACCTCGGGTCGCCTGATGAACTGGAAGCAGCAACCTCACTGTGGTCCAAAAGCTGCAGCACCGGGATCTGCACACAGTGCAGAGTGTAGTATCAGCACAACCGACCCTATGTGCTGGTAATTGCCTAGCCTAACCTCGGCGAAGTAGTGACGAGGCTAGGACCAGACTACCAAATAAACATGTGCATTTAAATCATATACAGCGGAAAAGTAAAGGCAGAAATTTACAGGTAAAGATAGGAGGGGAAAAACATGCTGCGGGGAATATCAAGTAACAACAGAAAACCAATAGATAAATGTAAAGAACACCATAATTCAATTATCAGCAAGAATCAGGAAATTAAAGACAAGTGCACGGCATCACCCTTCGTGCTTTTACTCTCGTCCTCACCATAAGAATCAATATAAATGTAAATGTGCACGGCATCACCCTTCGTGCTTTATCACTCTTCCTCACCATATGAATCAATATAATCGGCATGACATCACCCTTCGTGCTTTTACCTCACATAATCATGACACGGAATTATCCTTCGTGCATTATCACTCATATCATGGCACAACATTTTACATCGTGCGGCACGGCATCACCTTTCGTGCTTTTACCTCACAATATCAGCACGACATCACCCTTCGTGCATTAACACTCTCAAACTCACGCACGGCATCACCCTTTGTGCATTACACTCTTCCTCACTCAAGCAACAATCACAAAGCAATTTGGGCAAGGAAATCAATAATATCACAATACAATCCCGGCAAGGGAACAAAAGCATATCAATAATATCCCGGCAAGGGAAACAATATCATGGGTAATAACATCCCGGCAAGGGAGTAATATCAAAAGCAATAACATCCCGACAAGGGAGACAATATCATAAACCACTTCTCTTTTCCACAATTACTTCACAACTCAATTCTTAACTTGAGCCAATGCTCTACAATGTTCAATTACCATTAATGCTTTCACAAGCCTTGTTCAACAATAGGAACCATCATATAAAACATGAACAATACGAAATAGAGTCACATTAACCATAGTATAAGACTCACAATATCATAAACCTCTTCTCTTTTCCACAATTACTTCACAAATCAATTCTCAACTTGAGCCAACGCTCTACAATGTTCAATTACCAATAATGCTTTCACAAGCCTTGTTCAACAATAGAAGTCATCATATAAAACATGAACAATACGAAACAGAGTCACAATGATCATAGTATAAGACTCACGGGCATGCTTGACCCCGACGTATAGATACTCGTCACCACACCTATACGTCGTACTCAACAGGTAACACTTAGCAAATAAGACACGACTCCTAATCCCTCAAGCTAAGGTTAGACCAAACACTTACCTCAATGCCACGAACACAGTTCAAGCCTCAACTACCGCTTTACCTCTTGTTTCCACCACCAATTCGCTTGTATCTAGCCACAATTTACTTAACGATATCAATAAATGCTAAATGAATCAATTCTAATGCATGAAAATAGGTTTTCTAAAGATTTTCCCAAAAAGTCAAAAATCGACCCCGGGCCCACATGGTCAAAACTCGAGGTTCGAACCAAAACCCGACTACCCATTCACCCACGAACCCAAATATATAATTTATTTTGAAACCGGACCTCAAATCGAGGTCCAAATCCCCAAAATTTTAATATCCTAAGTTCTACATAAAACACCCAATTTCCCCCATGAAAACCCTTGATTTTGAGTTGAAATCATGGAAAAAGATGTTATGTATTGAAGAAAACGAGTTAGAAATTACTTACAATTAATTTGGAGAAGAACTTTTCTTTAGAAAATCGCTCAAGAGAGTTTAGATTTTGAGAAGGTTTGAAAAATGAAGAATTTTCGGCTAAGTTATGATTTACACATGCGCAGATGTCGCATTTACGATTATATGTTCGCAAACGCGAACTCGCAATTGCGGCCGAGGCTTCGCAATTGTGAAGTATGGCCTGCCCTGTCAACCTCGCAAATGCGAACAACCGTTCGCAAATGCGAACACTGTTAGAGTCGCACATGCGACTAGAGCTTCGTAAATGCGAAGGTCACCCCTCTACCCAGTCATCACAAATGCGATGGTTAGTCGCAAATGCGCGCTCGCAATTGCGAGCCAGGCTTCGCAATTGAGAAGCCTGCAGACCTGCAACACACATCAGTTTTCCAAAGTCAAATTTCACTTCGTGGCCTATCCAAAACTTATCTGAGCCCTCGGGTTTCCAAACCAAACATGCATGCAAGTCCAAAAATATCATACGGGCTTGATCGTGCGATCAAATCATCAAGATATCATCAACATCTATGAATTAAACCTCAAATTCTTGAAAATCACTCAAGAACATCAAAATTACTATTTTGTCAACTATAGGTCCGATTTATACCAAACGAACTCCGATTCTTACCAAACTTCACAGATTCAACTTAATTATTATTTCAAACTTGTACCGGGCTTCGGAACCAAGATACGGGCCCGATACCATCAAGAAAGTGCATCAATTCACTTCTAAAAACCTCTATTTTTTCCAAAAAACAATTTTCTTTAAAAATTCATTTCTCGGGCTTGGGACCTCGGAATACGATTCCGGGCATATGCCCAAGTCCGAAATTTTACTACGGACCCTACGAGACCGTCGGATCACGGGTCTGGGTCCGTTTACCAAGAATGTTGACCAAAGTCAACTCTATTCAATTTTAAAAGCCAGTTTCCTTATTTTACTTAGTTTCCACATAAAAGCTTTTCGGAAATGCGTCCGGACTACGCACGCAAATCGAGGTGAGATGAAAAGAGGTTTTTAAGGCCTCGGAACACAGAATTTACTTTCAAAACGAGTGATGACCTTTTGGGTCATCACAAAATGACATCAAAATCAACCATATCGAGAAATAGAAGATCTACGCTAGTCTCAAGACCCCCAACGATAATCGCATACGAACAATAGACAGAATCTACGATAATAGAATCTCCCACAGGTATGGACACATATACAGGAGCACTCAAAGAATCACGAGGTACAACCAAATATGAAGCAAAATAGGATGACACGTAGGAATAAGTAGAGCTCAGATCAAATAGAACTGAAGCATCTCTATGGCAAACTGAAATAGTACCTGTGATAACAGCGTCAGATGACTCAGCCTCAGGCCTGGCTGGGAAAGCATAACATCGGGGCTGGGCCCCCACCACTCTGAGCTAGGGCTGTGCATAACTTGGTAAATACCAAATTACCGTACCGAAATCGAAAATTTTGGTATTTGGTGTTCGATATTTTGGTATTCGGTATGGTATTTGGTATTTTAAAATGAAATACCAAAATATCGATACCGTACAGAAATATATATTATATTACACAATACACATATTATTAATTATAATATAAATATAAAATCTAAAATTTTACTTTCCTTTATTATCTAAGTTCATCAATTAACTCTAAGCAAGTAACAAGACATTTCTAATGATCAAATTTATTCTTTTATGTACAATTTTCTCTCTCTAAGTTTATATTTGCTAGTTTTGGACAAAACTTTTGTCAACAAATATTTTTATTTTTGTACTTTTGAATACTTTAATTTAGAATATTACAGTCAATGAATTTATGTACTAGTTAGTATTCAGATAGAATAAACTGAAGTTACCAAACCGAATAAACCGAAACCGAAAGGAGAAAACCCAAACCATACCGAATTTAATTAGGTACGGTATTGGTATTGTATTTTAGGAAACCGAATACCGAACCAAAATGTCTAAATACCGTATCGTACCGACCGACGAACACCCCTACTCTGAGCTACATCCCTAGGACGGCCTCCTGCTGGCTGGCCTCCACCTCTAGCGGTCTGACCTCCACCTCTAGCAGCTTGACCTCCACCTCTGGCTGCCTGACCCCTACCTCTGGCTGGCTGAGCGGGCGGTGATGCAACCGGTGTCGAAATCATGGCACGAGAACTCTGCTATGGTGTACCACCCAATAATCTCAGACAGGTCCTCCTGATATGCCTAAAACCACCACACTCAAAACATCCATCCTGGTGTTGTGGATGTTGAAACTGAGAATGGCCCGAACGGGCCGGATGATCACCGTAATAACTCTGAATAGGAGGTGTACTGCCTGAAGCACTGTGGGATGGCTGAAGCGCTGACTGATATGGCCTGGGAGGATGATCCCTACCAAATGTACCCCTTCCTCCAGATGAGGCACCACTAAAACTACCGGATAACGAGGCCTCTTATTTGACCCCTGCCCTCTCTCTTGTGAAAGAACATCCTCGATCCGCCCAGCGACATTGGCAGCCGTCTGAAAAGAAATCTCACTCCCGGCCTCCTTGGCCATCTGCAACTTGATAGGATGAGTGAGTCCCTCAATAAACCTCCCCACCCTCTCTCTCTCATAGTAGGAAGCAAAATAATATCATGACAGCCTAAATACACAAAGCGGGTCTCGTACTGGGTGACTGACATGCCACCCTGCTGGAGGCGCTCAAACTGCCTGCGGTAGCTCTCTCTCTGAGTGATAGGAAGGAATTTCTCAAAAAATTTCTGAGAGAACTGGTCCCAAGTAAGAGCAGGCAACCCAGCTGGTCTGGTAGATACATAATCCTTCCACCATCTCTTGGTGGAACCCGTCATCTGAAATACAACAAAGTCGACCCCATTGGTCTCAACTATACCCATGTTCCGCAACACCTCATGGCAGCGGTCCAGATAATCCTGTGGGTCCTCAGAAGATGCTCCACTAAAGTGATCTGGGAAGAGATTGGTAAACTTATCCAACCTCAATAAGCCCTCAGGAGACATGGCATGACCATCACCGGCATGTGCCGCAACAGCTGGCTAAACTACCCCAACTCGCTGAGCTGCTGGAGTCTGATACTGGGGAGCTATCTGCTTCGGAGTGTGAATAGCGGGAGTCTGTGCTCCTACCCCAGCCTGAGAGACAGCTGGTTCCATAGGAAATGTACTGGCCTGGGCCACACTCTCCATAAGGCCCACCAAACGGACCAAAGTATCCTGAAGCACTGGGGTGGCGATGAACCCCTCCCGGACCTGAGCTGGTCCGACAGGCACAGTCTGGGCTGGAACCTCCTCATCAAACTCTACCTGAGGCTCCACCGATGGTGCTGTTGTTCGAGCTCTGGGCTGAGCTCTGCCCCTGCCTTGGCCTCTGGCGCGACCTCGGCCTCGACCTGCGCCCCTCGTAGGAGGTGCTGCTGGGGGCTTCGGCTGCTGTCCAGCTGAAGATGCGGTGCGTGTCCTCGCCATCTGCGAGAGAACATAATAGAAGGGTTCAATCAACAATGATAGAATAAAATCGCTCGATGGAGAAGAATAGAAGTGAAACTGTTCCTAACTCCGTAGCCTCTAGAAGATAGGTAAGACGTCTCCGTAACGATCCTCCAGACTCTACTAAGTTTGCTCGTGACTCGTGAGACCTATGTAACCTAGTGCTCTAATACCAACTTGTCACGACCCGAAATTCTCATCGTCGGGACCTTGATGGCGCCTAACATTTCACTTGCTAGGCAAGCCAACGTTAGAACAATTTATCTTTTTTAACAATTTGAAATTTAATAATGAAGAAGAACTGATTTAACTGCAACAATCCAAAGTAAATAATGCAGAGCTAAAACAGCCAAACGTTTAATGCATCCCTAAACCCAGTGTCACAAGTACACGAGCTTCTAGAATAGTACATACAAGGGTCTTATATAACATAAACATGTCTGAAAAGAAGATACACAGCTAAATAAAAACAAGGAAGGGACTCCAGGAGCTACGAGCGCCGAGCAGCTGTACCTTAAGTCTCCGCAGGCTGTCCAATCTGAGCTCTCTAGTAGCCGCCGCTGGGACCGACTCCAAAATCTGCACAAGAAGTGCAAAGTGTAGTATGATTATAACCAACCCCACCGTACAACACAAAATCCTCCCTTATTTCACCGCGATAACATCAGCAACAAAGATAATATATAAATATGTTGCGGCGTGCAACCCGATCCCACCATATATCAATATCGGTATCATAATTTACCCTTATTTCACCATAACAATCCACTCTTATTCTACCTGTTGCGGCGTGCAACACGATCCCAACGTATAGTACATATTCACCCTTATTCCACCGTATCAATCCACCCTTATTACACCTAGTGTGGCGTGCAGCCCGATCCCACTATATATGTACCAAATACTCAATGTGCAGAGTGAAATTAATAGTTCAAACCACAAAAAACATTTACGATCAATAAATACCAAACTGAAGCAAAAGGAACCTTGTACAATATAGAATTCTACACGAGTAATACTACACAGCGAGACCAATCCAGTAATTGACAATTAGGAGGTGCAAGTAAGTCATTTTAAGCAAATAGTGGGGAATCATGAAACTATGAAAGAGCTAACATCATTAACATGAGAAGATATTGATTAACAAGTAGCAATTAAGCATGGAAAGCATTTAGAGGATATAACTGTTAAGACATGGAAGGAAAAAATTAAGGAAAAGTGAAAAATCAGGGAAAACAGATAATTCGGCGGCGTATAAGCACTTGTCACCTCGCATATACGCCGCTCACATGAAATTCACATAGCACATAGTCTGAGGGTCCCTAATTTCCTCAATTCGAGGTTAGATACAACACTTACCTCGCTCCAAAGACCACTCAAAGCTCAACCACAACTTTGCCTTTCAAACAAGCCTCCGACCCAACAATATCTACCAAATTACCAACCAAACGATTCAAAATAAGCCTTAGGAATCATCCACGATTGCAAAAGATTCAATTTAGATTATTATTGAAAAAGTCAACAAAAGTCAACTCCCGAGCTCGCTTGGTCCAAACTCGAAATTCGGACCAAAACCCGATTACCCATTCACCCCCGAGCCCGGTTATGTAATTTGTTTTGGAATCCGACCTCAATTTGAGGTCTAAATCCCAATTTCTCATAATCCCTAATTCTACCCAGACCCCCAATTTCCACCATGGAAACACTAGGTATTAGGTTAAAAACTTGTGAAATGTAGTGAAAGATTGAAAGAAAATGGGTTAGAATCACTTAGCAATGATTTGGGGAAGAAAGGTTCTTTGAAAAATCACCTCTAGGGTTTCTAAGTTTGAAAATTTGAAGAATGAGCCAAAAATCCCGTCTAAATCCCATTTGATCAGTTGCGGGTGTCGCATTTGCGACTTGGGGTTCGCAAATGCGAGCCCTGCAAATGTGAAGGTTTCACATCCCTGCTTTCATCGCATTTGCGATGAATTGTCCTCAAATGCGAACACTGACCCTTCCGCAATTGCGACCACTTGATCGCATTTGCGATAACTGCCCCCTCCCGAGTCACTTCGCAAATGTGAACTCAATGTGGCCAAGCTACTCTTCGTAATTTCGATGAGTTGCTCGCAAGTGCGAACCCCTCAGAGGTCACAAATGCGAGATCAGAGGCCTGCACCAGAACTTAAACACCAGCAACATTTCTAAGTCGAATTTTCACTTCGTAGCCTATCCAAAACTCACTCGAGCCCTCGGGGCTCCAAACCAAACATGCACACAAGTCTAAAAACATCATACGAACTTGCTCGCGCGATTAAATCGCCAAAATAACATCTAGAACTACGAATTGAGCACCAAATCAATTGAAGTTTTCATGAAAACTTTGAAACTTCTATTTTCACAACCGGACATTCGAATCACGTCGAACCAACTCCGTTTCTCACCAATTTCACAGACAAGTCATAAATATAGTATTGGACCTATACCGGGTTCCGAAACTAAAATACGGACCCGATATCCAAAAAGTCAACCATTGGTTAAACATTTCAAATTCATTAAGCCTTTAACTTTCAAA
Organism: Nicotiana attenuata; assembly: GCF_001879085.1. Classification (NCBI taxonomy): domain Eukaryota; kingdom Viridiplantae; phylum Streptophyta; class Magnoliopsida; order Solanales; family Solanaceae; genus Nicotiana; species Nicotiana attenuata. Next base: position 3,714,751 of record NC_031996.1, on the reverse strand, counting down.
TTTCAACAAAGTCCGATAACTCGGGCTAGGGACTTTCGAATTCAATTCCGGACACACTTCCAAATCTCAAATCACGATACGGACCCACCGGGAGCGTCAAAATACGAATCCGGACCCGTTTGCTCAAAATGTCGACCGAAGTCAACTCAAATGGTTTTCAAAGCAAAAACAATTTTATATTTTTCACAGTTTTTAACATAAAAACTTATCGGAACAAGCTCGACTACGCACGCAAATCGAGGAGGATTAAAATGTGGTTTTTAAAGATTCAAAACACGGAATTAGGTTTTCAAACATAAGATGACCTATCGGGTCATCACAATTATAACCCCTTTTGATTCAAGTGTTCACTTATTTCTTGTACAAAGTGACAATGATGTGATAAATCAAAAGGAATATGCTAGCTTAATTGGAAGCTTGAGATATGTAACTGGTTGTACTCGGCCTGATATTGCATACGCAGTAGGAGTACTTAGCAGGTTTATAAGCAAGCCAGGTAATGAACATTGGCATGCCATAACAAGAGTTGTGAGGTATTTGCTTGGTACAAAAACCTATGGCTTATTTTACAAAAATATATCCTGATGTACTCGAAGGCTTTTCTAATGCAGATTGGAACACTTTATATGGTGATTCCTATTCTACTACAGGTTATATTTTTACTTTGGGAGGTGGTGCTATTTGTTGGAAATCAAAAAAGTAAACAATAATTGCTAACTCTACCATGGAGGCTGAGCTAATTGCTTTAGCTTCAGCTAGTGAGGAAGCGAATTGGTTGAGAGATTCATTATTTTAAATTCCTTATTTTGAAAAACCAATTCCTCCTATTTTGATTCATTGTGATAGCACTGCTGCAATTCGTAGAGTACAAAACCATTATTACAACGGTAAATCCAGACCTATAAGGAAAAAATACAATACTATGAGATCATATTTGACAAGTGGTACCATTAATGTTGATTATGTTAAATCTTGTGATAATCTTGCAGATCCACTGACTAAGGCCTTAGCAAGAGAAAGGGTCTGGAGCACATCGAGGGGGATGGGATTGAAGCCCATAAACTCATAAGTCATATATGAGGAAACCCAACCTGGAGACTAGAGATCCTATAACCAGGTTTAATGGGAAGAACGAATCAAATGATGGCTTGGTTTGAAATGCACTAATTTTATTTTTGTTCCATCCCTAAGGTGTGAGTGCATTTATCCTATAGTGGTTTGCGAGGTTGAGTTTTATTAACTCTTAATGAAAATCTGTAGCTCGTATGAGTGGGGTGTTAGAGTTACAAGAGCACCCTTGACGGATTTTACCTGTGTGAGTGTGGAAGTAGGTCGCTTCCTATGAGAATTGCGCTTGTTCTCAAAAACACTCAAGAAAATCGGGATAGCACAAGGCCGTAATGTGCTGGCTAATAAAGCTCATGTCAATACCTTGATTATCATGTGTAAGCAGTGATAATTTATTTCCCTAAAGCAGTCATAGCTCAAGTCTGAGACCACTACTGACTCTGGAGTCTGGAGTAAAGATCGTTGTTTTGCTAAGTGGAGGTTCAATGCAGAACACACCTTCATTATGCATAATAGTCTCCTTCAACCGGTAAACTCTCTTATATATTTTAATATTAAAATGAATGGGGGAATGTTAGTATTTTAGCATTTTAATATTAAAATAAAATATGCCATAACTCCCACTACTCCATGATGTAGAAAATGACTATAACTCCAATAACACCCACTACCCCATGATGTAGAAAATGGTCATAACTCTTTTGTAACTCTTCTATCACTAATTACACACTAATTATCCCATGTTCTCCATGATTTCATAACTTATTGCCCCACTTTCTTCCAATTTAATTCAAGGAAGAATTCCTACACCTATAAATAGGAGTCATTCTTCCCTAATGTGGGATGAAAAACTAATTGTAGAGTGTTTCAATAAAGTGAGGTTAAAGTTGTGGGGAAAAAAAGAAGAGAGTTTTTATTTTTGTTGAAGGAAGGTGTTCATCTTGGTGGAGCTTTGGACTCAACAACTTGTCCAGAGTTTGTTCGAGTCATACAACGTGATTGGGCTGTTGTATCTTGGGGAGACAAGTCAAGGGGTATACTGCTGGACTAGTGAAGACTTTGTTGCGGTGGGATTGAATCTCCTTAAAGATAGCGAGATATCCGCGCCTCAACCTTAAGATATTTTCTTCATTTTATTTTTCAGTCGTAATTGTATTTTCACCAACATTTACAAATTCACAAGAAATTGTAGCGGCCATGACCAGATTTGAAAGCCCTAGTCAAAAATAGTTTTGGGCTTTGCCCTCCTAGTGCTTTATGCATAGATAGTGTGAAAAAGATTTACAATTAGATTACTTAAAAGGTAATTGTATGTAATTCTCTATACCAAATTAATTTGTAATCTTATAAAATGAAAAGAAATCTTCTATAAAATACCACTCTACCTCTAGCATAATAAATAGGAATATGAATATGTTCTTCTATCCAAATCACTACTGTAATAGTTACATTAAATCTACAACAAGTACATACTATATAATACTTGCTGTATTTTTGTACATGTTGTCATAAGTTTAAAAAAGAACAAGAAAAATATTACATGCTGACTTAGTCAATATTTGTTGCTTGCATGCAATTATTAATTATAACGTAAGGATTACAATACACAGATTAAATAGGGATGATTATTTAATGGAGATACCATTTTTTGTAGATGCTTAGTTTATTCTACTAAAAATGAGAATATGAGGTATAATATAAAATATGTGGTGTTTTATTTAAATTAGTTAAATTTGGATAAGCTTTATTTCTAAGTTTAGCATTCGATTCTTAAGAGAGTTTGGGAGAAAAGCTTTGTAGAAGGACAAATTCATCTTTTAGTTGTTGTATCCCATAATTAGTAATGCGGAGATTGTTACCCCTCATAGAGTGTGATATAATAATTATGATACACACAATTTCGGAATTAATTTTTTTTACTTCACATATTTTACTCCGTGATTATAATATCTTATTTTTGTAAAAAGCAAAAAAGAGAAAAGGAAGATATTTTGCCTCTTTTTTTAAGTACAAATATAGGAACAGAGGCAACCCGGTATAATTATTTAAGAACACATTCAATTTGAATTCTTTTACCTTATTTAACAATAATTTAGTTTTAGAAGTAATTTCGTAATTAAAATTCCTCTTTGTGACTAAACAAGACAATGCTCTCTTTTTTCTTTTCTTTTTTGAAAATAACCAAATTTTGATTTTAAAGTTTACTAAGTATTAACTGAATGAACCTACTTATTATTATCTCTATAAAGATTCTAGAAAGATTTCGAAGTTCAAATCTCTTATATCTTTCAATCCAAGTCAAATGAGGAAAATACTCGTAGGGAATTAATCCAAACTGAATTAGGAAATCTTTACCGTGAAGGCAGAAGGTTCTAATTTTGTGAAATAAAGGAAAAAAATAATTGGAATGGAATATTGAAATCCTAACTTTTCACTAATCCTACTTTAACTCAATTAAGGAAGTACCTTCACAACCTATATAACTACTAAGTTGGAACGAAAAAGAAAATACTATATTTTACCTAAATTAATCTCATCATTCGGCACTCAATTTCATCGTTTTTGTTTAATGCATAAATTCATGAGATGAAAAGGTTGAGATTATCATCATCAATGTCTCATATTCAGCTATTAAACATCATGCGTTTTCAGCCAAATTTGTCGTTAGTTATGGATTCTTTCTCGGCTGCAATCGAAGCATTCTCTGAACACCCGCTTTGATCTTTTTTCCACGTCACACACTCTGGTTTTTTGTTTTCTTCTAGTCCGAGTTTAAGCTACGATGGATTACGGGTCACGCAGAGTTGAAGAGAAATCTCCATGTGGTAGGTTCGTTAGATACAGTGACGTGTTAGGTGAAGGCGCTTTTAAAGAGGTGTACCTAGGGTTTGATCAAGTTCAAAACATTGAAATTGCGTGGAACCAAATAAGTTTTCATGGAGAAGATGGTAAAGCATTATTAAAAACACCAGAAAAGTTGTTCTCTGAGGCTGTTCTATTGCAATCTTTAAACCATGAGAGGGTTATGAAGTGCCTCTCTTACTGGTTTGATTCCGAGGCAAAAACTCTAAACATGATCACAGAATTATTTCCTTCAGGCAGTTTGACAAAGTATATGTTAAAAGGTAATAATGGGAGTGGTGTTGATTTGAGGAAGATCAAGAACTGGGGTAGGCAGATTCTTGAAGGTTTGAGCTTTCTTCACGGACAGAACCCGAAGATCATTCATAGAGACATCAAGTGTGACAATATTTTTGTTCAGAGTGGTGGGAAACAGGTTAAGCTTGGAGATTTTGGTTTGGCGATTCGTCTTATGGAGGGTGATTTCGGCACAGAGGTTAAGGGAACGCCTCAATTCATGGCTCCTGAGCTCTACGATGGTGAATACAATGAACTGGTGGATATATATGCATTCGGGATGTGTCTTCTTGAGATGGTTACAGGTGAATATCCATATAAGGAATGCAACAATCAAGGGCAAATACTTAGGAAAGTGTATATCACTGGTGAAAAACCTGCATCTCTTGGAAAGGTACAAGACTCGAGAGTGAAGTATATCATCGAGAAGTGTTTACTTCCCATGTCTGTTAGGCCATCAGCAGACGAGTTGCTGGAAGATCCATTCTTTCTGTACAATGGTGGATCATCAACAATGGAGGCTTGTGCTCCTACTGCCAGTTTTGTAGTTAGTCATCCTTTCAGGGGAATACAGTGTTAGATTCTTTTACAAACATTTTATCTTGGAGAAAGTTACTACAGATTCTAAACTTCTATTAGATAGTTCTTGTATTTCCTTAGATTTGGTGTTGTTTAGTTACCAAGACCTTCTATAGTTGGGGCTGCATGTCCAACTATAGAATGATAGTGAAGGGTATCTGTTATACTTGTACATATTTTCACTGGCAATAAAAATTTAAATTACCAAAAAAGAATTAAGTTACCTTGTTGATGGATATTGACATGAATCTCTACCTGCACATGAAATAAGAACTTAATACTGTTGACGACATAATATAATTAAGGTAATTAAAAGACTGTTCCCTTTAACAGTTTAAACTTTTAAATGAGACGGTGACACATTTCAATAAGTAACACGTCATCAGCGACATAGTACTTATACATAACTGCAGCATAATTTTTTGCATGCTCTGGAATATAACATATGACTGTCGTAGAACACGTCATATGTAGTAGCATGGAGTGCAATGGACAACCTGTACAAAGTAACATAAACAAGAGGGTGAGACACCACAGCGAATGAATCAAACTAACTGGTAAGGGCATTTAATGTAAAGCCATGAATTCTAATAACTAAATGAATTCATCATTTATGTTACGGTGCTTACAAAGAATAACACCCACCATGACCACTCTAAAAGAGGGGACAAAGAAAAAGAAAAGGCATAGAATTTTTGCCGCAAGCATATAATTGCTCCATCAAGCAGGAATATATATTCCTTTTTTTATCCTTCTGATATTTTAGATAGAAAATAAACCATGCAAAGCTCAACTCGTTTTTGGGAATCGTTATCAGATTCTGATTTACAGATTAAAAGAGGGTGTTTAGAATGATAATAGAGCAGCAGCTGAGATAGATAAGAAAATCAACAAAATAATCTGAAAGATAAAGGAACAACTTATACCAACACATGGGGATTCGCAATCACCACTTCCCGCTCCTATTTGAAGGTTGTTATTGGGTCGACAACAGCAATTTCCAACTTAACTGACCAATGTAAATGCAAAGTGAAACCAGGTTACTGTTGATAGTGCAAATTAAGACTTTAGAAAAATTAAAAGAACCAACCCAAAATGTACCTTATCTCCATAAGAGTTTGAGCCAACTTTGCCCTAACATCTGCTCTAACATGGGCCAGTTCATTTGCTCAACTGGCCCATGTCAATGCATGTGATCTTCCACTTCAAGTATGCTTGTAGAAGAAGTACCACTGAATCTTTCTAAAGGAATCTCAGCTTTGCAATTTTCCATCAACTTCACGCATAAGCAACACAGAATTATCAAGCACACGTCTGCTTTCATAGATGATAGACCGGAACAATTCATGCTTAGGTTTTGGTTTATAGGAGCGCAGTTCGACAAGGGGATTTTTGATCTCCGATCTCTTGTACAACTCCTTCGCCGGCTGGACGTGCTTCCACCAAAAGTCAGAAAGTGCAATCTTCAAGAGTTCCCAATATTCTTCGTCACGATGCAACCTAAACAAACTGCTTCCTTTTGTAGTCCAAACATAAAAGTCCATCCAATCTCGATCCAATATTTCCATTAAACCCTGAGCTTGTGGAACATAGTAAATGGGAATTCTTTTCCAAGGAGTTGCAGCACTCATATCACCTTTGAAGAAAGGGCACTTGATCTCCAGAACCCCTCTGGATGGCAAATGATAAACAAACCTGTCAACTACACCGTCGGCGGAAGCAGCAAGCCAGTCATCCTCCATCTTCGTTTCCCGATACACCTGAAAATCAGTAAAAGAAACAGGATTTCCAGCTATCAGCTTATATCTCTCAAGAGCCTCCTCTTCTTTGATGTTACTCCAACACGTAGCTAAATTACCCAAGAAGGGTTCAATCGCCCCGATTTTCTCCAACCAGAGTTGGGGTCTGCGATTAGGGAAAAAACCAACAGCTTGACCAAAAGTGCTTGCTGTAAGTTTATTCTTTCTCAATTCTTGCCAATTCTTGAACCAATGCTGAAGACCACAGGACTGAAGAATTGGATGAGGGTTGTGTGAGGGAAATCTCGCAGCACTACTGCTGCTGTACCCTCTTCCATACCTAGGAATTTGAAAAAGAGAGACTGCTATCTTCTTAATTTTGCTATAGTACTTCTCATTTGATGAACATCCTAAATGGGAGGGAAGAGAAGCAGGACTTTTTACGGGACCTTAACCAAACAAATCAACAAGGATATAAGCAAGAGTTGCTTACTGTTTGTTTTGGCCAGCAGGCTTCTGACGCAAAAAATCGTGTACAAATGAGCCAACATTTTCACACAGTGCCTCATCTTGGAAACTAACCTGCAAACAGTGTTTCAGGGAAAAGCATCAAGACTTGCATTCCAGCAGTCACGAAAAATTTTATTTTGTGCCTCACACAACTGACACTAGTTGTGTGAGACCTCTTTTTTGTCTCACAACGGTGTGGGTCCCAGAATTTTATTGACCCAGATGTGTAAGATATGGGTCCACAAATATGTGAGATAAAAAATGGCCTCACACAACTAGCGTCAGTTGTGTGAGGCACAAAATAAAATCACTCAGTAGTCACTATCTAATGAAGCTTAAGAATCTTTGATGAAGAAGAGAAAGAGGCAAGTGTACCTTCCCAATTCCTACATGCACAATTGCAGTTTTGACTTTTTTGAAAGGTACACCTCGCTTTGCTTCTTTCACTGCTTTTGTGATATCTTTGGTAATGGTACCTTTCTGCATGCATAAATTATGACGAAATAAGCAAGAATTCATAAAGAACAACTTGAATTAAGAGCAGAAAGATGCATATTACTTTAGTATCTGGCATCAATTGTCTCAAGTACTTGGCCATCTGCAAAAGCGTGTGATGTTACTCGCTGAGAAGCACTAAAAGCACATTCATACCCCCCCCCCCCCCCAAATCCGTTCAACATTTACGGGTCGTTTGATAGGCCATATTAGGCTATTAGCATCAAACTATATAGGCACTAACATTGAAATTACTATTAGGCAGTTGGTTGACAATTGAATCTTGCATCATGCATCATGGACCTTACTATTTACATATAGTGAGATAAATGCATACTAGGCTATGCTTACTAATTCAACCCTCCACCCCCTCCATCCTGCTCTAATCTCTTCCCGGCCCACCTTCACATCCATATTTAAGTAAAAAAGATTAATTCATGTATACTTTTCTTTACAGTAATGCTTCCGCATAACTTCTTCAATAATATTTCATAATTAAAATAATTTTAGGATAAGGCGAATGTCAATCACTAGGCAAAAACTATTCTTGATGCAAACATTAATTACATTGTCAATCCCTCCCCCAAATTCTTGGCCAAATATAAAATATAGAAAGCCGACAATACAATCTAATCCTATTTGTCCACATAACAATCACAACTAATAAACTTCCTTAAGTATCCTGTTACTTCTATTTTAGAAATCTTTCCGTCTAACTAGTTTTTTGCGGTATTCAAACATCAAATCTCCATTTCATTAACTTCTATTCACCTGTCTGTTTAAACCACGAGACACTCTTCTTCAGTTATTCTGTTTCTGTCCTCTTTTTCATTTCGTCTTTTCCTCCTTTCTTCTTATTCTTTCCTTTTTTTCACCGCCGCCTATTACTGAACAGGTGCTGCAACCCCCCCAAACTTTTGAAGCAATCTTCAACGCCACCCCAACCCCCTTTTAGTACTCTGTTACACAGTAACTCTTTCTTTTTTTAAAACAACGAACTCTGTTGCACAGTAACTTCAGCTTTTCCTTTTTCTACTCCTTTCACCGTTCAAGACGACTACTCCCATATAGCTCTCAGTCTTTTTTTTCTTTTCACCAGTATGCACCCCTTGTTCCGAATTGGCAATCTTAATTCGGGATTACAGCACATTGGTTGAAACAAATAAAGATTTAACCTTTACACAAGCTGCATGGCCCCTTAAGATCATAAACAACCTTTATGTTCTTGTTTTTGTCACTCTTCCCGTTAAACAAAGTTGGAAATGGAACTTTTCTTCTCTTCTTTTTCAATTCATATTATCCAATTACTTACTTTACAAGGAGTCACAATTTTATACCAGAAACAACAAAATGCTAGTAATAAGAATTCATGTAACCGACCCTAACTAATTTGAGAAAAAGATCTGACCTTTACAAGCCGACCGGCTTCTTTAAGATCATAAACAACTTTTTTCTTCTTTTCATCACTGCTCTTCACGTTAAGCAATGTTGGAAAAGGAACCATTTCCTCTTAAACATTCAAAACTCTCCTCATTGCCGCCCTTTTTTGCGCCTCGATTCTTCTCCTCTTTCTCTCGAGCTCCTCATCACCCTTAGCTTCCATTCCCCCCTCCTCTTCAACCCGTTCCTCAGGTAACGGAGCGACTCGGGTCGTGTAAGAAACCGGAGTTATTTTTGGTACATCCTTCAAGTACCGGAGATCTTCCCGTGTCCACGTCTTACCATCGGTGTTACCCGGGTCTTGGGTATTCGACTCGGGTCGGGTAGAAGCTTGAAATGTGGTTTCTGTAGATGGGGTTTCCGGAGGATCCTTGGGTTTGTGTGAAACGGGTTGGACTGGAATCGGGTTTTCAGGGGATTCTGGTTGTGATTGGGATGATGAAGAGGAGAGGAATTGGTGGAAATGAGAGCGGAGAAGAGGAGAAAAGTAAGATTGGGTTTTGTAGGAGCAGTGACGGCGAGCTTGATGGAGCAGTTCGAAGGACGCCATTGGAGTTTTTGGGTGCTTTTACAGTGAAGCTGAACCGATGGAAAGGGTTTTAGTTTTGGGGAAGACGAGGGTTTTAGCCATTTTTCAGCCTTCTTCTTTTTGCTCCTATTTTTTTTTTTTTTTTTTTTTTTTTCCTTTTTCTTTTTTCTTGGGGAGAATTGACAAGAATGAAAATTGAAAAAATGAAAATATGAAGAGAGGATGAAGTGGAAAAACGTTAGAAAATACCTCGCGCTCCTTTTGAAGCCCTTACAAAAGTACTTCTATTATAAAGCAATAAAGCAATAAATTATTTTCATCTTTATAAAATTTACCAAGGGCTATAGTTATAGTGATCCTGCTATTCAACTATTTCGACTATTTTCGAGCAACTTATATCTTTTTTGAAAAGTTTGAAGATTTGATCATTAGGACGGAAGTTTGAGCTTATTGCAAGTGATTAAAGAATATGATCAATTGTTTGCAATAATTGTTTCTTCTTCCCAACTATAACCAACACAATGCAGTAAATAAATCGAATTAATATAATTAACATTAACACCAATACATAAATGAGAGATGAGAGGTATATTTCTTTGTTTGGGTTTGGGAGGGTAGGTGTGGGGTGTGCATAATACAAGGGGAGAAATTCAAAAATAGCCAGATTTACTACTGGTCGTTGAAAAATAACCAAGTTTCAAAAGTCATCGAAATTTAGCCACTTTAAATCTGAGCGAAAACACTGTTCAAAATCCGGAAAATACGCCGCTAAATTTTATGGGAGTTCCAGCATAAGTGTGCTTGAACTCCCGTAAATTTTACGGGAGTTCCAGGATAACTATGCTGGAACTCCCGCAAATTTTACGGGAGTTCAAGCATAATTATGCTGGAACTCCCGCAAATTTTAAGGGAGTTCCAGCAAGTATAATTGTCCAGTATAATATACTGGAGTTTGGAGCACTGGTGCTCCAGTCTCCCGCAAATTTTACAGGAGTTAGCAAAGTATACCGGTCCAGCATAATATGCTGGAGTTCGTACATAAATGCACCAGAACTCCCGTATATTATACTGGACCGGTCCCTGTTGCAGCAAAATAGTGGCTATTTTTCATTGACTTGATAAACGCTGGCTATTTTTCATTGACCAGTGTGAAAACTGGCTATACCATGATATTTTAACTACAACAAGGGGTGTCAATTGTTCGATTCGGCTGATTAATTTATAAAGTTTATACCAGACTAATTTTTTGGTTACTATATTTTACATAACCAAAATTAGATTTTCTGAAATCGTCCCAATCATCTCTATTTCTTCGGTATTGGTACGTATAGTAGTATTAGTTAGAAACTTTAGCAAAACTCTTTAGACATTGTTAATGTTTAAAAAGTGATGAATCAAAGGAAAATAAAAAATGACCAAAATAGATATCTATTTCACTATTTTACACCAATGTAAATAAATTAAGCAAAGACATAAGAAAATAAATTACACGAGTGAGAAGATATTAATCACGTTGAGACTTAAGAATAAAGCCTGTTAGAAGATTAAGCATACAAGAGAAATCTAAATCATATGAGAGGAAAGATATCCAATACGTTGTGACTTTGCACTCAAGATATTGAAACTAATTTAATATAGGGGTAGCAAAATATATTTGAGAGTTGGACTTGATTGTTAATTACCTGTTAGTTTGTAGTCGTTTTCATAATCACAAGGCACGAGGGAAAAAAATTATTGCTTAAACTTAATATATGTCATGTATAAATTTATTAGGTACCATTCGGTATTTTTTCGATTTATTTTTATAAATAAAATCTATCCTAATTATTCGGTATGGTTAAATAATCATATTAAAAGAAATTTAATAATCAGTCGATTTGGTTGTAAATTTAGGCGGGTTTTTAAGACACATTAACACGTCATCAATAGGCACTCCATGCATAGAGGTTATCTTGCACTTAGTTTTCCCAGTTCACTAATCCAAACTTTCTTCGATAAGGTCCTAAAAGTTCCACATAATTGGACCAACTTTCTTCGATAAGTTCCTGCAACATGACCTTTTACAAAATAAAACACATTTTAAAAACAATGTCAAATTCCAAGATTTTTAAAATATGTCTAAGCACTGGTTCAATGAGTCTCTCAATTGTAAATAGTACATGTACGTTTCACAAAACTACTCCTCGGCCTGAAACATGTTTAAATCGGCTACATGAATCCTCATTGACTTACATATACATTGAAATAGTAAAAATTAGAATCTATAAACCAAGCCACTGCATCTAATCCCATAAATGGCTGAACGTGTTAGGATTTTTAACAAGAGAAAATATAATAACTTAGAATTTTCTTTCTCTACTGATTGTTTCTTGGTGTGGTCACAATCATTTGAACTCCCTAGAAAAGAAAAATCTTGTAATCATAAAACAGAAGACATGCTTATTTCTTTTAACTGAAAAATACAAATGTGAGGCAACAGCGATGAGTTTTGGGTTGGGTGGTTTGAAGAAGGGAGAGGGAAAGATCATTACATTAATGGGCAGAAATAAAATAACTTGGAAAAATCCCTTAAAAAAAAGAGCAGCATAATGCACTAAGCTCCCGCTATGGACAGAGTCTGGGAAGGGCCGGATCACAAGGGTCTATTGCGTTTATGCAAGAGGCTGTGGCTGTTTCCACGGCCTGAACCCGTGACCTCCTTGGAAAAATCCCTTTTATGTGGGGAAAATCAAGAAATCTAAACAAATTACAGTACGGTACCAAGTTACAATTGGATCCACTAAGACTGTCAAGTTAAAAATGGATCTATTCAGATACTATAATTGAAGATACTTCCTTGCATGGCGGTCTGCTGCAATCGATAATGACTGTATTGACACAGGGAAAGATGGACCCATCTGCAGATTTCAACCATCATTATGCAATTAGAATCTTGATCAATGAATTATGCATGAAATTCTAAACATGAAACAATCAGCAGGTACGGAAAGGATAGACATATTCAAGCATATTAATGTTGTAATGTACCCCAGATATGAAAATGGTTAACGGGTACCAAAGTGTAGAACTAGAGATTCTTAAGATTCGAAGTTCTGAGGACGAAAATTTTCAGTGTGCTACTTACTGTGCTAGTCTCACCCAAACATGGGATGTTGTATATTCAGAAACAGCAAATTATTCTGTGTCATAGTCTTTTGCTTGAGGTAAAATCAGAGAAATGCATGCAAAGAACAAGAGGATTCCACGTCTCCTTTATGATTCCCTAACGATAAACAGCATATTGGCCAATCTGACCGTGACAGGGATGTACCCATAAAGACGGCACATAATATTTGAATGAAACTATGAAGCAGATCATACTACCTAAAATTACGCAGTGAGCATTCCTTCCTCTTAAAACGAAGCTGCAGTACTGCATGCCCATAGACTTTTATGTATTTAGTGAGGGGCCTTTGTAAGCCATACTTATACTCAAGTAACGTCATGATTAAGGAGCCAAAGCAGGAACTCTCAAACATCATGTCTCCCTCAAACGGAAGAGCAACAAAGGGTATATCAAGAGGCAATATTTGAAAGGTTCTTGTCTGTTATCTCACATTTCTATTTTTGAGTTTATATATGTACTTAGAAAGATTCCTGTCAGGCATCAGATTTACGAAGAATGTAAGTCAAGAGCTTACCGTACTGCATATATGGACTGTATTCACATAACCAGCATATTTTGAGCCTGCATTAAAGATTTTTAAAAAAGTTGTTACCTACGGATGTAGATGACACCCATATGTGTATAATAAATGTATTCTTCCAGAAAGGGGGAAAATTTTTGGTTGACCAGAAAGTCACATTCCTTTTCTGACAACTAATAAATCCTAAATGGGAGGGGAAGAGGGCGGTAAAGCAGGATTTTTCACTGGACCTTAACCAAACAAATCGATAAGGATATAATCAAGAGTTGCTTACTCTTTTTTAAGCCAGCAGGCTTCTGACGCAAAAGTTCGTGTACAAATGCACCAACGTTTTCACACAGTGCCTCATCTTGAAAACTTACCTGCAAAAAATGTTTCGCGGAGAAAGCGTCAGGAGGTGCATTCCAGTAGTCTATGTACTTAATGAAGCTTAAGAATCTCTGATGAAGAAGAGAAAGAGGCAAGTGTACCTTCCCAATTCCTACATGCACAATTGCAGTTTTGTCTTTTTTGAAAGGTACACCTTGCTTTGCTTCTTTCACTGCCTTTGTGATATCTTTGGTAACAGTACCTTTCTGCATGCATTATGACAAAATAAGCACTAACTCGTTAAAAACAACTTGAATTAAGAGCAGAAAGATGCATATTACTTACTTTAGTATCTGGCATCAATTGTCTCAAGTACTTGGCAATCTGCAAAAGCGTGTGACGTTACTCACTGTGAAGCACTAAAAGCACATTTATATTTTCCCACTCCTCTTTATCCGCTCAACATTGACGGGTCGTTTGATAGGTCATTATAGCATCAAACTACACAGGCACTAACATTGAAATTAAAGGATTGCAATAGACCTTGTTACTATTAGGCGATTGGTTGAAAATTGAGCCTTGTTTCATGCCTATCTATATATACCATCTATGAGATAAATGCATATTAGGCTGTTTAAATAATTCAACCCTCCATCCGTTCCGTCCCGCTCTAACCCCTTCCCAACCCACCTTTACCTCCATCTTTAACTAAAAAGATTAATTCATGTATAATTTTCTTTTACAGTAATTCTTCCGCACAACTTCTTCAATAACACTTCATAACTAAAATAATTTTAGGACAAAGAGAATTTAATCACTAGGCAAAAACTATTCTTTATACAAACATTAATAATATTGTCAATCCTTCCTCCAATTTCTTGACCAAATACAAGATATAGAAAGCCTACAATACAATCAAACATCCTAATTATCCTTGTCCGTCCACATATCAATCATAACGAATAAATTGCCCCAAGAATCCTTTTATTTTTATTTTAGAAATCTTTCCCATCTAAATAGTTTTTCTGGTATTCAAACATCAAATCTCCATTTCATTAACTTCGATTCACATGTCTGTTTAAAAACTTTTGACGATAAAAAGTAGTTACTCTTTTTTCCTTTCATTTTCACTTTCCTCGCTTGTCTTCTTCTGCTTCCTCTTCGCAGCCACCATGGAACCACCTCACCACGAGACACTATTCCTTAGTTATTCTGTTTCTCTCCTCTTCATTTCGTCTTTTCCTCCTATTCTTTTCAACACCACCTATTACTGAGTAGGTTCCGCAACCCTCCCAAACTTTTGAAACAATTCTCTCTCTCCCCCCCCCCCCCC
>NC_031996.1:3637920-3699903 GCF_001879085.1 Nicotiana attenuata | reverse complement strand
CAAAAAAAAAAAAAACCTCCTAGTATGCTGTAACTCAGTAACTCTTTTTTTAAATAACAAACTCTAGTATACAGTAACTTTTAGCTTTAATACCCTTTTCCTTCTCCTTTCCCCATTCAAGACTACTCCCCTCCAAAATAGCTCTCATCTTCTTTTTCTTCTCACCAGTATACACCCCTTGCTACGAATTAGCAAATCTGCTTGCTATGTGCAGTAGACATCATTGCCCTTTTTTCCTCTGCTTTTCCCTTCTGCTACCTCCCTCCATCTGGCTATCACAGTTCCTTCGGCTGCTTCTTCTCCCCCATATCTAGTACCAAAATTGCCGCTCTAATCCCTTAGCTTTTAATTCTCTTTTAATATATTACTGTTTCCATGAAAATGACTACTATATTGCTAAAACAGAAAATGAAACCATCTTTCTTTATTTTCTTTTTGATAAATTAAAATCATCTATTTTTTCTGAAAGTGTAAAAGTTCACATGTTTCACTCCTGCTATTTTCGAATGGACTTTAATAGAATAAATGCTTTGATATTCTTTGTAGAATTGAAAGGTAGAAATGCCACAACTTTATGAGCTAAATGCCAGGCACTTTGAGGAGCTATAGTGCACTTATTCCCCGGTAATCTCTTCAAGTTTATAATATTTCTCTTTTGATAAGTTCAAGTTTATAATCTTTCTAATCCACCTTTATGCTAATGGCAAACTAAATGACCCCTGAATACAGTGTAATCACGGAAGAGATTTATCGATGACAAGTATGGATAATCAATTTAAAAAACCTGTCTCAAGTTCGGCATCATTGCATGAGTGGAAAAACATTTGTCAAAATCAATCTTCACATTTCCTGCATGTAGAATCACATTGAATGTTAAAGGGCAATAAATAAATGGCAGTGGAAAATCAAGCTGAAGGAATACCATTGAAATAACATATCCTCCTGACGGGTTAGAATACATAGATGCCCAAAAGATAAGAATGGTTTCATCATCATATTCCCAAATGCGTGGGTGATACCCAAAACAAGTCCCACATTTAGGACCCTGATTTTGGAAGGAAAAAAAAGGGTCAAAATTCTTCCAATGCTGTCATGCCAAGACAGTGTAAACTTTACGAATAGTACATAATGTGTCCGACTGTTCATTCAACCTCACAAAAACTTAACCTACTATCTCTTCTTTTTTGGACAAGTAAATCTAACCGGCTATCTACAAAGAGAGATATTCTTTTACACCAAAAATATATATATGAAACAAAGAGCAATTGGCTCGACAATGGATTTTCAGTTCTTCACATATTTACTATACCTTTCTCTACAAATCATCAAAGCATACTAATAGCCTGTTTGGCCAAGCTTTTTTTTGGCCCAAAAGTGCTTTTTTTGGCCAAAAGCACTTTTGGCAAAAAATTGAGGTGTTTGGCCAAGCTTTTGGAAGGAAAAAAAGTGCTTTTGAGGAGAAGCAGAAGCAGTTTTGGAGAAGCAGAAAAAAGTAGCTTCTCTCCAAAAGCACTTTTCTGAGAAGCACTTTTGAGAAAAATACACTTAGAAGCAGTTTTCAAAAGCTTGGCCAAACACTAATTACTGCTCAAAAGTGCTTTTCTAATTAATTAGCCAAACACAAACTACTTCTCACCAAAAGCACTTTTTTTAAAAGTACTTTTGAGAAAAACACTTCTCAAAATAAGCTGATTTTAGAAGCTTGGCCAAACGGGCTATAAGACAGGCTTTCTTCCATATTCCTCTCATCCTGATATCCATCTCTAGCTTCATTTTGTTCTCTTATAAAAAAATTAAGTATTAATTAAGGGTAGTGTGTCCAGCTGGGAGTTGAATTCCAGCTTGTAAAAAAAGGGTCCAGAAAAGTGTGGCTGAGTTCTTTTACCATGTCAGCTCACTCACCAACTCACCAGCATTTCTGCTACCATTCTAGGAGAAGCTCCTATATTAAATAGGAAGTATACTACAAACCATAGTTCCAAACTTCCGATGCAAAATTACAATGTCATTTGTTTCTAATTTTGGTTGGTTCACATGTGTGCTTCCCAACTTACAAGAACCAACATACTGCAATTCATTTTCTCCTTAAATTATCTACCGACAGGACACCCCATGCTACATATCTTGAGCAGGTCACTTCCTTATGTACCTTGGACTTCCATATCAGCATCCACATGAATCTTCTTTTGTTAGGTATAAAATCTACATCCACATGAGCCTTGAATCCACTCCATTCAGATCAACTAGGCACCCTTTATACACTGTAAATAATTATATATCCTTTATTCTCCACCTCACCCATAAAACTTAAGTTGCTCGGACTCTTCATTTTCTGTGCCGCACCCGTGTCGACACGACATGGGTGTGGGATCCGTACTGGATCTAATCAACCAACTTTGGGTACTTTGACCAAAACAAACGGAGAAATTCGAGGCAGATACAATGATTTCTGAAATAAAAACAAAAACTAGGGTGAAATTGAAGAAACTTGTCTACAGAATTTTCTATGTTGATCAATATTTTCTCCTTCTCAGAGACCTTGTAAGTTTTTCTCATAATGTCTCATAATTTGGACATATTTTAGATATTTGACTTATTTTTAGCCGAATTTCTGCACCCGTAATTGTACTTGGATCCATACCTCCGAATTTTGAAATTTAGATCATGAAGGATCCGACCGATGGATCCGCACCCGTATCAAACACCTTCACCCGAGTCCGAGCAACTTAGCATAAAACTTTATTTGTGATCTCCTTGTATTTTGTGACAACAACAACAAAAAACTGAGTATAGTCCCACAAGTGGGGTTTGGGGAGAGTAGAGTGTACGCGGACCTTATCCCTACTTTTAAAAAGACAGAGAGGTTGTTTCTGATATACCCTCGGCTCTCCTTGTATTTTGTGAGTTTAATAAAAATCTTCTGATTGTTTTTTTGGCTGAACACATAACCCCCCCCCCCCCGGCACAGAGTTTCCTATGCACGCCCTAAATACACGGGCAACCTTATACATACCTTATATACTTGGTGTATGACACACGTGACACGCCATTCACAGAGTGACATGTGCCAAAGAGTGTGTGTGTGTATATATATTGTAAATCTCAATTGTTTTTTTGCACTTAATACACCCCCCCCCCCCCCAACTTGCACAGTTTTCCGTTGTGGCCTCTTAGATAACCATGACAAGACACAATTCAACTGTTTTAGTGTTATGCTTTTATATTGCAGACGAAGCGCTAACGCTACAAGTCGTGCTTCTGCACAGTACATCAATCAGAATTTTATTACATTGCTTTCCCGACCTTGAATCCTGGATATTTACACACCAAGCTTGCCATGTGTCTATACCCAAACACAATCCCTTCAGATTCAATCTGTGACATACCTGAATTGCTAAATATACTTATAATGCTATCCAACTTACAGAATACAGTTGAACAATCAAGTTTTACACCCAAAACAGAATACATAACATTTAACCCTCTTACAGATAGAGTTTATCTTACCATACTTCTGGATAAAATCAAATTTCAGTTGACCAAATTTATTTTCACAGTTTCCTACCCTTTCCATCCCAGCTCCTGCTAGTCTTACAGCCCCCGTGACTCCACTATTTCTTCTGTGAACCTTTCTCCGGCTCAAGTTGACCACCCCCAAGAAAGAAACTCGACTTTTTGTAATTCAAGGAATTAAGTTAAAAGTGAAGATTGTCTTTTGCATAAGAATAGTCAGCTCGGATGAATACTTATCATTTTCACTTTACTCCATATATTGGAGAGGGTTACCTCCGGAGATGTCATGAATATAAATCTCAGAGAGTTTATGAAGTGGAAGGAGTAACTTGACCTGACCTCATAACCTGTACCATTTACCTCAGCATGCGAGTGGACATAAGACATACCACTAAAGTTCTAAACAGTTGCAATTCTTAAAAAGATGAATTTAGTGGAATACCACTCTTGATATTCTCTATGAGCTCCAAACCACCAACAACATCAGCTCCTGCTTCTCGGGCTTCATCAGCAGCAGCTCCTTCAGCAAAAACAGCAATACGATATACCTGAGGAAAATATTTAGTCAGAAAGCGAATCTCCAACAGCATAAGATTATCTAACCTTAAAATTTTGTGAAGAATGCATTATACCTTGCCAAACCCATGAGGAACAGCTACTGTACCTTCAAGCTTCTGCAGATCAAAAGAAAGAACTATGAGATCGCACTAGTAAACTAATGGGATTGCTTAACACTCAGATCAAATTACCTAAACTAGCAGACATCTAGGGTCAAACCAAAGCGGAAAGAATATTGGAAATGTGGAAGGACCATAAATTGCACTCTGCTTATGCCACCCGTGCAAGAGAACTTATATTGCTACAGGCTTGCACTGACTATTTCAGCCAAGGCAAGGAAAATTCACTCTTAATTAGGTGGCAGTAGGAGCATGATTCTATCAATAAAATCGGCTCCATATACTGACCAACAACAAAAGGATGCGAAGTCAGCAAAGTCTCAACCAACAGTGATAAGGATAGAGAATGCTGGAGCTCAGTTTTTAATATGAAGGAATATTTGGTCCATTGCTAAATCCATGATGAGTGCATGCAAAGCAAATTCTGGAGAGATGTCCCCACATGATCATGAATTGACATTTAGGTTGAAAGGTTTAAGGCCCTCTTTACTCTCGTGATTTATGAGCTTCTTCTTAGACCAACTTTATTTTCATTCAGCCGCAAAAACAGTAGCACCCCATTGATCCTGGGAGTTCTGTTAAAAAATTCTGCTTATGA
This sequence comes from Nicotiana attenuata, assembly GCF_001879085.1. Classification (NCBI taxonomy): domain Eukaryota; kingdom Viridiplantae; phylum Streptophyta; class Magnoliopsida; order Solanales; family Solanaceae; genus Nicotiana; species Nicotiana attenuata. The sequence continues at coordinate 3,695,115 of NC_031996.1, read as the reverse complement.
AAATCCCAAGTAAACTAAAATATACAATATCCATTTTCCATGTGATGAATAAATTTAGACATATAAACCAATAACAATAGAAGAGGTAACAAGAAGTCTATCTGCCTGTTCAAGCATCAATTTTTACGACAAGCTTCGATAGTAAACTTAATGCAAGGATAAAAGCACACACCAGGTCACTTCGGCGCATATCAGAAGTCAAAACAACATGAGCTTCCAAAGTTTCATCAAACTTCTTCTTGGCATTAGCCTGCATAATCACTAGAAACACAATGAATCATGACTCAGCCTGTAACCTCTAAAGAAAACACAACTAGAGAGAAAGACAAAGCACCAAGGAAAAGCAGACAAGCTAACCAACTCATGGCAAGCTACAGCTAAGAGTCACTTTGATTACATAATATAGACAGAAAGACAAAGCACCAAGCAAAAGCAGACAAGCAAACCATTTCAGGGCAAGCTGTGATTAAGAGTCACTTCAATTACATATTATGGACTTTGATCCATAGTTACTATTTTCAACATGAACAGATGAATAAAGAATATAATGAGAATCTGAGGAAAAATGACAGCTGGATTTTTGAGCCATGCATATGACTACCCCTAATTGATGGAAAATTTGAACCTGTCTCTATCCTTCACTGTGATATTATCTACAAACACTTGTCCTCAAGGAGGGGGCCTAGCGGTTGAAGAGACGAAGTTACAACCTTGGGAACCAAGAGATTACACCACGTGAATCCTTTCACTTGCCTAAGCCTTCGTGGATAGGGTTACAAGATACTAATGCAAAGTAATAGATAACCGGATGATTAGGAGGTTCAGAATCAGACACCACATAAAATAACATGACAAAAAGAAAACTATTAAGAAATACGACCTGGAGTGTGGTCTAGTAGTCAATGGAAGACAACGGTTTGAATCTAGCATATTCAAACAAACTAGACGATCTCTTTCTATTTGCTAAAATCATGATAAGATACCTTGACGAGCAGAGTGTAGTACTTGTATTGGTGAAAGGATGCAGGTACATGATGGAATAGTTGAGATGCACAAAAACTGACTCAAACACCATAATTATCGGAAAAGATTATCCAGAATGCCTAGACCACTAAGTTATCTAGAAACACTTAGAAGCTTCAAAAATATCCTAACATGTGCGTTGCTTAAGCGTGTGATAGCAGCTTCTTATGTTGGAGGTTATGCAAGTATTGCTCATTATTAACCTAGAGAATATATTGGACCATTCCTATGGTCCATGTTGACTAATAAAAAACTCCTACACGCCATGGTGAAGCAAGGTGGAAATATTACAATAGGATCATATAATGTAAAGTAGCAAATCACTGATATCCAAGTGAAGATGTGGAACACACCAACAAGGTGCTCCGAAGACTTTAACAAAGCAAGCACATTTTCTTATGATGTTAATTTTTCATCAGTATGATGAGGAAAACAGCAGTCCGCATGTACAGCCTCTAGACTAAAAGATATAATTTCTTACATTAAAACACGATCCACTATAGCAAGCTCCCAATCATCTACATTGACTAGGATATCATATCTACTCCAAATCAGCAAGTACACATTTATAACTTTACAAGGAGTCAAGAATTTATCAAATGCTATAAAGAATTCATATAACCACCCTAACTAATTCCACAAAAAAAGACCTGACCTTTACGAGGCGAATGGCCTCTTTAAGATCATAAACAGCCTTTTTCTTCTTCTTTTCATCATCACTCTTCACGTTAACCAATGTGGGAAACGGAACCATTTCCTCTTCAACATTCAAAACTCTCCTCATTGCCGCCCTTTTTTGCGCCTCAATTCTTCTCCTCTCTCTCTCCAGCTCCTCATCACCCTTAGCTTCCACTCCCCCCTCCTCTTCAACCCGATCCTCAGGTAACGGAGCTACTCGGGTCGGGTAAGAAACCGGAGTTATTTTTGGTGCATCCTTTAAGTATCGGAGATCCTCCCGTGTCCAAGTTTTACCATCCGCATTAACTGATTCTCGAGTATTTGATTCGGGTCGGGTACCATTTTGTGTTTGTGATTGTGGGGAAGCTTGCGATGTGGTTTCTGTAGATGGGGTTTCCGGAGGATCCTTGGGTTTGTAAGAAACGGGTTGGACTAGACTCGGGTTTTCTGGGGATTCGGGTTGTGATTGAGATGATGAAGAGGAGAGAAATCGGTGGAAATGAGAGCGAAGAAGAGGAGAAAAGTGAGATGGAGTTTTGTAGGAGCAGTGGCGGCGAGCTTGATGGAGCAGTTCGAAGGCCGCCATTGGAATTTTTGGGTGATTTTTCACAGTGAAGCCGAACTGATTGTGCTAATGTCTGCACGATGGAAGGGGTTTTAGTTTTAGGGAAGACGAGGGTTTTAGCATTTCTCAGCCTCCTTTTTCTTTTTCCCTTTCTCTTTTTCTTTTTCTTACAATGATTGTTACGTATATCCTTTATTAATGTTACGCAACAATAATTTTTTTTTTTTTTTAGCAAACAATATATATATATATATATATATATATATATATATATATATATATATATATATATATACTTAAGGAGGATGAAATACATTGTTTCCAAACATAGTGTCTTTAAGGACACTTTGATTTCCTAAGCTTGCCAAGGTATTGCAAGCATCATACGATAGTTTTTTAACAAAAATACATTGATTTAGCAAGTCTTTTTCTACACCACATTTAACATAGGATGGTGGTTCCACAAAAATCTTCATTCCTTCTTGTTCCTCCTTTGCCTTCTTGGCCAGTTGATGTGCTACATTATTCCCCTGCCTGAAGTTGTGCCGAAGGATTATCCTCTTCTGTTGGTGCATTGACCACCTGCAAGCATTAACAATGTCATAATACAGTATGTTTCCTTGGAGTATCGCTTGTATGGCCTCCACTGAGTCTGATTCAATTTCTAGTGGATATAAATTCCATTGCTTAGCCATTTTCAGGCCTTCCAGTATTGCTTTGAGCTCAGCCTCCAATGATCCTCCTGCATATGTAGATTTACCAAAGCCTACGATCCAGTGTCCTTCAAAGTTTCTAAAAATGCCTCCTAAACCACTTTTTTGTGTAACGATATTATGGCTAGCATCTATGCTAAGTTTTGTCCAACCTTGTAGTGGTTTATGCCATGCCACCTTAATAGTGGCTTTTGGGGGGTTATGTATGCTTCTTTCAGTGAGTAGCTTGTATTCAGTGGCCTTTTTATAGACAAAATTAAAATTGATTATAGAGCAGGTGTTGTTGTGATTGTTATTATTCCTGTTTGTCCAAGTGTGCCAAATAATGAAGGGCAGGAGGGTGTCCCAATTGATAAGGCTATGCGGAATAGTATAGTTGAAATTTCTTAGTTGAATTAGCCAGTGTACCTCGTTATCTTTATAGTGATGATGTAGTCTCATTCTATCCCAAAGAGGCTTAATGGCCTTACAATGTATGAAGATGATCAATGGATTCTTCTTCATTGTTCCTACATACTGGGCACATTTCATCTATGTTCAAACCAATTCTGGCTAGGTATTGTCTACAAGGGATCCTATTGTGGAGGCATGTTACGCAACAATAATTGAAGATGCGCTTACAATATTATAAAGGGTAAAGCATAAAAATTATTAAATAATATAAATAAATAAATAACAATGTAACCACATCAATTTAATTATTTTATAAATAAAAAAAATTATTGTTAAATAATAAAAATTTAATATTATGATAATAAAATTTAAATAACTATTAAAACAAATACGATATTTAAAGTAATAATACCCTAAAATATAACAGGTAACAACTATCCAAACAAGTTGTGACGGGAATGATAAGAAGGAAAATTGAAAAAATGAAAATATGAAGAGAGGATAAAGTTGGAAAAAAATAACAGATATACTTCTTAATAGGATGATGATAACAAAATAACTTTACCTTAATCCTAAATAAATTGGGATCGACCATATGAATCCACATTTGACTATATTCCTCTATATAAACATTTTTAATTAATAGAGGCATATCTCATGCTTGTGTCTTGCGCATTTAGTTGTGGGAGTATTTTTTTCATTGTTGCGTTAACTAATCTAAGTTGGCACATCGTACGATCAACTAAAAGAGAAAATTTTCCCTACCATAATTTTTTTCATTCACATATACAAAATCCGAGACAACTGGTGATAATTGTTGGAGTATTCACTTTGAGTGACTTTATTGTTTTTCCAATAAATTAATACTAACAAATACATCTTATTCTAAATATTCCTAATATGAACGGTTAACATATTAATTAAATATCATTTATTTCGAAATTTTAGTGGTTTTGGTTGATATATTTATATGGTAGTACTACTTTCAAGAATCTTTTAAGTTTTGTTATAAACTCTTTATATCATTGTTGCAAATGTGATTGAAAGTCTCTTCTTAGAGAATTTTATTTTCTTTTTAATATATATTGTAGTGCTTGCATAGGTCAGAGTAGAACTCAATGGTCATGACTTATGAGAAAATTTGTGTAACCAACCTAACTATTTTGATATTAGACATTAGTTAATCGAGTAATTGACTCGAAATAGTTAAGTCGCAACACCTTGGTGTATGTTTAAGCAACCTGCAAATACTAATCTTCAGGATCAGATGCCTATACATTATTACGCAGATAGTGCAAACAATGTATACTAGTGTATAGTCGGCCATATACATTATTTACTTTTGTTTAGTTATATACATAATTTATACATTGATTATACACAGTCATACATATATAATACATAAATTATACATATATTTTACCTTCACAAGTTTTTTTTAGTTTAAACGGTCTTTAAGTCGTCTTGATTTTTCTACTCCTCGACGCACTCCTACTTTTAGCTTACTAATGATATCTTTTCCTTTTAAGTTTTACCCTAAATGTTTTTAACAAATAATATCACACATTTGTGATGTTAACCAACTAGGGCATATCATACATTCAATGTTTACACCAAACCACGCAAACTTACTTCAAGAGCGATTGATTGAGATAAAATGTGTATTTGACAATGGTTAAGTGATTAAAAAACACATGCGATGTTACTATTGATTTGATATAAATTACAAAGTCCTAATTTCTTTAAAGCTTCCCCCCAAGCAAAGAAGGAAAATGCAGGATGTTTTGCCAGAGGAAGGGGGGACTTGCAATTCTGTGGTTTACATGAAGGTAAAAGAAGTTTGTATTCTCAAAGTATCTGACTTTTAGACAGAACTTTTCACCTTAAATTTACAGATCAAAACAAATAAAGTTATACAACCTTAAACGCAAGAACAATCGCCCAGCAGTAATTCAAACATATCGTTAGGTGTAAGAAGAGTCGTTCCGCCAATAATCAGTTCAACCTCAGGCCTACTGCTCTCAGATAATGCCTCCTGAGCTTCTCGAACCTATTAGTATAACAAGGAGGGACTGTAAATTTGTGTAGGCAAGCATAGACTCTCCATTGCACATCAAATGAAAGAAAAACGATAGCAGTGTTTAGTATTTTCCCCCATATTAACTAAAAAAACATCTTTAACCATTGTTGCATATGCACATTGTAAATTCATTAAACCAGCAGGAAAGCAGGAAGGAAGATCCAGGGAAAACAAAAGTACTACTCCCTCCATTTCAAAAAGATTGGCACTATTTCTTTATTAATCCGTTTCAAAAAGATTGGCACATCTCAATATTTCCTTAATATGAGTCATTTATAGCTACACAAATGCTATAACAGGTTTAAGACGACAAGTTTCAAAAAATTTACCATAATACTAATGCTTTGGCTTATTTGTTGTTGTATATCTCAAAAGTCTTCCCTTCTTTATTAAACTTTGTGCCAAGTCAAACTAGGACAATCTTTTTGAAACGGACGGAGTATAACAAAAAGGCACCGAAGAAAGAGTCCAAAGAAAACAAACCTCAACGCTATTTATGCCCCCCACAACAAAAACGAGAATGACATCTTGATCTGCCAGACTTGGTTTTGCCTGCAAAGTCCAAAATCAGTCCAGCAAATTACACTAGCAAAGGAAATATTTACATCTAAATGAAGCATACCTGCCCAAGGCCAAATCTCCCAAACCCGCTTTTGAATAGCCGGCCAACAGTAGATGAATGATACTCTAAACCAGGTACTTCATGCTTAGCCAGCACCCTTGAAAGCACTTTATAAAGTAGTCCTTTGTTTGAGTAAGGATCATCATTGAACTTACTCTCCAGAGCCTGTGACCACTCTCTGAATGAAATATTCTTCTTTAAGCTGGACAATTTGTGAAAGAATTTGAAAAGATTATCCACCCTATCACACAACTCTAACTTTAGCTGCATGTCACCATACACTTGCTCTTTGTTTTTATCTTTTCCAGCATCTTCATCACCCCAACTACCCCAATCGTCATCATCAAAATCAACACCTTCAGTATTAGAAAGACCGACCTTTTTTTCTGATTGTCTATTAAAGTTGGCTTCAAGATCCTGAGTTAAACCTTGCAGAAACTTTAATTTTGCAACTGTTGGGTTCTCAACAATCGCATCAACAATAGCTTCTTTCATAAAATGTTCCTCTTGCCAAGAGAAAGGACCAATAGTCCCAGAAGATGGGAAATTCTCACCTGCCAATATATATCCAACAACTGTGAGAAGAAGAGCATCTTGTAGAGTAAGAAGCCCCCGCTGAGCATCCATCTTATTATTTCCCTGGGAACTAACAAAAGCACTTTTATTTATGAGATCGCTAATTTGAGCAGCAAGACTCTGGCTTGTGTCTCCAGCATTTACATTCAATATCTTCTCAGCACTGTTAAATGCATCCCATTTAGCACTATGTGATTCATCTAAAGCATATAATGCTGCTGCAGCTAACTGGATGATTCCTTTGTTTTTCATCAAAGATGACTGGCTTTTGGCCAATGCCTTAATCATAGGCTGCAAATCTGATTGTGAAACATAACCAGGACGTACTTTTACGTTCAATGACAAATTTTCCCGACGTAAACTTTCCTGCAGCCATTTCTTGATCAGAACAGCCCCATCTTTTGTCCTTCGCTCTAGTATGGCTTCCAGGTATGGTGTTCCATGAAAATTCTCCGTGGAGACAAAAGAACCACAAAGAAGGTCACTCTGAAAATCTTGCGAGGACATTTCATCACTAAGTTTAGCGCTAAGATTCACCAACTCAACCATTTGAGAAGTTGAGTCTCTAGAACTCCAGCCACGGAGAAATGCTTCAATGTTTTCCACCAGCTGAAAGTTGCCAAAACTAGAAGTCTCCTCTCTTAAACTATTATTCAGTGGTATCTGAACAGTAAGAGGAGAACGTTGCAAGTAAGCGGGGCCAAGTTTAAGCTGGCTTTGCGAGCTTTTAGCTTGACTTAAGGGCGACATCCGTTCCCTGCGAGGCAATGATGAAAACATACGATCCACAAGTGAGTCACCATGACAGCATGGAGTAAGAAGGTCAAGTGTGCGATCTACGAGTAATAGCCCTGCAGATCTCTTACGTCGACCAACGTCATAAAGACTTGACATGTCCGTCAGAAGCTTTCCAACAGTTTTTGAAATATCACCCAGGGAAAATATTTCAAGTTTCAGGTCCATCTACAAATTAATATATTATCTTTAAAGATACAGGTTGAATGAGACAAATAAAATAAACTAAAATAAAATAAAAGACATAAAATCATAACCATTATAAGTAAAAAAATGTACTCCTTGACATGAAGTTGTTATTTAGGCATAAAATATTATCACTGACCAATGTATCAGTGCTCCAAAGCCATATTAAATTATTCTGATACATTTCACCCTTTACTATCTAAATAACAATCTCCCACTATTTACCATTTATTTCCTCGGAATGCCCTAACATTGTTTTTATCCTTTTTCTTTTAAATAAAGAACATTATTCTTATCTTTGATCTTTTATTATTACTAATAATAAAATTAAATTGATTGAGTAGAAAACGGGTTTATTCCAGCATTTTATGCTTGAACAAGCATATCTATGGATTTATTTTTTTCAAGAATTTCACCAATTTTCAACTTTATAGCTAACTAACAGTTTCTTCGATCCAATAACTGCTATTGTGCTAGAAGTTTCATCTATATGTGTGTTTTAACAAAAAATAACTAACTATATAGTGTTCTTATATTGTCCCTAATATTTTATGCAAATACAGAGGTTTATTCCAAGATAAAGATAATGACATGCTAAACACATGTTACTGAGAAGGTCTAGTCATGTTTCACTGCCATTATGGATAACAATGCTGCCAATTGGAAGATATCATTTTTATTTTCAAGACATGAATCACGATAGAAGAGAACATTAAAATCTGTCAAGAAAATTTCAAACAAGTGAAAGCATGATTACCTTTGCCGCCAGATGATAAAGAAATTGAGCGGTAAGAATTGCCCCAGGAGGGACATCCTCACCATCGGCAGGTGTCCCAGTACTTATTGGAGGCAACCCAAAGCTCATAGAGTTATCATGTTCAGTGGACAGGTATGCTTCAGCAACTGATCCTTCTGAAGGCAAGACAAAGAATCTGGGTGAAAAGGGACACAAGACCAAAGGGAAATGATGCACAGAAACTTTCAACTTTTTCCCTACATCTTCTCTCAGGTCAATTACACTGTCACCATAAAGTTTTCGTGGACTTGCAACAGAACTGAAATTAGGAGTCGCTTCTTCACTGGTGGTTAATTGTGACCACCCTTCATCTTCAGCGGACACACTTTCCTTTACTGTGCTCTCTCCAGCATGATTAGAGTTCCTCAGAGACTTTCCAGCAAGCTCCTCATAATCTTGGACAAGCAAGGATTCATATTCACGATATGCATCCGGTCCTAAGGGTGACTCAGGGTATGCTGAGTGACCCGTCTGAAATAAGTGAATTTGGATACACACTTAAAATGAGGTAAATAGAAGACATTGTAGATTGATTGTTGAAAAATCCACTAAATGACGACTTCTTATGTCCATTGGGGGAGAGTGCCAATGACAAATTTAAGCCCTGACATATACTAGAAAATATCATTGTCATCGTTGTAGTCAAAAAGTAATAGACTAAATTTCTTAAAAATAGATAAAAGAACTTTCAGTCACGATGCAGCACTCTTTTATTTCTATTGGTGAACAGAAAGTATTTGAGATGAGGAGTAGCTCCAGCACGGATGAACTTATTTGACACCAACGTGATATATTAGTTTCAACATGGTTTATTAAAGACCTATGTTTGCACCCAATAGGAAAGTAACACAACGATTATGAAGACCAACAATAACATGAAATAAGCCAGAAAAAAAGAAAGTTATCCTTTCTATAAGCAATTTTCTGTTTAATCTGGTATATAACTTGAAAACATGGCGTTAGACATAGTCTAACACTGAGTTCAGTAAAAAAGATAAAATTCTGCCATAATTGTGGTGGCTGGGAGATCTTCTTATCCAGAATGGGGAAGACATTCGTGGGCTAAAGAAAATGTTGTCCATTAAACCTTTCAATCTATCTCGTATTCTTTGTTGATCTCCACTATGTGATAGTATGCTTAATACATTCACTTAGCAGTGCCCAGAAGCTTTCATTTTGTCCTACTAAGACCAAGAAGACAAGCTAAGTTTGGCCGATAGCATATTATAAGGACAGTATGAACTATCCTTCATCCACAACCAAGAGTATGTAAAGACAAATATATGTTCAGATAACATCTGGTAATCTCACCTTCAATTGATCTATTCATTTGTTTCACCTTTTATTTTAAGGGGACAGTATTATCTGCCATCGAAATTCTGGACGAGCATATATATAAATGTGAGAAACTACTGTAAGCTATTCTATCCTCACATAGACATATATACTGAGTATCATGCAAGAAAGATCTGCATGTCTCCCATTTTTTCAAAAGCTTACCAAATTGACTCACACGTAATGGATGGATATATGTATATTTCTTTTCTTATAAAGTATAATGGGTGGATGTAGTTAGAGGAATAGCAAATATCAGGTAATAAAATCATTATATCAGATAATCATTCTAAAATCTAATGTGTAGACAATCTTATCTTGAGAGGTAAGAGTCCAACATGTTTTGCCAAGTACAACCGGATACTCTCATTTCATTCAAGAAACAATTAGTATGACCAGATGTTCAGAGACAAAAAATTAAACACATAGAATGAAGAACATTTAATTTACAAGCTCAAAGGTACCTCTGAGATGCATGTAAATATAGCACAGCTGCAGACAGTCTGAAGTGCACTCAGGCAACGTAAAATATATCTATGTGCATCACTTAGAAGACGTGACGTGATGACAACAATTTTCTTTGCAGGCCCAGAAGTCGAATTCCAATCAACCACCTATAGGGAAGCACTGAAGGCTGGTTCAGACAAAAGGTAGTTCAAAAACTGAAGAAAAATAAAAACAAGAGGATCTTCTTATATATACAGTAGCTTTGTTTTTAATCATGGAAAGCACTTTATGACCCCTTCTATTATTTATATTTCGGTCCAAAAATCTACTGAAAATACTTACATGCTAATCATGTGCATATTTCATAGTAAGTGATAGACTCCTTAAATAATCTTCTCAAGGAGATATTATTTGCTAATACAAATCGATGTTGAGCTTACAGGTCTTTCAACCCAAATACTACAGCTCATTGTTCTTGTTTTCCTTTTTTATTCCCGTAATCCTACAGCTTATTTGTTCAACTCTTTTTCTTTTTTTTTTCTTTCTGAATGGTACTTATTTGTTCAACTCTTAATGAGGAATTTTTTTTTAGTTTTCTTTTTGAGATGGAAATAAAAAGGAAAAACAAAAAAGTCCTCATTAAGACTTTATTTAATTTTTTTCACAAGTAAGTCTTAAGGAGAGTTAAGAATTATTAGTGAGAATTCCAAAATAAATAGTTGCAACCATGTTACCTTTAAAACACATGACATGCCTTTTCACATACAAATTACTTTTCGTGAAGTGGAAGCATCTACCGTATCTTTCTCAATGTGAAAATCATGTGGAATTTAAGCTACTGTTTATAATACGCATCTGTGATTAAGCAACCTGCGCTATATCATGATGTCAACTAAAAGAGAATTCAAGCAACAAATTTCAAAGCAACTAAAGTATAACTAATGTTACCTTATCGAGAGGAGACATTTTCTCCAAGCTGCAAATGGCATGTGCACCCAGCTCCAACAACAAAGAGAATGCTCCAAGAAATTCAAAGCTTTCAGTACTCCCTGCATCCAGATAAACTATGGCATCTCTAATTTCATCTGATATCTGAAAAAATAAAGATACAATATTTTAATTGGATTACTGTTCCCCAATGTTCGGGAGAAATATCAAGTTAAAATCATTCACCATGTTGTTATCAAAAAAATAAAAAAATCAGTGACAAAACAAGTACATTAGTTCCTTTTGCTTCTTAGATAGATAAGTACAGAGGTGTGGAAAATCAGAGGAAATAGAACATATAAAATAATACTCCACTACTTGGCCTCCTGCAGAAGTAGAGGTGAAAAATAGTTCTCTGATTTGCTGGATATTTTATTAGCAGAGAAGGTAAAGAGAATTAAAATTAAACCTTTCATCAGAGCCCTAGTTCTCTGTAGATTCTATCAGAATAACAACGATATACTACGTCTCAATCCCAAGCAAGTTGGGATCGGCTATATGCATCCTTATAATCCATGTTGCTTCATATGAAGTTCATCTTAGTCCAATATTATATAAAAATATAATAAGATTAAAAATGAAAACACGAAGCACTAAAAGTTCTTTATATTTTCTATATCTCTGACATGACTAAGAGAGTAAGAGACTACTGGAAAATACTGGACCTAAACATATAACATGACTATAATTTAATACCAACTAATTGGTATCACCCATAGACTTTTTCCTTTATTGCACCCTATTTTTTGCTAGATCTGCAGCCCGTAGGGATTCCAAGAGATCGCAAGTCTTTTCTGAGTTCTGACAACTTCTCTAAGATTTTAGGTCTGCCTCGTCCTCTTTTAACACCTCATTCACCATAATTTCTCACATACAAACAAGTGCATCTGGAGGTAGATTTAAGACGCAACCAAACAATCTCAACAACCTTTTCCCATTTTTTTTTATGTGCTCCTTCTACCTTCCGCAAAATGTGATAATTTTTCATGTTTAATATTGTATGACTGGACATCAACCTTAGAACTTGCATCTAGGCGATACTTATCCAGTGGATATGTTTCTTTTCTGATAGAATAACATGAATCTTTTTTCCACTTTAAGTATATTTGAACTAGAGTTGCCCAAAAATTAGAAAGGAAAACATAGGGAAATAAAACGGGCATCAACGTTGTCCCTTCTTATGCATAAGAAAACAATTAAACAACAAAATGGTAAAATTGAAGAAGAGATTTTCGGGTTTAGATATTTGTAGAATTATACTCTACCGCCACACAATAACAAGACAGTATCCTTCTTCCTTTTTCCTCCTCTCCGTTTTCTTTATCACATGATCAACCGACCAAATAGAAAACCTCACAAGCAGAACCTAAAGTAGAAATGTAAATCCAAGTGCCATGTCTTCGAAGTTCACCCTCAATCTATTCTAAAATGTTATTAACTTTACAAGCATTATAGCATCTACTGGTATGGACCAGTGGTTGATGAAACTAGAATGAAGATCATAAGAAACCACGATTTGAATCCCAATAGAAACAAATATTTAGGTGATTTTTCCATCAAGTTACCCGGTTTGTGCAACAGTGGCTGGATGCAGGTACCCAATTGGATAGTCGAGTTGCACGAGAGCGGGCCATCAAGTCAATCAAAACCCAAATAAAAAGATAAAAAAGATTTTCGGGCATTAATTATCCAACCGAATGTTACGGCTGGATAGTATAAAAATATCAAACTATGATGAATCTATAAATCCTTAGGCCTGAATCACGTACATAACTAATTGGTTAAACTGAACCCAACATTTTTTACATGAAGTATAAATGTATATGAAGATTACTGAAATTTCAATAAAAATTTAAATTTTAAACTCATAACTTCAAAACTGCAAAGGATTCATTGGTAAGAACCTAAACGTTGAACCCATTGAAGTTAAATACTTGCATCCGCCTTTGATCATGTTGCCTGTCCAAATTAGTTTGGGATTGAAGCATAGTTGCTATAACTAGAGACCGCATGAAACCAAGAAATTTGTGATCTTTTTAGCTCAAGCTACAGAGAAGGTAAATTTGAGAATGCACAATTTGATGAATAATAAAACTGAGTAAATCAATTAAAAAATCTAAACAATTTTATAACATGGAGCAAAGTATGATTATAGGAAAATTAATCAGAAATTGAGAGAAGACTCACGTGTCTAATGGAATCGGTACAACACTTGATCACATCAATCGTAGCCATAATTCGTTTCGGACAACGTAACCGGTGCTGGAGCAAGATAAATTACCGGCGACGGAGTTCCGACGATTTCACTTCAATTACAGTACGATTGTCCGGATCTGGATGGTGAATTCAGCATAATTACGGACCAGTGGGTTCTCGAGTTGGCTGGGCCGCAAGTAAAACTCCGAAAAGGGACAAGTGCAGAAATAGCCGGTTGGACGACTCTGTTTAAAAGAATAGTCCACAAAACTATAAAAGTGATTAAAAGCCAATAAGCACTTAAAATTTTAGAGTTGAGTCGCTAATCCGACAACTTATCTATTCTCTCAGAATAGGGGTGACACTATTTTTTACAGACTCTAGTAGTAAAATTTTACAAGATCGTTATTGTTGTTTTCGCTTCATAATTAAAATTTAGACTAGTGGACTGAAATTGAAATCACAAGCCTCGTCTTTGGAAATTGGTCGAGCCTAATTTTTTATGTTTGGTTTGAAGGTAAATTTTAAAATATAAAATTTAAATTTCAGACCTTCGGGTCTAAACTTGAATTTTAAAGTTTAAAAATTTAAACTTCAAACCTTTGGGTCTAAAATTTAAATTTCATCATTGTCCTTCTGGTTTGCGTCGATTAAATTTTGAGAAAATAACATTGTATAGCCGCTCTCAAAATAATAGTCAAAAAATATTTTATATATATATATATATATATATATATATATATATATATATATATATATTTTGTATATTATATATAAAATTATATAAATTTTATATACTTATCTAACTTTTAAATAAAAATAATTTTTAACACGAGCTAAAAGTGAAAAAAAAAAGTCCTCAAATTTTACTTACTATATTACGGTGATTATTGCCAATTTGCCTCAACCCCTGTCTCATGAATTGAGAGAAGGGAGCACAATGAAAAAGACACCGTAAAAGAATTCTTCTTTTTGATTGTTGTAACGACGAAATATATATTAATAATTAAGTAGTTGCATTACATATCGGTGGTGCCTCCGTAGTGGCACCCAAAACACCTGAGCCAGGAGGCCTGCTAGTCATATTACAAAAACTATTAATGTACACCTCAGCCTGGAGGCCTGCTAGTCATATTACAAAAACTATTAATGTTCCCAAGATCTGCTAGATTGTTTAGAACATTGGAAGATACTAGCCTAGTAATAGTTGTTCCAGCTTTGTCTTCCTGGAGCAGCTTCCAACAAACATTAGGTGGGCGGAGCATTATTGATAGGGAGGTATTGCTTGGTTGCTTGGACCCTTCTTTTGCCAAAAAGTACGCGAGTCTGTTCCCTTTCACGGAAATTGTGTCTGATCATGGGGTTCTTCAGCTCCTTCAGTAACAATCTGCACTCATTAACAAGGTTAGAGTATAGAGAACAGTTATTATAGGAAAGTAATTGTGGTATTTCAGTAGCATCAGTTTCAATTTCTAAGTTGTTAAAATTATTGTTTTTTGCTAGAAGAAGACCATTTTTTAGCGCGATGAGTTTCATGTATATAGGGGTGTAGCCATAAGCGGACATTCTATAGCCCAGGAACTAGTTACCGAATTTATCCCGAAATATTCCACCGATTCCTTCTTTGTTATAACGGCCTTTGAAAGACCATCAATTTTGAGTTTTAGGTCAGTTGACAATGGGGGGCTCCATTTTACAGTTATTGGAGAAGTGTTTATGTTATTGGTGAGAGATAAAGCTGTGTATTTGTATTCCATAAAATGCATCATCACAAGGTTTAGGGCAAGAAGCTTACAAAGGTTATTGAAATGGTTATTATTTCTGTTAAGCCATAGGTGCCAGATGGCAAAAGGGAAGAATTCATTCCAAGTGACGTTTAGGTTGTCCACATTAATAGTCCACTCTTCGAGTGTCATAAGCCAGTGTCTGAATTGAAATCCGGAGTTTGGTTTTGCGGGCTTACTTCCTCCCAAAAGGCCTTGGCTATCGGGCATTCGAAGAGAATGTGAGTTAGAGATTCATTAGCTCATTTACAAATAGAGCATATAGTGTCGATAATTAAGCATATGTGATAAAGATAAGCATTTGTGGGAAGCTGATTATGGGGGCATTGTCATAAGAAAAATTTATTTTGTTAAGAGTACTTGACTTCCAGATCCATTGGAATCTGTAGTTAATGTAGCCTTGTGAGGAGATGAGTTTATAGGCTGTTTTGGTGGTAAAGGAGTCGTTTGACGTGAGAGCCCAAATAGGGATATCTTATGCATCCCGAAGTTCTGATATCTTAATAGAGAGGATTTTCTGGGTGATGTGAACAGGGAGATGAAAGGACAGTTTGGATAAATCCCATTGATTATTTTCCCATAGATCTTTGATTTTGAGGTTGGAGTCCTGTTGGGTTAAAGGACCTTGGAGAAGGGAGTTGAGTGGTGGGAGGTTGGGAATCCAAGCTGATGGCCAACAATTAATATTTCCTGGTCTGATTATCCATGAAAGGCCCTTTGAGCAGTATCTCCATACCGTTAGGACGTTAGACCAGATGAAGGAATGGGATGTAGGGTTCCTTTTATAACTATATTTACTGATTAGAGTGGTGGCCTATATAGAGGTAGTATTGGTGAAGAGGCGCCAAGACATACTGGAGAGTAGAGCTAGATTTTTGTCTTTTGCCTTTTTTATACCTAGACCCCTGTCTCGCTTAGACTGAGTAACAGTATCCCAATTAACATAGTGAATTTTCTTCCTGGTTGTTGTAGTACCCCATATGAAGTCATGCTCGATCTTGTCAATTTTTTTAAGGATAGAGGAGGAGAGAAGGATATATTGCATGAAGTGGTTTGGAATGGAATTGAGAGTGGATTTGGCTAGTGTAGTTCTACCAGCAATAGATAGAAAGTTTATTTTTCATCCGGCTAATCTAGAATTCATGTTGTCAACGATGTACTGGAGGTCAGTAGCTTTTGATTTATGCGGGAGGATTGGGAATCCTAGGTATTTTCCAAAGCTATGACTACTATTAATATTAAGAATATTAGCAAGACGGTTTCGGGTAAAAGAGTCGCAGTTTTTTTAGGGAGATTATTTTGGATTTCCTAGAGTTTATTTTTTACCCGAAAGTTGGCTAAAGAATGCCAGACAACGGTTTATGGTTTGGACTGTTTAACATTTGCATTTGCTGCTAGTGTAAGGTCGTCTGCATAAAAGAGGTAAGAGAGGAGTGTCCCTAATTCACTTAGTTGAATGGGGTCCCATTGGCCAATGTTGACCTGGCGGAAAATGTATTTGGAGAGGAGTTTCATACATAGTATGAATAGGTAATGGTTCATTAGATCTCCTTGTCTAATATCTCTTGTTGGGCTAAAAAACTCCGTTCTAGAGCCATTTACTAGGATTGATATTCTGGAAGTGATGACACAACTCATGATGAGATTGGTTATGCGCGGTGGGAACTTGAAGAAAAGAAGGGCTCGATAGATAAAAGACCATTCTAGTCTATTGAAAGCTTTCTCGAGGTCAATTTTTAAGAGTAGCTTACCCCGTAGCCCCTTAAATTTTTGGAAATGGTTCATGATTTCCTGGATAATAATGGCATTGTCACTGGTGCGTCTTCCTTTTAGGAAGCTAGATTGGTAGGGGCTGATAAGCTTATCCATAAAAGGTTTCGCTCTGTTGACAATGATTTTAGTGATTACCTTGTATATGATATTACATAGACCTATAGGTCTAAAGTTATTGAGGTTATTAGCATTTAAAGATTTAGGAATTAGGCAAATGTGGGTCGAGTTTAGATTTTCAGGAATAGTAAGGGTGTTGAAAACTTCGTGACAGCAGGATATGACCGAGTCCTTAACAAGGTGCCAATATTTTTGATAGAAAAAATGGTGGATGCCATTTGGGTCGGGTGCTTTAAGTGGTTTTGAAGGAACAATTGGCGCTCACAATTTCATAGTATTGCAGAGGGCGATCTAGCGAAGTAAATTCAATGTTATCAAAACTAGTAGGGGAGTCGAGAATATTCTTTCGAGGAGTGGCTATGTGCTCGGAGGTGAAAGCCTTTTTGAAATAGGTTAAGGTATGGTTTAGAATTTGTTGCAGATCAGTTATCCCGGAACCCTCACTATTTTTGGAGAACGCAATATTGTTAGTGCGTCGTCAGTTGTCAACGCTAATATGGAAGAATTTTGTGTTGGCATCACCGTCAATAATCCAATTATTGCGAGATCGAATTTTCCAGTAATCTTCCTCAATTCGAAGAAGGTTATTATATTCGTTAATGAGGTCTTTTTCTAAGAGTTGTAGGAATGTGCCAGTGGGGTAGCACAGGGATGCTTGAATTCCATTAATTCAGGCTAGAACTTGCCACTTCTTTCTATGGGTATCTTCAAAAGTAACTTTAGCCCATTTAGAAGCAAGAAGCTGGAAGGTTTTAGTAACTTCCATTAAAGGTTTTCTATGCCAGCTATTTTTAACTAAATTTTCAAAGATATGATGGTGGCACCAGAAGGTTTCAAGACTGAAGGTCTTGTTACCCTGCCGAGGATTCTTCTGGTAATATTTAGAAGGAGGGGTGTGTGATCCGAATGAGTTCTAGGTAAGTAGGTTACAGAGGCGTCATGATATTGTTCTACCCATTGGTCATTAGCAAAGAATCTATCGAGTCTTTCTAAGATTAAACCATTAGTTCTAACTCTACAGTTTCTCCAAGTGTACTTAGCTCCTTTATAACCAAGGTCCATTAGTCGGCATTGGTTGACACAAGACCAAAAGTTGGAAACACGGTTATTGTTGATGGGTCTACCACCCCACTTATCTCCCTGGGACAGGACTTCATTAAAATCGTCCCTAGTAGCTATGGTCCAGAATAGTTGGAGGTAATAGACCGGAGGTTATCCCACATGGTATTACGACTATTAATAGTAGTGCTAGCGTAAATAATGCTAAGAAGCCAAGGGGTGTGATCAGGGTGTACCTGAAGCATGGCGTGTATCTCTTGATGTGTTTTACTGATGAAATTTAATATTGACAAGGTTTCCATACCAAAGGATGACATTGCCTCCAACAAGTCCAATAGCAGAGACTTCAAGCATGTCAGTGAAGTAAAAGGAATCTCTAAGCTCTGCATGGTTAGCCATTTTTGTTCCAGTAGAGCAACTATGCAAGGGTTGTGCGTATGGAGTATCTCTCGAAAATTTCTCCTAAAGTCATTGTTATTAGCACCACGTATATTCCAGACAACTAAATTGATAGGGCTACTCATGTGAGCTTGATTGGTGGGGGGTGGTTGATCCTCTTGTAGTATCTGGGTTTGTATCCTCAGAGATGGGCTCAGAACCACTGCGAAATTCCCGCTTGCTTCTAGGATGGGAGGATGTATTGTTATGGAGCATTTTTAGAGGGCTACTGGACATTTGAATACGTATTTCTTGTCCCCTATCTCCTAAAAGAGCATGAGGGATGCTTCTCTGATGCTTGAAATTTTGGTGAACAATCCCCTGCGATGAGGAACTATTATTTCCTCTACTAACTCATTTTTCATCTCTAGTTCCTCTTGTTCTTGCTCGTTGGGAGGGGGTGGTTGTTGGTGATGGATGTCGAGTGGTATTGGGCGATGTTGTAGGATCGGTTGCCATGAGAAAAAGATGGGGTTGTTCGGTACTTGCTCCTCGGGCGTGAAGTATGGGAGTTGGTAGATTAGGTTCATGTTGTTGAGTGTATTGAAGTAGTGTGGGAGGTTCCATTGGGCTTGCATGTTGTTGAACAATGTTGGAGCCATGGCGGGGGCTAGAGGATCTAGCACGTTAGCCATAGACATGTGGTTGATATAGTTCTCCATGGCAAGGGCCATTCCTTCGGAGATAAGTTGGGCTAGGAAGTTCGGATTTTGAAGAACAATCCATGCTTCCTGGCCGTTGATGGTCATGGGGAAGAAGGTCGTATGTCCCCGAAGGCCTTGCTCGATCCAAGACATTGGGTCTTGGTTCAGAATTAGTGGTGGTGATACATAAGTGGGTGGGTGGAAGGGTATTTGCAACGGGAAGTTTGGTGGATTTGCCATTAAAAACCATTTGGAGGTTTGCAATAGTGGGAGAGTCGTTTGTGAAGTTGTAAGGAGTGGAGTTAGTTGATATAGAGGAGGATGAAGTATTGCTTGAGTAAGTGTTTAGAGGTAGTGATTGAAAATCTTTTGTTGAAGATTGTATTTACATATGGTTTGAGGTGCCTCGGGGAGAAGGATTAATGGTGATTGGTTCTTTAAGGTTTGGTGACACTTGGCTGGTGGATTTGGCCAAGTGTATGTCAAAGTTATGGGTTGTTTGTAGATTTGGGTGATCAATTGGATTTGTAGTAGTATTTGGCATAAGTGTCAGTAGGTTAGGCTTTAGTGTGTTGCATGGTTTTGCTTTGCCACTTGGCAAAACCGGATTGGCTTGTGTGTTATTTGGAGATAGGTACTGCCTAGAGTGTAACGAATAGGTGATTTTGGGAGAATGTTTGTCACTGAGATTATCCGTTAGGGAGTTAGAGTTGTACGAATTATTGTCTTCCTCCATTAAAGAGGAGAATTTATTAGAGGTATGAACGCCATTAGTCTCCTCTTTTATGGGAGCATTCTTTATAGTTGTGGACATGTGAGCCAAGGCTTTTGGGTTTTCAAAACCTTGGGAAGAGGAGGTGGTAGTGTAATTAATTAAAAAGGCTCTAAAGACAAAGAGACAATATTAAAATTAGATTTTTTTAAGTGTTAAGGTACTTACCTGATGTTGCATCAAAATATTTTACGTCTATACTTGTTTTAGAATTTTGGGGGGGGGGGGTATCGGCGACTTTGTNGTCGGGCAGTTGAACGAGAAGTTCCCATATCGCGTCCGGTCTTAGACCAGCCTGGACCAAGAAGCGGTTGGGTGGACTAAGAATCATGGTGAGGTTTCCTTTACCGCCTATGCCTTGTATTTTGTGTTTCTTTCTGAGCCCTTGGACGAAAGCGTCTTGAGGTTTATTTACCGTGAAAATGGTAACAACAATTAAATTTGTAAATGGGATTCTAAAAATACCTGATCTATTCCCGAGCTAGTTGTTAAAGTAGTTAATGCTAAGAACGTGAAGTATAATGATAAAATGCGAGCTAAGACGAGGCAGTAATCAAACCAAAGGGGCCTGCTGCCCGGATGTGAGGACAATCGATGGGGACCTCGGGGCCATGGCTCGAATCGAGCTCGAGCTACCCGGGCAATCGGGAGCGAGATAACAGGCAGAGATATGATTAAGCAAGGTATGTCAAAGTTATGGGTTGTTTGTAGATTTGGGTGATCAATTGGATTTGTAGTAGTATTTGGCATAAGTGTCAGTAGGTTAGGCTTTAGTGTGTTGCATGGTTTTGCTTTGCCACTTGGCAAAACCGGATTGGCTTGTGTGTTATTTGGAGATAGGTACTGCCTAGAGTGTAACGAATAGGTGATTTTGGGAGAATGTTTGTCACTGAGATTATCCGTTAGGGATCTAGAGTTGTACGAATTATTGTCTTCCTCCATTAAAGAGGAGAATTTATTAGAGGTATGAACGCCATTAGTCTCCTCTTTTATGGGAGCATTCTTTATAGTTGTGGACATGTGAGCCAAGGCTTTTGGGTTTTCAAAACCTTGGGAAGAGGAGGTGGTAGTGTAATTAATTAAAAAGGCTCTAAAGACAAAGAGACAATATTAAAATTAGATTTTTTTTTAAGTGTTAAGGTACTTACCTGATGTTGCATCAAAATATTTTACGTCTATACTTGTTTTAGAATTTTGGGGGGGGGGGGGGCATCGCGACTTTGTTCTTTCTGTACTGAGTGAAGCTTCTCTGTCTTGTTGTATTTGTTGGAGTTTCTTCTCTTGTGAAGGAGAAAGCGTGCCGTTTATCTTTTGTTAGAGGTTGTTCGTCGTATGGCTTTTAGATTTCCACGGTTACTGGGCTTTTTGGGATATATGGGCATGAGGTGTTAGTGTGTCCTAGCCGGCCACATTTTTTGCATAAATTTTTTTTCCCTTCGTATGATAGTTGTTGAAGGTGTGACCCAATTAGAATACTAGGTTGAACCGAAATTCAGGTCTCGTCGGGGGAGGTGGGAAATGCTCAAGATGCGGACACCGCCAAAGCGGGAATTCCTCTCAAGGGGGGACGCTCACTCGCCAATATCTTCGATGGTGTTAGCGATAGTCGGTCTCGACATTCCTGGTGCCGTCAAGGCAGCGGAGGGGTCCTTGCAGCAGGTGCTATCTATTTCTTATATATTTCTTTAATTCTCGGGCCTCGTTCTTCGTCTTCTTAACTTTTCCACTATGTCGCAGTGCAAGGATATGTAAGATCACGCCCTCTTTCTGCTCCGCGAGGAGCTTTCTTACCATGATAAAGAGTGTAAGAAGCTTACCTCGATGCTGCGAGATTCGGAGGCTCATTCTGCCCGAGGAGAGAAGGAATTGGAAGAGCTCCGAGCTGCCCTGGAGAGAGCGCTCCGGGAAAGGCTGGCCTTGCTGCGCAGGTATTTCACCCTGCTTGTACCCGACCTTTACTCCTGTGCTCCGGCATAAATTAGCTCATCTTTGTTTCGTAGGTCGAGCAGAATGGTTCGCTGATTAGCCAACTGAACATGGAGATCTCCGGGCTGAGGAAGCAGAATAAAGTAGTGACTGGGGAGTTGGCGACATCCCAGGATCATCTCAAGGATGCTCGCAAAGAGGTTGCTGCTTTGGCTACGGCTAAGTCCGAGGTTGAACGAAACGCTGCCACTTATTTGGAGGATGCAGCCACGACGCATAAAATAGCTTGTGACATATCGATAGAAACGGAGTAGAAGCTAACTCGAGCTGTTAACCTTGCTAAGGCAGAGGCGAGAAGAGAGACCTGGGAGGAAATCGAGGAAAGAGGTGTCGACCTATCGGCTTATCTCGAGGAAGCCCGCAAATTGGAGAGAGAACTGGCGCTTTTAATTGCCGCCGATGAGGGCGAAGATAGTAGTGGTGAGGAGTAGCCTTCAAGTTGTCTTGTATCCCCTTCTTTTCCCTTTGTATGCAGCTCCCGGGGGATGGATTTTGTAAAGATGTCTTTTGTGGATACTATTTACCGTGAAAATGGTAATGACAATTCAATTTGTAAAATGGGATTCTAAAAATACGCGATTTATTTTTATGCTAGTTGTTTAGAGCAGTTGATGCTATGAGTATGAAGTTCTAACAACAAGATACAAGCTAAAATGGGGCAATAATCAAACCGAGGGGCATGCTGCCCGAGCTTCGGACCGGTCGATGAAGGACCTCAGGGTCAATATTCGGCTCAAGCTCAAGCTATCGGAGGTAGCCGAGAATGGGATAACAGTTACGATATGATCAAACAAGGCTCTTTATGGCCAATACCAAGCAATAAATGAAGAATAAGTATGAAAGTGATAAATGCCTAAAGTGGCCTCGAGCGAGCAAGTTAGAGAGAAAAGAGAGAGAGAGAGAGAGATATTACTGATCTTGTGTAGAACAGTTTGAGCAACAGCAGCCCCTTACAAAGTAGTGTGGATTCCCTTTAGGAGAGGGAATACAATATAGTACAGAATGCATTAAATGTAAAGACACGGGGATGGGACGGCTAGGAACGATACTAGACTCTGCTGATGCTAGTTGCTCGCCTCGGGAGTTCCCCACCTCAGATCTTGTGGTCGTGGCGACCTCGGGGGAGGCGCTCNAGTTGCTCGCCTTGGGAGTTCCCCACCCTCAGAATCTTTGTTGGGTCGTGGGCGAACCTCGGGGGAGGGAGCTCGATCGTAGTCCTGCAGCCTCGAGATACCGATATGACTCCCCGAATTCACCTTAGTGGCGAGAAATAGATTCCTCCGATTTCACCGTATATAAATAGTTTCCGCGTTTCCTAGAATGAAGCAATAGGAAACAACTTTGAACCTTCGTCTCGAGGTCATCATTGTCGTGACGTCAACCATTTGAGAGTATTAAATGCCATGTTCCAGAGAATTGTGCAAGGCTGCCGTCAGATGCGGTAATCGAAAAACCCACGAACTACCATTGGCTCGTCCTTTCCACTTCCCCAGCGATTCCTATAAATGCATCGGTTGCTTGACACTTCCCACTTTCACCCTATTTCCAAGCTCAAGAGTCAGAATTTCTTGTATTTGACACTCTTTCATCTTTTTATAGAAGAATTTTTACCATTGACATGGCTAGGACTTCTAGGACGGTTCCCGGACAGAACGATGCTGCATCATCAACTCGATCGCCTAAGGAAGAAACCAGAGCGATTCCCTCTTTGGGACAATGTACCCCACCTAATCTCGATATGTCAGAGGATTTCAATGTCGATGCCACTTTATCTAAACCGGGCCGGTGCGAGTATGTGTCTCGATACGTCAGCGTCGTGATCGATATTAGCAAGGTGAGGAAGGACTGCCGATGGAGCGAGGTAGTGGGGGTTGAGGTTACCGGTGCCAACAATGATATAACTGATTATAAGGCTGGCTTCCTTCACGTGTACACCTACCCATTCACCTTGGGTCCCAATAATTCTACCGAGTCCTCTCCCCTGGAAATAGACCTGGTTATCCTTGATTTCTGCGACCGATACCAAGTGACGCTTGGTCAGATCTACCTTTCATTTTGGAGGATAGTGTTGATGCTTCGCCATTTCACCGAAGGGGTTGAGGGTGAGATCTTTACCCTCAATCATCTGATCAGGATGTACAGCCCTCGATTGTATCGAGGTTTAATCAGACTCCGCCATCGGTCCAAAAAATCTTTTTTCTCGAGCGTCGATGAGGGAAAGGATCGAGGATGGATGAGCAAGTTTATCTGAGTAAAGAGCTTGGACATCATCCCGGCCCAGAGGATGCTCTTTCTAGAGAGGTGGAATACCCGACGTAAGCAATTTTTCCCTTAGCCGCTTTTCAACTATTCTTCCATTCGAAATAATGATCTCTTTGTGGTTCCCGCAGCTGCTGCTTGGCCCCCGGAGGCGGTTCCAGATTTGTCGGGATGGGTCGGGCAGTTGAACGAGAAGTTCCCATATCGCGTCCGGTCTTAGACCAACCTGGCCAAGAAGCGTTGGGTGGCTAAGAATCATGGTGAGGTTCCTTTACCGCCTATGCCTTGTATTTTGTCTTTCTTTCTGAGCCCTTGGCGAAAGCGTCTTGAGGTTTATTTACCGTGAAAATGGTAACAACAATTAAATTTGTAAATGGGATTCTAAAAATACCTGATCTATTCCCGAGCTAGTTGTTAAAGTAGTTAATGCTAAGAACGTGAAGTATAATGATAAAATGCGAGCTAAGACGAGGCAGTAATCAAACCAAAGGGGCCTGCTGCCCGGATGTGAGGACAATCGATGGGGACCTCGGGGCCATGGCTCGAATCGAGCTCGAGCTACCCGGGCAATCGGGAGCGAGATAACAGGCAGAGATATGATTAAGCAAGGCTCTATGTTACCAATATTGAGCAAAGTAGTGAAGAACGGATAAGAGAATGATAAATGCTAAAGCGACCTCGGGCCCGTGAGAATAAACAACTTATAAGAAAAGAGAGAGAGATATTATTGCACTTATGGAGAAATGGAGCAACATCAGCCCTTTACAAGATGGTATGGGTTCCTCTTATATAGGCGAGGGAACCCGGTATGGTACATAGTGCATTAAATGTAAATATATGGGGATGGGACGGCTAGACAAGACACCAGAGCCTGTTGATTCTAGCTGCTTGCCTCGGGAGTCCCCCGTCTTCGTAACTTTTGCTGGGCCGCGGACAGATCCCTCAACCTCGGAGCCACTGCAGGGCCGCAGATGATCCTCGAGATAGGGAGCCCGGTCATGATCCCACAGGCTCGAGGTGCTGTCACGACATTCCGAATATACCTTAATGGCGGGAGATGGATTCCTCTGATTTCACCACACACAGATAGTCTCCGCGTTTCCTAGAACGAAGTGATAGGAAACGATGTTGGATCGTCGTCTCGAGGCCATTATTGCCATGACGTCAACCGTCTAAGAGCATTAAATGCCATGTCCCAGGGAACCGTGTAGGGCCGCCGTCAAATGCGGTAATCGAGAAACCCATGAATTGCCGTAGGTTCATCTCTTCTGCTTCCCCAGCGGTTCCTATAAATGCTCCGGTTGCTAGATACTCCCCATCTTCACCCTTCCTTCAGGCTCGTAAACCAGAATTTTTGCTATTTGATACCTTTACATATTTCCTTCTCTTTACGAAAATGTTTTACCATTTTTCATGGCCAGGACTTCTAGGACGGTCCCTCGACGGAATGATACTGCCTCGTCGTCCCAATTTCCTGAGGGGGAAAATAAATCGGTTCCTACTTTGGAGCAATGGAACCCTCCCGAAATTGACACGTCGAGACTCCCTCGTCTACACCAGGTCGATGTGAGCACGTATCTCGATATGTTAGCATCGTGACCAATGCTGACAAAGCAAAGGAGGACTGCCGATGGAGCAAGGAAGTGAAGGTAGAAATTCCTGACCCCAGCGACAACATTATCGACTTCAAGGATGGCTTTCTTTACATATATACTTACCCATTCACCCTTGGTCCTGATAAATTTGTCGAATCTCCTCCTTTGGAAATCGATCCGGTTATCCTTGACTTCTACGCTCAATATCGGGTGACCCTCGATCAGATCTACCTGTCCTTTTAGAGGATCGTGTTGATACTCAGGCACTTTACCGAAGGGGTTACAGGTGAGGTCTTTACCCTCGGCCATTTGATCAAATTGTACCGCCCTCGGCTGTATCGAGGCTTAATCAAGCTTCGACAACGGTCCAAAAAATATTTCTTCACAAGTTTTGATGAGGGGAAGGACCGAGGATGGATGAGCAGGTTCATTCGAGTGAGGACCTCGGATATCATCCCAGCCCAGAGGATGCCCTTTCCAGAGCGATGGAATGATCGACGTAAGTGGATTTCCCTTTAGCCACTTCTCAATTATTCTTTTGTTTGTCACGATAACCCTTTTGTGCTTTCTCTAGCCGCTGCTTGGCATCCCGAGGCGGTCCCAGATTTGGCGGGATGGATCTGGCATTTGGATGAAAGGTTCCCGTATCGTCTCCGGTCTTGGACCGTCATGGCTAAGGAGCGTCGGGTGGCTAAGAATCACAGTGAGGTTTCTTCACCACTCGTGCTCCACCTTTTGTGTTCCTTTCTGAGCTCTAAGCAACGGCGTATCGCGTTTATTGTGTTGGTGCAGGCCTTGGAGAGAATATGCAGATGAGGCCACCCCCGGATGGTGAAGCGGAGGCTTTGGGGCCTGACATGAACAAGAAAAGGAAAGACAGGGCGGCCACTGCTTGTCCTGACGAAACTGCTGCCCTAACATCCGGGTTGAACCCTGATGTTGAGAGGGAGGACGGGGATAGAAGTCCGTTGAGGAGGAGGACGAGGTCCAGCATGAGAGATTTACAGGTGCCCTAATCGGAGGCTGCTGAGTATGGGACGACTGGGTCCGGCAGGGCTAAGGAGCCGGGGGTCCTCGAAGAGAACACTGATGTAACTTTGAATCGCGCGGCTGGATTCGATGTGGCTTCCGCTAGCAGGACCGTTGGTCCTGATGAGTCGGGGTTCAGGAGTTTCCAAGGACATGGGCTGCTATTCGGAGATATCGGCGACCCGAACGATCTTATTCAGAACTTTCCAGTCTCATCAGGAGGGCTGAGGGATGCCGAAGGGATGATCGGCGCCACGGTTGGTACTCCTTTCAGAGGGGGAGGCTTCATTGCCAACATTTTTGATGGCGTAATCGACAGAGCTGATCTCGACGTTTCTGGCGCCGTTAAAGCGGTGGAGAAGTCCCTGCAGCAGGTATAATTTTTCCTTGCGCATTTCTTTTTGTTCCCGGTCATTATTCGTCATCTCTCTTAACTTTCTCGTTGTGCCGCAGTGTAAAGAGATGTATGATCATGCCATCCTTCGGCTTTGTGGGGAACTTTCTTGCCATGAGAAGGAGCGTAATAACACTGCTTCAAAACTTCAAGACTCGTAGGCTCGTGGCGCCCGGGGAGATAAAGAGTTGGGGGAGATTTGGGCCTCTTTGGAGGCAGCTCTTCGGGAGAAGGCCGTTCTTGCTGCTCAGGTATTCTGCCTTGCTTACACCTGCTCTTTTACTCCGTATCCACAAATTTTCTGCATTTACATATTCACCGTCCTGCCTTTCGTTATAGGTCGAGCAGAGCAACTCGCGGATTAGTCAGTTGGAAGCGGAGGTCTCCGGGCTGAAGGAGCGGACCGAGACTGTGACCGGGGAATTGGCGACATCTCGGGCCCTTCTCTCGGACACTCGTAGGGAGATTGCTACTTTGGCCGCGGCTAAGTCTGAGGCCAAGCGAGATGCTGCCGCTTATAAGGAGGATGCGGCTACAGCACATGCAATGGTTCGTGACATATCCCTAGCGGCTGGGCAGAGGCTGGCACGAGCTGTCCAGCATGCCAAGGCGAAGGCGAAGGCGAAGGCGAAGGCGAAGAGGGAGGTCCTGGAAGAACTCGAGGCCAGAGGCTTCGAGCTATCTGTCGACCTGGAGGAGGCTCGCGTGACGGAGGGAAGACTGGTGCTTTTGATTGTCCCCGACGGGGGTGAAGATGATAGTGGCGAGCAGTAGTCTCCGAGCCCTTTTTTGTATGCCTTCTTTCTTGTCCCATGTGTTCTCCCTCCTGGGAGACGAATAGTGTAAAAGGTGTTTTTCCTTTTTGTCAATGCACGAAAGGAGCTTTTATTCTACTAGTCCTTCTTGCTGCTTTCCCTCTCTCCTCCCCTCTTTTTTTTGCTTTCGAGCATCGAGCGTCGGCCCTTTGGAGCCTTTTCGTAGGACGAACCGGGGGCCCCGAGACTAGCCATATCCCGAGGTTGAGTCGATGGCTCCTCCGTACCGATACTTGCGATGTCAGGGGTCTCCCGAGGTCCCTTGATTTTATGAGTTATGTGGGAGCCTGAGATGATTCTGCCGGTGCACTCCCCAAGGAGAAGGTGACGTTAACGCGACCAGAATTAATTGGCCTTCTTGGGCAATTGAGCAGTTGTTGCCTGGCCCCTATATATTTATCTATCCGCTCTTCAAGCAGCGATTTTGCAGTTGTTTGATAAGCCTATCTCTTTTATAGAGCCTGGCGCTTTGTGCGAGTCCTTCCACTTCTTTGCTTCAGGGAGTTTTTGCCTGGATCCTCCTCTTCTTCTCCTTATTCTGTAGTGGCCATGGGCGCTTCTTCGACACCTGATCCTTGGACGAAGGGGATTCCTTCTTGTGTTCCACCTTTGGTTGGCGCCAGCGGCCCTCTCCCGATGTCGGGGGAGCGAGGCCCGGAGTGCGGATGGGGGGAAGGCGTGATTCTACAAGTACCTTCCCCCGAGGAGAGTGTTATGATGTATGTTGAGGGTTTCTTGAGTGTGTATACCCATCTCCTCATGCTGGGTTCCCCGGATCGGGTGGTGCTCGATTTCTGTAGAAGGTATCAAGTAACGTTGGCGCAGATTCATCCCTTTCTCTAGAGGATAGTGCAGTCGATGAGATATTTTGCTGATAAGACCGGGATAGAGTTTACCCTCAGTCACCTCATAAGGTTGTACCGGCCATTACATTACCGGGGCCTAATTGCTCTTCAGCGTAGGTCCACTCGAGCTTCCACAATCGGTAGCGAGGAGGATGAGGACCGTGGATGGATGAGTCAGTTCATTCGAATCCGGACGACCGACATTATGCGCGGAGAATTTTTACCGTTTCCTGAGAAATGGAACTCCGCACGTAAGCATTATGTTCGAACCGTCTTTCCCTTCATATGAAGTTGGCCCCATAACGATGTCTTCCTGTCCTTTGTTTACAGCAACTCATTGGTTGCCCGGTAAGGTCCCTGATTTAGCCAAATGGTCACGTAGGCTGGCAGCTTGCTGGGCTCATGATAGGCGCCTGTGGCGAGATCTTTCAAAAGGGAGATGGGAGGCGAAGCATTATGGTAGGTGCCTGGCGTTCCCTCTCCTTTTTGGGGACGACTTCCTTTTTGCTGATTCGCCCGATTCCTCTGTCGCAGGTGCCGGGAGTTCATTCGAGGCGAGACTGGATTCCCCGAAGGAGGAGGAGAGATTACTGGCCCAAGGATCAAGGAGCGCTGGCAAAAGGAAAGGTGTTCCGTGGTGCGAGAAGGCTTGCGGTAAGGCGCCTCCTCCGTAGCGGTTGAGGGGAAGCGATTCGGTTGGCCGGCAAGCTTCCGGTATTGATGCATCATAGGACATTTCTTCGGCCCTCGGCGAGGCTCATCGTCTTGGCCTTGTGGTGAGTTTTTGGTTGTGGTAGGGATGTTCTGGCCCCATGCTCCTTTCTCTTCCCTTTACTCACCCGGCTCTTCTTCTTCAGGCTTTTGATAGGCTCAAAGTCGTGCTGCTTCATTGTGAGGCCCCGTTGCGGGAGGCTCGTGAAAGGGAAAAATCCCTCAAACTTCTCTGTGCGGCAAAGGAAAATGAGCTCGTTTCTTTACGGCGTGGGGTGGACTGAATCCGCGCCCGGGAGGCCCTCTTAGAGAAACAGGTATTCTGCATTCCGCACTGGCCTGTATTCCACTTTTTGTCCTGCTGTCTTTGACATGTTGACGTTTTAGTTGAAGGACAAGGCGGATGAGCTGGAACAACTCTGGGGCGAGGTCGACAAAGCCAAACGTGAATACACTGAGCTGCAAGCGCGTGTTAGTACCCATTCTGAGGCCAAAGAGAGGGCTCAGGCCGCGACATCCGCTATTTAGGCGCAAATTCAGGCCACTCGTGCGAATGATTCCGCTTGGGCGAAGATGATCGCGAGACTCTTATCCGAGCTATCAAGGGCGAAAACCAAGGTGGTGAACGTCCGGGCCGAGGTCGTAATGAATAATACCAGGGCGGGGCAAAAAATGGCAGCTCATTCAAGGAGTGCTACTGCTGCTAAGGCTTAGCTGAAGAAGGCCCTCGACCGTGCAAATAGTAGCAGGGAGTATGAGAGGTGCAGATCCTGGAGGGAGACCCTCGAGGAGATTCATGCTAGAGGCTTTGATCTGTTGGAGGAGATCGGACAAGCCAAAGGAGAGGAGTTCGATGCCAAGTTCCTGATATCCGATGATGAGGATGAGGAGGAGGAAACCGCCGGGCCGTAGCTGCCAGAAAAAAGGGGAACAAATATTCCCTGCCTTCTTTGTTGTGTATATATAGCTTTCATTATATGACACAGGTCGAGATTGCGCCTCATCATCAATATGTAGTAATAAGAGGGGAAACCCCGCAACTTGTATCTTCTGTACTTCTGCTTGTTGGAGTTTTCACTGGGTCGATTTGACCCCGGATTTGCCCTTAGGCTTGCATGCTTTAACTGTCTTCGAGTTCTGCCTCCGAGTCGGGGTCTGACTCGAGCTTAATATACCCTCGAGTTTTGCGTTTGTTCGGGCTGGCGATGATGGTTTTTATTTCCTGCCCTTGGGCGTTTTGCAATTTTCGAGTCCAGTCTCCGTTGCGATTCGAGCTGTAATCGACCCTTGAATTGCCTTGAATTTCTGGTCGGCGACAGTGGCACTCATGCCATTTGGTCATTGAGACCTTTTAGTATGTGGCCGGAGGCTTGCATAGTTAACTATTTTGGATCCGGTCTCCGAATCGGGTTACGATTCGAGCTCATTTTAATCCTCAAGTTGTCAAAATTTTTTAGCCGGCGACAATGGCTCTTACGCTTTTTGGTTCTAGAGACCTTTCAATATGAGGCCCGTAGGCTTACTTAGCTGGCGACAATAGCTCTTACGCTGTTTTTGCCCGTGGGTTTTTTGTTGCTTTGTTTTCGCTCGTTAAGGTCTTTTTATAGTATTTTTGCCTGACCCATCGTCGGTTCCAGAGGAACCTCGATTTCAAGTCGTTGTCGGCGATATTTCGAGCATCTCGTAAGGTTCATAGCTCGCAGGTCGAGTAGATCGACGCTCTTGCGATTTGGAGCTGACATGGTCGGAGCTTGTTTTTGCCTGTTGAGGAAGATTGTATTAACCGGTTCTTTCCGAAGTATATTCGGAGTAGTGGCCTGCTATTTTTTAGCGACAGTTGGGCGTCCCCGAGTCGCGTTATTGTGGCTGTATCAGCCATTTTGACCGTAGTCATATGCGTTTGGCCGTAGCCATTTTTGATCTCTTGTGATAGTTTAGGCGTCTACATCGAGGGTATGCCTTTTAGGGATTCTTTTAAATGCGATGTATAGCCTAAACTTCGGGATTTTCATGCCTGTTGAGGTCTTATAGTTTGTCATGCCTTTTGAGGTCTTACAGTTTTTCATGCCTATTGAGGTCTCACACTTTGTAGAATAGATCTGGTTACACCAAGGCTACCCGCTAGGGGTCTTATAGTTTCGGGTTTTCTAGTTGTACGTCGATTAACAACAGTCTCTGAGTCATCGAGTTTGTTTAAGCTTGAAGACAGCTTCTCGTGAACCCGGAGTTGCCTTCCGGGGGCTTGATGAGCCCGGAGTTCCGACCCTGGGGTCATGCAAGTTGTCGAATCGCTAATGCTAAGTCTCCGAGTATATCAGAACTCATTTGATGGAGAAGCATTTGCCGCGAGTATGTCGAAATTACCTTTCTCGAAATACGAAATGCCGAAAAGGTATTCTTTGTTGCTTGGCATAAATACATGCTGTAAATACACATTGTCCCATTGTTGTGAGCTCGGCCCACATGGGTGCGGCTCCTCTAAATATCTGATCCGTTTACATGATTCCGTTTTGGAGCTTAGCCTGCCATTTATTGGCCCTTCCGAGGGGATGGCGCCCATAAGAGGAGGTCATCGCACGTCGTCCGACTGTAGAAGAAAGGACTGCGATCTTGTCGGATCCCTTTCTTGGGGGTACGTTGCTCCGCTAATAATCTTGCTGGAGGGACCTTTAGGTTGGAAACCTAGTCGAGGAAAGAGAGCTCGGCGGGTCCCGGAGAGGCCTCGGATCTCCGAGTGGAGTTTAGAATTTCTGAATGCCATGGCTAACAAAGGAAAGAAACAACAAAGGAGCAGAGTAGTCCTTCCCTGCTACGGGGTGTGTAGGCGACGTTTTTGAGGTCTGGTATGTTCCTGCCGTTTCGAGGCGCGAGCCCTAATGCAGCCTTCCGCCGCGTTCAACCAGGCTTGGCCAAAGATGCGGTTCTGCTTACCCTTTGATCACTTCAAGGGCAGAGTCGTTGATGCCGGCGACGCGTCATATGGTGAGGGATTTCCTCTCGTCGCGTGTAGCTTTTTGTCGAATGCCTTAGTCCCACCTTTGTCGGGGAGTTTCACCCCTTTGGTAGAGTAGGGTCGAAATCGCCTCTGGGCGGTGTGCTCGTTGTCGTCCGGATAAAACGTCCGCGCTTCGCGGGCTCGACGTTCCAGTCCGAGCTCAAACGAGCTGTATAGAGGGAGCGGCCTTCCTGATTGTTGTGGCGATCGGCGTCTGGAATCCACCAAAGATTCGAGGTGTGGGAGTGATTCGGTTCGTTAGTCCGAACTGCCCTATTGGCTTTGGCCTGACGCCGTCAGTATAGTTGGTCGAACCACCTGCACTCATGAACACATGCTTTATTTGGAACAGGTTAAATGAGGGAGGGGTTTACCAACACGTGAATACGAGGCCAAGGCGAAGTCTCGGCGTCACTTTCCTTGGATGCAAGGGTGTCCTTTGGGTATATTTCCCGGACCCGTCTTTTCCCGGCGATGAGCACTTTCTCTTTGCATTTTATGGATCTTTAAAGGGTGTCCCCGCCCTATTACCGTCGTGGCAATATGCTTTGGCTTGTTAGCTTCGTTTTTCCCGATATCCTTCCTTCCTTGGAGCTGGATTCGAGCCTGACCGCTTGATGATACTTGGTGGCGACCTCTATTGAATAGCACGGTTGCCGTTCTTTTGAGCCGGTGACCCCGCGCGCCCTGTGGTTCCTGCGCCGGGCCATAGTTCTCTTGAAGGGGTCTTGGTCGAACAGGCCTGAGCCGCCTGGCGTTCCCGGCTTCGCTTATGGTGATCACGATGTTTGGTAAAGCAATGATGAAATCGCACTCGGCTGCGCGGGGTTTCCCTACCAGCTGTGCCTTGTTGAATCTGGTTCTATTGGAGGTTCCTCGAGGGTGTTGTCCTCGGGCCTATCTCGCTATTATTGCGAGGTAGGTTGCATCTCAAGTCGTTCCTTCCATTCGCCGCGCATGGATGATACCTCCATCTACTTTGTATCAGCTTCTTTGTCGGGAGTCTGCTTGGATATACCGAACCCGAGGAGGTTCTTGGAGGGTTGTCCACAGGAGACGGTTGCTGTAAGAGCTTCCACGAACCTAATTCGATCCATTTGAAGAGATTCCCAAGCATCCTCACTGCAGCGGGGTCGGTTACCGACCCGTCGTTACTTGATCTCTCGGTTACTAGCTCATCGTAAGGAGATGTCTCCGTCGCTACTACATTGGGGGTCCCCGGGCGACTTTGCCGTCGAGCGATAGCTAACTGTCATGCCTGCAACATTTCAAAAATAAAATGAAGACTAACTTCCTGTTCTACCCGGGACGGGGTTTTTTGTGCTTCCTTTTGGTCGCTGTGCCGTACGTCGGTGTGAGAAGTTTCGTCGACTTGTTGTGCGTCCTGTGAATCTGCGTCTGCTAGGATTGGTCCGGGAGCGATATCAGGATTCCGCGGAGGTGCTCCAGCGGCCGGGATAGCCACGCCATTTTCCCCGTGATTTTTGAGGTTGCCGTTCTCAACTCCGTTTACCGAACCGAACATTTTGGCCTGAAATCAAAGGATCTTGGACTAGAAAAAGTGTGAAAGATAATGTGCGTTTGTGTGACGAAACTAGCAAGAAAATAATCACTATTATTTTTAGCCCCACGGTGGGCGCCAAACTGTTTACCGTGAAAATGGTAACAACAATTACATTTGTAAATGGGATTCTAAAAATACATGATCTATTCCTGAGCTAGTTGTTAAAGCAGTTAATTCTGAGAACGTGAAGTATAATGATAAAATGCGAGCTAAGACGAGGTAGTAATCAAACCAAAGGGTCCTGTTGCCCGGATGTGAGGCCGATCGATGGGGACCTCGGCCAAGGCCCGAACTGAGCTCGAGCTACTCGGGAAATTGGGAGCGAGATAACAGGCAGAGATATGATTAAGCAAGGCTCTATGTTACCAATATTGATTAAAGTAGTGAAGAACAGATAAGAGAATGATAAATGCTAAAGCGACCTCAGGCCAGTGAGAATAAACAACTTAGAAGAAAAGAGAGAGAGATATTATTGCATGTGGAGAGATGGAGCAACATCAGCCCTTTACAAGATGGTATGGGTTCCTCTTATATAGGCGAGGGAACACGGTATGGTATAGAGTGCGTTAAATGTAAAGATATGGGGATGGGACGGCTAGACAAGACACCAGAGCCTATTGATTCTAGCTGCTTGCCTCGGGAGTCCCCCGTCTTCGTAACTTTTGCTGGGCCGCAGACAGATCCCTCAACCTCGGAGCCACTGCAGGGCCGCGGATGATCCTCGAGATAGGGAGCCCGATCATGATCCCACAGCCTCGAGGTGCTGTGATGACATTCCGAATATACCTTAATGGCGGGAGATGGATTCCCCTGATTTTACCACACATAAGGTTACTGCACTGGTGTAGGTGTTGGCGAGAATATGCAGATGAGGCCGCCCCCTGGTGGCGAAGCAGGGGCTTTGGAGCTCGAAACAAGTAAGAAGAGGAAAGGTAGCGCAGCTATTGTCCGTCCTGTGGCAAAGAAAACCAGGTCATTCGAGCATTGAGCCGCTGCTGGGACTGCTGCTTCAACCTCAGAGGCAAATCCTGATACCGAGGGAGAGGATGATGACGAATGCCTACTAGAGCCGAGAACGGGGTCGAGTGCGAGAGACTTGCAGGAGCCTCGACCGTAGGCTGCTGAGTCCGGAATGGCATGCTCCAGTCGGGCTCGTGAACCGGGGACCCTCGAGGAGGATGTTGATGTAGCTTCACATCGCGCAGCTGGATTCGATGCAGTTCCCGCCGGGGGGACCGCTTTCGTTGATCCTGAGGGGTCTAGGCTCGGAGCCTTCCAGGAACGTGGGTTCCACTTGGAGAAATCGGCGACCCGAACGACTTTTTTTTGTGCTTTCCGGTCTCTTCAGGGGAACTGCGGGATGCTCATAGGATGATCGGCGCCATAGCGGGGATTCCTCTCAAAGGGGGAGACTCTATTGCCAACATCTTTGATGGTGTTACTGATAGAGCCAATCTCGATATCCCTAGTGCCGTCAAAGCGGCGGAGAAGTTCATGCAGCATGTGAGAGCCATTTCTCGTGCATTCCTTTTGTCCTCGAACATCATTCTTCGTCTTTCTAACATCATTCAGCTATGCCGTAGTGCAAGGAGATGTACGATCATGCCATCCTTCGGCTCCGCGGGGAGCTTTCTTATCATGAAAAGGAGTTTAAGAAAGTTACTTTGAAGCTGCAAGATTCAGAGGCTCGCTCTTCCCGGGGAAGGAAAGAACTGGGAGAACTTCGGGCCGCTTTGGAAGTGGAGCTCCAAGAGAAGGCCAATCTTGCTTCTCAGGTACTTTGCCTTGCTCGTGCCCGACTTTTTATTCCGTATTCACATATATATTGGCTTACCCTTCTTACGTAGGTCGAGTAGATTGGCTCACAGATTAATCAACTGAATGCGAAGATCTCGGGGCTGAGGGAGCGAAATGAAATAGCGGTTGGGGAGTTGGCGACATCCCAGGATCTTCTCAAGGACGCTCGTAGGGAGATTGCTGCCTTGGCCGCGGCTAAGTCCGAGGTCGAACAAAATGTTGTTACTTAACAGGAGGACGCGGCCACGGCGCATAGAATAGCTCGTGACATATCTATAGCAACTGAGCAGAAACTAACCCGAGCTATTGAGCATGCTAAGGCAGAGGCGAGGAGAGAGACCCTGGAGGAACTCGGAGCCAGAGGTATCGACCTATCAGCTGATCTCAAGGAGGCCCGTGCAGTGGAGGAAGAACTGGCACTTTTAGTTGCCCCCGATAAGGGCGAAGATAATAGTGACGAGGAGTAGTCTCCGAGTCATTGTTGTATCCCTTTCCTTTCCCCTTGTATGCGGCCCCCGGGGGAATGGATTGTGTAAAGATGTTTTTCTTTTTGACAATGTAAACATAAAGGTTTTCATTCTATCAGCCCTTCTCCTTGCCCCTGTGCTTTTGCATTTTAGCTTTTGCCTCCTGGCGTCGGCCCTTCGGGGCCTTCTTTCGGATCGACTGGGACCCTGAAACTGGCCATGTTCCGGGGTTAAATCGACAGCTCCTCTCGGACCGATGCTCGTGACGTCGGGGGGCTCCCCAAGGTCCCGTAGTTTTTTGAGTTACATGGGGTCCAGGGTGATTTTGCCAGTACGCTTCCCTAGGAGTGGGTGGCGTTAATGCGGCCAGAATTAATTGGCCCTCTTGGGTAGGCGGGCAGTTGTTTCTTTGCCCCTATATATTTGTTCATCCGTCTCTCAAGTGGCGAATTTGCTGTTTTTGATAAGGCTGTCTCTTCTGCAGAGCCTGGTGCTTTGTGCTAGTCCTTCCACTTCCCTATTTTAGAAAATATTTGCTTAGATCCTTACTTTTCTCCCCCTAGTTGTCCGTAGCCATGGCTGCTACTTCGACGTCTGATCATCGGGTGGAGGGGAGTCTCTCCTACGTTCCACATTCAGTTGGTGCCAGCGGCTCACCTCCAACGTCAGGAAACCGAGGCTCGGGATGCCCTGCATCGAGGAGAGCTGTCTCGCCGGCGAAACCTCCCAATGTTCTGGGCTACCGGGAGCATGTGTCAAGGATCATTTCATTAGTGGGGGAGGAAAATCTCGTGATGATCAGAAAAGATTGCGGATGGGGGGAAGGAAGTACCTTCCCCCGAGGAGCGCGTTATGACATATGTTGAGGGATTTTCGAGCGTATACGCACATGTTTTCGCATTGGGTTCCCCCGACTAGGTCATGCTTGATTTCTGTCGGAGATATCAAGTAACGTTGGCGCAGGTTCATCCCTCCTTTTGGAGAATAGTGCAGGCGATGAGATATTTTGCCGACAAGGCCGGGATAGAGTTTACCCTCAGCCATCTCGTGAGGTTGTATTGGCCATCGTGCTACCGAGGCCTGATTGCTCTTCAGCGTCGATCCACCTGAGCTCCTGTAGTCGGCAGCGAGGAGGACGAGGACCGGGGATGGATGAAACGGTTCGTTCGGATCCGAACGACCGACGTCATTGCTGGAAGAGTTTTTTCCATATCCTGAGAAATGGAACTTCACACGTAAGTGCCTCATATGAACTGTCTTCGTTTCAACCAGAGGTTGGCTCCGTAACGATATCTTTTTGTTCTTTATTTGTAGGAACTCATTTGTCGCCCGGCGAGGTCCCTGATTTAGCCAAGTGGTTTCATCAGCTGGCAGCTTGCTCGATTTATGATAGGCGCCAGTGGCGAGATCTATCAAAAGGGAGATGGGAGGTGAAGCACCATGGTAGGTGCCCGGCGCTCTGCCTCCTAAGAAATGGCGCCTTTCTTGCCAGTTTATTTGATTTAATTGTTGCAGGTGCCGGGAGTCCTTTTGAAGCAAGGCCGTGTCCCTCGGGGGAGGAGGATAGATTGCTGGCCTCGGGATCAGGGAGTGCCGATAAAAGGAAAGATGTTCCGAGGTGCGAAAAGGCTTGCAGTGAGGTGACACCTTCACAACGGTTAAGGAGAAGTTATTCGGTCGATCGACAACCTTCTGGAAGTGATACGCCATCGGACGTTGCTTCGGCCTTCGGCGAGGTTCAACGTTTTTGCCTCAAGGTGAGTTTTGAATACTGTAAGAGTGTTTTGGCCCCGCGCTTTTCCTTTTCCCCTCATCTTTTTCTTTATCTAGTTTTCTTTCATAGGCCTTCGACAGTCTTAAATCCGAGCTGCTTCGTTGCGAGGCCCCGTTGCGGGAGGCT
This sequence comes from Nicotiana attenuata, assembly GCF_001879085.1. Taxonomy (NCBI): domain Eukaryota; kingdom Viridiplantae; phylum Streptophyta; class Magnoliopsida; order Solanales; family Solanaceae; genus Nicotiana; species Nicotiana attenuata. Next base: position 3,656,779 of record NC_031996.1, on the reverse strand, counting down.
CTGGATAGGGAAAAATCCCTCAAGCTTCTTTGTGCGGCAAAGGAAAGCAAGCTCGTCTCCTTACGGCCTGAGGTAGACCGGAGCCGGATCCGGGAGATCCGCCTGGAGAAAAAGGTACCCTGTATATCGTGCTGGCTTGCACTCCCTTTCTATCTCGGCGTCTTGACGTTTTGATGTTTCAGTTGAAGGACAAGGCGGATGGGCTGGGACAACTCTGGGCCGAGGCTGGCCGAGTCAAACGCGAATTCATCGAGCTGCAGGTGCATGCGAGTGCCCATTTTGTGGCCAAAAGAGAGGGCTCAGGCCGGGGCTTCTGCTCTTGAGGCGCAAATCCAGACTGTTCGTACGAACGATTTTGCTTGGGCAAAAGTGATCGCAAGGCTTTAATCCGAGCTTTCGAAGGCAAAAACCGAGGTGGTGAATGTCCGGGCTGAGGTTGTGATGAGCAATACCAGGGCGGGACAGAAAGTGGTGGCCTATTCGAGGAGCGCTACCGTTGCTAAAGCTGAGCTGAAGAGGGCCCTTGATCGTGGAAGAAATAGCATGGAATATGCGAGGGGAGATCGAGCAAGACAAAGGGGAGGAGTATGATGCCAAGTTCCTTCTGTCCGATGCTGAAGACTGTTAGGAGAAGGCCACCGGGCCGTAGTTGTTGAAGGGGGAATGTTTATTCCCTGCCTTTTTCTTTGTGTATATAGCTTTCATAATACATCGTAGATTGAGATTGTGCTTCACCGCCATATGTAAAAATAAGCGGGGGAACCCCGCAACTTGTATCATCTGTACTCTTGTTCGTCAGGATCTCAATCGGGTCGATTCGACCTTTGGATTGATAGAAATATCCGAACCTGTAATATGGCCCTGATTTTCATTAGGCCAGCGACAATGGCTTTTAATTATTTTTTTTGCCCTTGGGCTTACACACTTTAATCGTTTTTGGGTTTAGTCTCCAAGTCGGGCTCCGACTCGAGCTCAATTTACCCTCGAGTTTTACATCTGCATGGGCTAGCGACAATGGCTCTCCGCTTTGGGTTGGAGCGACCTTTTATGTATGTGGCCCTGAGGCTTGTGGAGCTAGCGATGATGGCACTTATGCTGTGCCCTTAGGCATGTGTAGTTTAACTATTTTGGATCCGGTCTCCGAATCAGGTTACCACTCGAGCTCATTTTAATCCTCAAGTTTTCAATTTTCAAGCTGGCGACAGTGGCTTTTACGCTGTTGGTCGTTGCGACCTTTTAGTGTGCAACCCCGAGGCTTGTTTGGCTGGCGACAATGGCTCTTACGCTTTTGCCTGTGGGCATATTGTAGGCTTTGTTTTCCTTTCCTTAATGTATTTTTGAAATAATTTTGCCTGACCCATCGTCGATTCGGGAAGAACCTCGATTTCAAGTCGTTAGCGGCGATGTTCGAGCACCTCGAAAGGTTTAGCTCGTAGGCGGAGTATCTCGAAGCCTTGTGTTTTGGAGCTGACATGGTCGAAGCTCGTTTTCCTATTAAGGGTAGCTTGTTTTTATCGGTTCTTTTTGAAGTAGATTCTAAGTAATGGCCTGCGATTTTGTTAGCGATGGTCAAGCGTCCCCGAGTCGCGTTAATTTGGCTGGTGCAGTCGTTTAGACCGTAGTCATATGTGTTTGGCCGGAGCCATTTTTGATCTCGAGTGATAGTTTAGGCGTCTACACCGAGGGTATGCCCTTTCAGGAATCTTACAAATGCGACATATAGCCTAAACTTCGGGATTGAGTTTTATGCTTGTAGTAAGGTCTTACAAAAGTTTCATGCCGATTGAGGTCTTACAGTTTTTCATGCCTTGTTTAGGTCTTACAGTTTGTCATGCCTGTTGAGGTCTTACAATTTGTCATGCCTGTTGAGGTCTTACAGTTTGTCATGCCGGTTGAGGTCTTATAGTTTGTCATGCCTGTTGAGGTCTTACAGTTTCTGTTGCTGTGTAAAATAGATCTGGCTAGACCGAGTCTGCACGCTCGGGGTCTTATGACCTCGGGTTTTCCAGTGTATGGCGATTGACGACAGTCCCCGAGTCATCGAGTTTGCTTAGGCCTGGAGACCGTTACTCGTGAGTTTGGAATTGCCTCATTGGGGGCCAAATTGTTTACGCTAAGTCTCCGAGTATATCGGGACGTATTTGGTGGATGGACCCCTGCCGTGAGCATGCTGAACTTTCTTGTGGAGTACGAGACGCTTTTGGTGAAAGATACTCTTTGATTTCTTGACGTGAATACATGCCGTTGGGTTGCTATAAGCTCGGCTTATGCGGACACGGCTCGTTCGACCGTTTGGCCCGGTACATCATTTCCTATTGGAGCCTCGTTCGTCATTTCCCGAAACGGGACTGATTGCAAAGAAAGTCCCGTAGGCTCATTGAATCCTTTTCGGGAAATGCGTGGACGTTGCCTCGTTAAAAACCCTGCCGGTAAAAACCCGTTTTAGGATAAAAAACCGATCAAAGGAAAAAAGTGCAACAGACGCTTTGAAACCTCAGGGTCCTCGAGCCGGAGCGGCGTCTCGATTGCCTTGGTCGCTGGCCTGCGCAAGAGTTATTGTGAAGTAGAAGATAGAAAGAGGGAGAGGTGATTATACCTTGGTGGCGATGGCGCTTTCGAGTTCTGGCGTTCGTTTGGTGGTTGCTATGTGGTCCTCTATTTGAATGCGTCTGGGCGATCATCAAAACATCGTATGGATGAAGTGTTGGGGCTCGTCTGCTTTGTTCTTTTTGGCTGTTTCTCTTTCTCGGGATTGGTTTTTAGCCCGGTTGCTGACAAATTTCTGAAGGTGCCCGTTATCGAGCAGTCGGGCCACTTCCTCTCGGAGCTGCCTGCAATCCTCAGTTCGATGCCCGTGCGAGTTGTAAAACTCGCAATTCAAATTGTAGTTTGTTTGGGAAGGATCCGAGTGTACTGGTCTGGGCCATCTGGCGTCCCTGATTTTGCTAATGGTGAACACGATGTCCGATACATCAACGTTGAAGTTGTACTCTGATATGCGGGGTGCCCCTGTTGGCCCCGTGTACCCGTCGAAGACTTCCCTGTTGAGGGGTCCCCGAGGGTTCTGTCCTCGATTTACCAATCGGTCGTTACGTGGCAGATTGCGTTTTGGAGCGTTTCTCCTATCATCGGGGTACGACTGGTACCTCTCTTTATTTGATCCTGGCTCCTACGCCAAGAGTCTACTCGGGTATACTGAGCCCGAAGGGGCTCCCAGCTGGTCGTCCTCGACCCTGATCTTTGACTGGTATCGGTTGTGGACGTCCGACCAGGTTACAGCGGGATACTCGATAAGATTTTCTTTCAGGTTTCGTCGGCCTGCTGCGCATCTTGCGAACCCGCGTCCGCTGGAATCAGTCTAGGTGCGTTATCGGGGTTCTACGGTGGCACGCCAACTATTGGAACAGCCGCACCATTTTCTACGTGATTTTCGAGGTAGTCGTTCTCAACCCCGTTTACCGAGCCAGACATTTCAACCTGAAATCTAGAGATCTTGGACAAGAAAAATTGTGAAAGATAACTTGCATTTGTGCAATGAAACCAACAAGAAAATAATCACTATTATTTTTAGCCCCATGGTGGGCGCCAAACTATTTACCGTGAAAATGGTCATGACAATTATATTTGCAAAATGGGATTCTAAAAATACGTGATCTATTTTTATGCTAGTTGTTTAGAGCAGTTAATGCTAAGAGTATGAAGTTTTAACGACAAGATATAAGCTAAAACGGGGCAATAATCAAACCGAGGGGCATGCTGGCTGAGCTTTAGACCGGTCGATGAAGGACCTCGGGGTCAATATCCGGCTCGAGCTCGAGCTATCAGGGGTAGCCAGAAATGGGATAATAGTTAAGATATGATCAAACAAGGCTCTTTATGGCCAATACCAAGCAATAAATGAAGAACAAGTATGAAAGTGATAAATGCCTAAAGTGGCCTCGAGCGAGCAAGTTGGAGAGAAAAGAGAGAGAGAGAGAGAGAGAGAGAGAGAGAGAGATATTATTGATCTTGTGTAGAATAGTTGGAGCAACAGCAGCCCCTTACAAAGTAGTGTGGATTCCCTTTATATAGGAGAGGGAATACACTATAGTACAGAATGCATTAAATGTAAAGACACGGGGATGGGACGGCTAGGCACGATACTAGACTCTGTTAATGCTAGTTGCTCGCCTCGGGAGTTCCCCACCCTCGGAATCTTTGTTGGGTTGTGGGAGAACCTCGGGGGAGGGAGCTCGATCGTAGTCTTGCAGCCTCGAGATATTGATATGACTCCTCGAATGCACCTTAGTGGCGATAAATAGATCCCTCCGATTTCACCGTATACAGATACGTTTTTGGCAATGTAAAAAAAACTTTTCTCCTTTCAGTTTTTCCAGTCTTTCCTTTTTTGCTCCTTTATTTTTGCGGATTGACCTTCGACCTTTGACATTGACCCTTCGAAATTCGTTCTTGGAACAACCGGGACCCTCAAACTGGGCCATGCCCCAGGGTTAAATCGGTAGTTCCTATCGGACTGGTGCTGATGATATCGGGGAACCCCAAAGCCTCGCAGTTTTGTTTGACTTCTGCGGGGTAAGCGTCATTTGTTTGATCCGATAAAGGGGGCCCGGGGTGATTTTGCAGTACATTTCCCTAGGAAGAGGGTGACGTTAACGCGCCAGAATTAAATTGGCCCTTTTTGGGTTAGGCGGGCAGTTGCTGCTTAGCCCTATATATTCATTCATCCGTCTTTCCAATGGTGATTTGTTGCTTTGATAGACTATCTCTTTCCGCAGAGCCTTGGTGCTTTGTGGCTAGTCTTTCCGCTCCCTTATTTCAAAATTTTTTTGCTCAGACCCAATTTTTCCCCTCTATTCTACCGTAGCCATGACTGCTACGTCAAGTCCGATCGTCTGGTAGAGGGGAGTTCTTCATGTGTTGTGCATTCTGTTTGGCGCCAGCGACTCACCCCCGATGTCAGGTGACGAGACTATGGGATGCCCGCCTCGAGGAGAGTTATCAACGCTGGGGAGACCTCCCAATTGTCCGGGTCACCGGGAGCATGTGTCGAGGATTCATCTTCATCAGTGGTAGAGGAAAACCTCGAAATGATCAGAAAAGATTGTGGATGGAGAGAAGGCGTGGTATTACAAGTACCTTCTCCCGAGAGAGTGTCATGACATAGGTTGAGGGGTTTTTCTGAGCGTATACACGCATGTTTTTGCCGCCGGTTCTCTCCGACCGGGTCGTGCTTGATTTTTGTCGGAGATTCAGGTTTACACTAAGCACAGGCTCATCCCTTCATTGGGAAAATAGTGCAGGCGATGAGATATTCGCCAATAAGGCCAGATAGAGTTTACCTTAGCCATCTTCGTGAGTTATTTGGCCACTGCGTTACCGGGGTTTGATTGCTCTTTTACGTCGATTCCACTCGAGCTCCTGTCGTTCGTTGGCAAGGAGGGCGAGGAACAGTGAATGGATGAATTGGTTTTGTTCGGATTCGAACGATCGAATGTGATTCCTAGAGACTTTTTTCCATTTCCTGAGAAATAAAACTTCACACGTAAGTGTCTCGCCTGAACTATCATGGTTTTGACCGGAGGCAGGCTTCCGTAATGATATCTTTTCATTCCATATTTGTAGAAACTCATTGGTCACCGAACGAGGTCCCCGATTTAGCTGAGTTGGGTAAGCTAGATGCTTGCCTCGATTTATGATAGGCCGGTGGCGAGATCTGTCCAAAAGGGAAGATGGGAGACGAAGCAAGTGGTAGGTGTCCAGCCCTTTGCTTCCTAGAAAATGGCGCTTTTCTTGCCGGCTTATTTAACTCAACTGTCGCAGGTGCCAGGGGTTCTTTTCAAATGAGGCCGTGTCCTTCGGGGGGCGGAGGATAGTTGCTGGCCTCGGGATCGTGGAGTGATGAAGAAATGGAAAGATGCTCCGGGGTGCAAAAGGGCTTGCAGTGAGGCAACTCTTTCTCAACGGTTAAGGAAGAAGCGATTCGGTCGATCGGCCACCTCCTGAAGGCAGTACGCCATCGGATGTTTCTTCGGCCTTGCGAGGCTCAGCGGCTTGTCTCATTGGGTCACGCATTTTTAGAGTCCCATCAACAAATTTAATTGTTTTTAACCATTTTCGCGGTAAACAGTTTGGCGCCCACCGTGGGGCTAAAAATAATAGTGATATATTTTCTTGCTGGTTTTAACTACATAACACAAGTTATCTTTCACGCTTTTTCTTGTCCAAAATCGTCGATTTCAGGTTGAAATGTTAACTCAGGTAAACGGAAGAGAATGGTGTGGTTTTTCCAGGTGTTGTTGTGCCGCCGCAAGACCCTGGAATGCCACCGGAGCCAGTCCGCATGGACCGGTCTCACGCGACGCCAATCGCATCCGACATAAGCTCCCAACACGATAGGATCGCGCACCAAGGCGATCACAAAAAAGCGCGGGAAATCCCAATTGGGAGGACGTGAGTTTAGCCTCATGTTATTTTTTGAGATGTTGCAGACACACAGAGCTAGTATGGCTGCAGTTGCAAGTCACCAGAGAAACTCCCAGCACGGTAGCGCCGGGGACAGCTTCCCCCTGCCGAACAGGTACCTGAGAGATCGAGCAATAACTGGTCGATAGCCGACCCTGGCATTATAAAAATGCTCGAGGACCTCACCAAAAGGATCGAATGCGGGTGAGAAAATGATAAGAAGCACAACGATAATAAGGTCGAGACCTACAAACTCCAAGGCCGACAAGTTCCAGGCGCACCCCCGGTCCTGAATTGGTGTGGATTCGAAAAGTCATACAAAGGCCGTTCCCCGGGCAAGCGGCCCCGAAACCATTTCCAAAGAAGTTCAGAATGCCGAAGGAACTCCCAAAAGTACAACGGGACCTTTGTACCCAATGAACACGTTTACTGCCTATACTTGCGCGATAAAGGGCAGCGATATAAGGGATGCGAGATCGAGTCCGTCTTACTAAAGAAAGTTCGGGAAAACACTCTCGATGGGGCCATGATTATGGTATCACAACTTAGGCCCCTAACTCCATAGACTCATTCACCATGCTAGCAGACTCCTTCACAAAGGCACATGCCGGTGTCATCAAAGTAGCAACGAGGAAATCCGACGTTTTCAAGATTAAGCAAAGGGAGATGTAGAGGTAGCGAGATTCCGTATCTCGCTTTCAAAATGGAACGGATGGAGCTACCGCCAGGTCTCCGACAGCTGGGAGTTCAGGCTTTCACGCAAGTCTGATTGAATGAAGCTCGGTGGCTTCAAAAACAATTGAAACAAACTTATTGAGTATCCAGCTATGACCTGGTCGGACGTTCACACTGTTACGCAGTCAAAAATCAGGGCCGAGGATGACCAGTTTGGAGGCCCCCTCGGCTCAGTATACCAAGCAGGCTCCTGGCAAAGGAGCCAAAAAAACAAAGAAAGATACCAGCCATACGTCAAAGACTGGAGGAACACCCCAAGGGCAACCCACCGCACAATGATTCGAAGGATAGACCGAGGACAGGATCCACGGGGACTCACCAATAGAGCAAGATTCGATAGGAACGCCGGGCCAACGGGGGCACCTCACTTGTCAGAATAAAAATTCATACGTTGATGTATCGGACATCGTGTTCGCCCATCAGTAAAATTAGAGACGCCAGAATGGCCAGGCCCTGTACAATCGGATCCTCACAAGAGATAACAACTTAGTGTGTGAGTTTCACAAACAGCATGGCCACAGGACCAGGGATTTGCCACCAAACTCCGAGAAGAGGTAGCCGAACTACTTAACAAGTGTTTCTCCGTGAATTCCTTAGCGATCGAGCCAAAAATTAGTTCCGGGAAAGAAGAGGCGGCTAAGAAGAACAAGCAAACGAGCCACAAACTTGTCATTCACTGATACTTGGGAGGCGTCGATACCCGTAGGAACCCGTAATGAGAAAGACAAAAAATATCCATCACCAGGAGAAAAGCGAACCGGGGATATATTCCGGAGGAACGCCTCTCCATTCAAGCGCAAGAAGGACACACGAGGACTTGTCACTCAACCTCCGAACAATGACGACTAGTAATCTCTTTTTCTTGTAAATTCCTTTTTCAAATAAAACGTGAATATGGAAAATACCAGAGCCCAGGAACCATAATGTTAAGATCAAATTGAGCTAAGAGGCAGGTCTATTCGTAAATTAACACGTAAAAATAAAATCTGCATATATAAATGAAAAGAAACACTACACACTCATGAGTCAGTAGATGCCTTAGGCAGTAAAGGCAGCAGCTAAATCGTCCCACTCGAGTCCTCAACGAGATTCAACATGGCAAGCTGAAACAATAAAGGATAAATCACGCTCCCAAGTCCACCATGGCCGGCACGACAGCAAAATGCAAATTCCATGTCATCGGAAGAGAACATGAGGTATAACGCCTTGTTCGGGCTACGACCGCCGGATACACTGCATGAGAGCAGTACCATCCACTCTCACCAAATGAAAATTAACAAGGATGGAATTAAAACCGTCTACGGGGACGACATTGCGGCGGGGGGAATGTTTGCGTGCTGCACACGTGGCACCGGGTCCTACATACCTCCACGATCGCAAAAGAGCAAAGGGTAATTAAGCCACACCCCTCGAAAAGCCAATTTAAATGAACATAAAGGACGTACGCGTCCTCCTACGTCGAGTGATTGGGAACATATTGATGCCTCAAACATCGCCGGCTGCCTGTCTGACACTAAAGGTATAACCATCTCCCTTTTCCATTTCTTTTTTGACTAATCTCTTATGGCAGGCGCGCCGATCGAAGCGGGTCAAGAACGTTAGAACTCAGCTTGGAAACCCTTTAAGGATCAAAGCACTGTTGCAGGCTCTTATTTCTTCGCATCGGTTTTTTGTTCCCGGAAAAGGGTTTACCAGCAAGGATTTTTTAACGAGGCAATATCTGCATGCTACCCTAAGGGAAACAAGAAACAAATGATCGAGGATTCTTTTTCAATCAACCTCGAACAACAGGGGGGGCGATTCCCGGAGGCCATCCGCGGTCGAAAAAAACCAAGAAACGCCAAATGGGGTCCCTATAGGAAAATAATGTACTGGAGCCCGAAATGGTCGAACGAGCCGTGTCCGATCAGATGGGCCCCGAAGCGCGAAAAATGTAACACTTACATAGCCACAATTATGAAGAATATTTTTTGGTCAAGCATCTCGCGCTCCGAGAAAGAGTTTGGCACCCTTCCGCAAATCGGATTAAACGGAAACGGTCCCCCAAGACTCGGGGTCTGGGCATCAACAATTCAATGCCCGAATTGACCTCAGCGTCGGTACTCACAAAAAATCACAAAGCCCCTCGGGTGAGCAACAATCACAAACATCTCCAACGGCCAAAGGTGCCACCGACACTAGGGGACTGGCGCCGAATATCTCCAAGAACGTACGAACCAGGGTCAGGATCTCCAAATCGTAAAGCCCTCAGACGGAAGGCAATACATAAAGTTTGTGAATAATGGCTTCCCGGCAGTCAGGAAACCTCAACGACTCGGGGACTGCCGTCAAGCGCCATCATCCATACGACTTATCAAAACCCGAGCGCCGTAAAACCCCTGAGCGGTAGCAAGCGTGACTCGAGTCCGTAAGACCTACATTAAAGGCAGGCAACTAAACCTACGTAGAGATAATCAACTGACGATGAAATCTGATAAGACCTCGAGCAATGCATGAACCACACTTATACCAAGTGGCAAAACTGTAAGACCTCAACGGCATAGAAATCCTGAAGACCTCAACGACATTGAAAAACTGTAAGACCTTCAATGGCATGAAAACCCTGTAAGACCTCAACGACATATAAAAACTTGTAAGAAACCTTACTGCATAAACCCGATCTCAAAAAGTTTTCAGCTATATATCCAAAACTTGTGAAGACCCTAAAAAAGGCATACTCCTCGGATATAGATGCTGAAACTACCTACATCGGAATCCAAAGGCCTCCCGGCCAACACAAGTGATTCCCGGTCACCGGCTGTACCAGCCGACTAAAAAGCGACTCGAGACGCCTGACCGTCGCTTACAGACAGGCGTAAAGAGCCAATTGTCGCCAGCTCCACGACAAGGCTCAATTACTTTCCGAATATACTTCGAAAAAACCAGTTAAACAGGCTACCCCTCGAGACATACGGCAAGATATCTTCGACCATGTCGCTCCAAATCACAGCTTGAGCTAACTCAGCCTCCGAGGCCAAACCTCCCGAGTGCTCGACATACGTTCTGCAGTTACTCGAAATCGAGGTTCTTCCCGAACCGACGACGAGTTCAGGCAAAATTTCTTATCAAAAAGTCCCTTAACGAGAGGAAAATAAAGGCCTAATAAAAGGTCCCATCGAACCATAAAGCGTAAAGAGCCACTATCGCCAGCTTAAAATTTGAAAACTTGAGGGTCATAAATGAGCTCGAGTCGTAACCTGATTCGGAGAGCGAGACCAATAATAGTTAAGCTATACATCCTAAGGGAAAAGCCGTAAAGCCACTATCGCGCGTCATATAAAAAGGCTCACTTCGACCCAAAGCGTAAAGCCATTGTCCGCCAGCTTATATTAATAAGGATCGCTTTGACCCAAAGAGCGCTAAGAGCCACTGTTGCCGAGCTTATTATATAAAGGTCGTCTTTGATGCCCGAAAGCGTAAAAGCCATTTTGTCGCAGCAGCCAGCGTGACACTAATAGGTCACAATCGACAAAAGGTAAGAGCCACCTGTCGCCAACCTAAAATTCGGGGCTCCATTCAAAAGGTCAAACAAACTCGAGTCGATGCTAACGACTCGGGACTGAGCCCAAAAAGGTAGCCTATGTTAATGCCTAATAGAGCAAGAAAGGTACGTAAGAGCTTACGAGCAATCCAATGAGCCCTGGGCCCACATCGCTATTTTGAGGATTCTACCAGACGCAGAAAAACCAAGCATTCCACGCTGGTCAAAATCAAGAGACAAGAAAAAAGATACGAAAAGGAGTAAAGCCGCAAGGTTTTTCCTTTCATATACATGCAAAACAGAATCTCTGTCTATACATGCTTCGAAACTTGCTACAGGGTTACAGATGGAAAAACTCTATGTTCCCCCAGGGGCTATGGCGACTGCAGTCCCTCGTCTTCCGTTTCTTTGTGGCGGCGTCGAGCAAAAAGATATACAGACGCAGTCACACGCTCGTCCGCCCTTGCTGAGCGGCACAATTCCTCTGAGAGATCAAGCCCCTAGCACAGATCCATCCTCAAGGGTTCTTTCTTCGAGGACTTTTGCAACGAGCCATATCCTTCCAAATCCTCGTCCTACGCGTGAGGATCACTTCTCGGCTCCAGCTTGAAGCATCGGCACCAATCCTTTGAGTAGTATCGCATTCATCCTGGTCAGCGATTAGTCGCCGCTCATTGTTTCATGTTTTTGCCCGGCGATGCCAATGATGCTCACCTGAACTATTAATAGTAGTGCTAGCGTAAATAATGCTAAGAAGCCAAGGGGTGTGATTCAGGTGTACCTGAAAGCATGGCGTGTACTCTTAGATGTGTTTTACTGAGAAGATTAGATAATATGACAAGGTTTTCCATAACCAAAGGGAACAATAGCCTCCAACAAGACTCCAATAGCAGCTGACTTCAAAGCATGTCATGTTAAGTAAAGGAATCTTAAGCTACTGCATGGTTAGCCATTTTTGTTCCAGTAGAGCAACTATGCAAGGGTTGTGCCGTATGGAGTATCTCTCGAAATTTCTCCTAAAGTCATTGTTAATTAGCACCACGTATATCTCCAGACAACTAAATTGATAGGCTACTCATTGAGCTTGATTTGGGGTGGTTGAATTCCTCTTGTAGTATCTGGGTTTGTAATCCTAAGAGATGGCCAGAAGCCACTGCGAAATTTCCCGCTTGCTTCAGGATGGGAGATGTAATTGTTATGGAGCATTTGTAGAGGGCTAACTTGGACATTTGAAAAGTCGTATATTTCTTGTCCCCTATCGTCCTAAAAGAGCCATCGAGGGAGATGCTTACTCTGATGCTTGAAATTTTAGGTGAACAAATCCCGTGTCATGAGGAACAATTATTTCCTCCTACTAACTCTTTGGTGTCATCTCTAGTTCCTCTTGTTCTTGCTCGTTGGGAGGGGGTGGTTGTTTGGTGATGCGATGTCGAGTGGTAATTGCAGGCCGATGTTGTAAGATCGTGTTGCGCATGAGAAAAAGTTGGGGTTTGTTTCCGTACTTGCCTCCGGGCGTGAAGTATGGGAGTTGGTAGATGAGGTTTCAATGTTGTTGAGTGTATGAAGTAGTGTGGGAGGTTCCATTGGGGCCTTGCATTATGTTGTTGAACAATTGTTGGAGCCATGGCGGGGGCTAGAGGATTCTAGCACGTTAGCCATAAGACATGTGCGTTGAATAATAGTTTCCTCCATGGCAAGGGCCATTCTTCGAGATAAGTTGGGCTAGGAAGTTCGGATTTTGAAGAAACAATCCATGCTTCACTGGCCCGTGATGATTGATCCATCGGGAAATGAAGTTCGTATGTCCCCGAAAGGCCTTGCTCGGATCGCCAAGACATTGGTACTTGGTTCAGAATTAGTGTGTGAACATGAAGTGGGTGGGAATGGATAAGGGAATTTGCAAACGGGAAGTGTTTGTGGATTTGCCATTAAAAACCTATTTGGAGGTTTGCAATAAGTGGGAGAGTCGTTTGTGAAGTTGTAAGGAGTGGGAGTTAGTTGATATAGAGGAGGATGAAAGTAATTGCTTGAAGTAAGTGTTTGAGGTAGATGATTGAAATCTTTTGTGAAGCATTGTATTTTATATAATGGTTTGAGTGCTTCGGGGAGAAGGATTATGGTGATTGGTTCTTTAAGGTTTGGTGACACTTGGCTGGTGGATTTGGCCAAGTGTATGTTCAAAGTTATGGGTTGTTTGTAGATTTGGGTGATCAATTGGATTTGTTAGTAGTATTGGCATAAGCTGTCAGTAGGTTAAGGCCTTTGTGTGTTGCATGGTTTTGTCTTTGGCACCACTTGGCAAACCGGATGCATTTGTGTGTTATTTGGAGATAGTTACTTGCTAGAGTGTAACGAATAGTTGATTTGTGGAGAATGTTTGTCACTGAATTATCCGTTAGGCGAGTTAGAGTTTGTACGATATTATTGTCCCTTCTACCATTAAAGAGGAAGAATATTATTAGAAGGTATGAACGCCAGATTAGTCTCCTCTTTTTATGGGGAGCAATTCTTTAAAGTTGTGTGGACATGGGTTGAGGTCCAAGGCTTTTGGGGTTTTCAAAACCTTGGGAAGAGGAGGTGGGTAGATGTAATTAATTAAAAGGCTCTAAAGACAAGAGACGAATAATTAAAGATTAGATTCTTTTTAAAGTGTTAAGGTACTTACCGTGATGTATGCATCCAAGAATATCTGTTACGTACTATACTTGTTTTAGAATTTGGGGGAGGGGGGGGCATCGCACGACTTTGTTCTTTTCTGTAGACTGAGTGGAAAAGCTTCTCTGTCTTGTTGTGATTTTTGGAGTTTTATTCTCAATTGTGAAGTGAGAAAGCGTAGCGAAACCGCTTTATCTTTTTGTTAGATGGTTGTTTCGTTACGTATGGCTTTAGAAATTTTTTCCATCGCGTTACTGGGCTTTTGTGGATATATTGTGCCATTGAGGTGTTAGTCGTGTCGTGCCTAGCCGGCCACATTTATTTGCATAAATTTTTATTTTTCCCTTCGTATTGATTAGTTGTTGTAAGGTGCGTGACCACATTAGAAATACTAAGGTTGGTTGAACGAAATTCAGGTCCGCACCTTTCTCCCGTTTTTCCGGAGGGAGGTGGGAATAGGGCTCAAGATGCGGTACACCGTCCATTAAGCGGTAGAATGAAATTCCGGGTTCCTTCAAGGGGGGAAGCTCACATTTTGTCGTCGCCAATATCTTCGATGGTGTTAGCGAAGTTCGGTCTCCAGCATCCTCTGGTGGCCGAATCCAAAGCGGCAGGGGTTCCTATGCAGCAGGTGCTATCTATGTTTTAATATTATTATTTCTTTAATTCTCCATGGGCCCTCTGTTCTTCGCGGTCTTCCTTAACTTTTCCAGCTATGTCAAGTGCAAGGATATGTAAGATCACGGCGGGCCTTTTTCTTAGCTGGCGCGCACCGCAGGAGGCTTTCTTGATCCGATGATAGAGAGTGTAAGAAGCTATACCTGCGATGCTGCGCGAGATTCGGGAGGCATCAATTCTGCCCATGAGAGAGGAAGGCAATTGGGATAGAGCTCGAGCCTGGCCCTGGAGAAGAGGCCGCTCCGGAAAAAGGCTGGCCTTGCTGGGCCGCTAAGTGTATTTTTCACCCTGCTGTGTGACCCACCTTCACTCTTATCTGTGCTCCGACTAATTAGCTCCAATCTTTGTTTTCGTTAGGTCGAGCAGAATGGTTCGCTGATTAAGATCCAACTGAACATGGAGATCTCCGGGCTGAGGGAAGCAGAATAAAGTAAGTGGAAAACTGGGGAGTTGCGACAGTCCAGGATCATCCAACGGAATGCTGCGCAAAGAGGTTTGCTTGCTTTGTCTACGCGCTAAGTCCGAGGTTTGACGAAACGCTGCACTTAATTTGGAAGGATGCATAGCCACGAACTGCATAAAATAGCTTCGTGACATATCGAGAACGGAGTAAAGCTAACTGAGCTGTTAACCCTTGCTAAGGCCAGAGGCGAAGAAGAGAGACCTGGGAGGGAAATCGAGAAAGAGTGTCGACCTATCGATATCTCGAGGAAGCCCGCAAATTGGAGAGAGAACTGGCGCTTTTAATTGCCCCCGATGAGGGCGAAGATAGTATGTGAGGAGTAGCCTTCAGAGTTGTCTTGTATCCCTTCTTTTCCACTTTGTATATGTCAGCTCCCGGGGGAAATGGTTTTGTAAAGGATGTCTTTTGTGGATACTATTTCACCTGAAAAATGGTATGACAATTCAATTTGGTAAAAAATGGGAATTCTAAAAATACGCGATTGTATTTTTATGCTAGTTGTTTAGAGCAGTTGATGCTATGATATGAATTTTAACAAAACAGATACAAGCTAAAATGGGGCAAATAAATCAAACCGATGGGGCATGCTGCCGCGAGCTTCGGACCGGTCGATGAAGGACCTCAGGGTCAATATTCGCTCAAGCTCAAGCTATCGGGGGTAAAGCCGAGATATGGGATAACAAGTTACGATATGCTAAACAAGGCTTCTTATGGACAATACCAAGCTTAAATGAAGACATAAGTATGAAAGTGATAAATGCCTAAGTGGCCTCATGGGCGAGCAAGTTAGAAGAGAAAGAGTAGAGAGAGAGAGAGATATACTGGATCTTGTGTAGAACAGTTTGAAGCAACAGCAGCCCTCTTACAAGTAGTGTGGATTCCCTTAGGAGAGGGAATACAATATAGTACAGAATGCATTAAATGTAAAGACACGGGAATGGGAACGGCTGGAAACGATACTAGACCTGCTGATGCTAGTTGCTTCTGCCTCGGCAGTTCCCACCTCAGAATCTTTGTTGGTCGTGGGCGAACGCTCGGGTGAGGGGCTCGATCGTAGTCCTGCAGCCCTTGATGATACCGATATGACTCCCCGAATTTCAACCTTAGTGGCGAGAAATAGATCCCTCGCGATTTCAACCGTATTAAAATAGTTTCCCGTTTCCTAGAATGAAGCAATATGGGGGGGGGGGGGGGGGGAAACGAACTTTGAACCTTCCGTCTCGAGTCATCAATTGTCGAGTGACGTAAACCATTTTGAGAGTATTAAATGCCATGTTCCTGAGAATTGTGCAAGGCTGCGTCAGATGCGGTAATCGAAAAAACCCAGCAACTACCCATTGGCTTCGTCCTTCCACTCCCAGCGATTCCTTAGAATGCATCGGTTGCTTGACACTGTCCACTTTCAACCCTATTCCAAGCTCAAGAGTTCAGAATTTCTTGTATTTGACATCTTCATCTTTTTATTAGAAGATTTTTACCATTGACATGGCTAGGACTTCTAGGACGGTTCCGGAACAGAACGATGCTGCATCATCAACTCGATCGCTAAGGAACGAAACAGAGCGATTCCCTCTTTGGACAAATGTACCCACTAATTCTCGATATGTCAGAGGAATTTCAATGTCGGATGCCACTTTATCTAAACCGGGCCGGTGCGAGCATTGTGTCCGTACGTCGCGTGTGATCGATATTAGCAAGCGTGAGGAAGGACCTGATGCAGATGGAGCGAGGTAGTGGGGTTGAGATTACCGGTGCCCAACGATGATATAACTGATTATAAGGCTGGCTTTCCTCACTGTGTACACCTACCATTACTTTGGGTCCCCAAAATTCTAACCGAGTCCTCTCCCCTGGAAATAGACTGGTTATCCTTGATTTCTGCGACCGATACCAAAGTGACGCTGTCAGATCTACCTTTCATTTTGGAGGATAGTGTTGATGCTTCCGCCATTTCACCGAAGGCGGTTGAGGGTGAGATCTTTACCCTCAATCATCTGATCAGGATGTACAGCCCTCGATTGGTATCGAGGTTTTTAATACAGACTCCGCATCGTCCAAAAAATCTTTTTCTCGGGAGCGTCGATGAGGTAGGATCGATGGATGGGAATAGCAGTTTATCTGAGTAGAGCTTGGCACATCATCCCGCCCAGAGGATTGCTCTTTCTAGAGAGGTGGAATACCCAGCTAAAGCCAATTTTTCGCCTTCCCGCTTTTCAAACTATTCTTCCATTCGAAAATAATGATTTCTTGGGTTCCGGGCCGGCAGCTGCTGCTTGCCCCCCGGAGCGGTTCCAGATTTGTTCGGATGGGTCGGGCATTGAAACGAGGAATGTTCCCATAATCGCGTCCGGTCTTAAGGACCAACCTGGCCAAGAAGGTTGGGTGGCTAAGAATCATGTGATGTTCCTTACCGCCTATGAGCCTTGTTTTGTCGTTTCTTCTGAGCCCTTGGCGAAAGCGTCTTGAGGTTTATTTTTCCGTGAAAATGGTAACAAACAATTAAATTTGTAAATTTGGAATTCTAAATACCTGATCTATTCCGAGCTAGTTGTTAAAGTAGTTAATGCTAGAACGTGAAGTAATAATGATATCGAGTAAGACGCAGGCATGTAATCAAACCAAAGGGGCCTGCTGCCCCGGATTGAGGACAATGATGGGGACGCCGGGGCCATGGCTTCGAATCGAGCTCGAGCTACCCGGGCAATCGGGAGGCGAGAATACGACAGGCATGAGAATATGATTAGCAAGGCTCTTGTTACCAATATTTGAGCAGAAGTAGTAGAAGAACGGATAAGAAGAATGTATGCTAAAAGTGACCTCGAGCCCGGTGAGAATAAACAACTTAAAGAAAAGCAGAGAGAGATATTATTGCCACTTATGGAGAAATGGAGCAAACATCAGCCCTTTACAGATGGTATGGGTTCTCTCTTATATATGGCGAGGGAACCCGGTTGGTAACATAGGCATTAATGTAAAATATATGGGGATGGACGGCTAGACAAGACACCAGAGCTGTTTGATTCTAGCTGCTTGCCTCGGGAGTCCCCCGTACTTTCGTAACTTTTGCTGGCCGCAGGATAGATCCCCACCTCGGAGCCACTCATGGCCGCAGTGATTCCTCGAGATAGGGAGCCCGGTCATGATACCACAGGCTCAGAGGTGCCTGTCACGACATTCCCCGAAATACCTTATGGCGGAGATGGATTCTCTGATTGTACCACACACAAGATAGTCTCCGGCGGTTTCCTAAGAATGAAGTGATAGGAAACGTGTTGATGTCGGTCTCGAGGCCATTATTGCCCATGACGTCATCCGTCTAGAGCATTAATCCATGTCAGGAACCGTGTGGGCCGCCGATCAAATGCGGTAAATCGAGAAACCATGAATTGCGTAGGTTTGCATCTCTTCTGCTTCCCCAGCGGATTCCCTATAAATGCTGCCGGTTGCTAGAATACTCCCCATCTTCACCCTACTTCAGGCTCGTAAACCAGAATTTTTGCTATTTGAATATACCTTTACATATTTCCTTCTCTTTAACGAAAATGTTAACATTTTTTCCATGGCCAGGAACTTCTAAGGACGTCCCTCGACGGAAAATGATATGCCTCGTCGTCCCAATTTCCTGAGGGGAAATAAAATCGGTTCTACTTTGGAGCAATGGAACCCTCTCGAATTGACTACGTCGAGACTCCCCGCTAACAGGTCGATGTGAGCACGTATCTCGATATGTTCGCATCGTGACAATGCTGAAAAGAAAGAGGACTGCCGATGGAGAAGGAAAAGTGAAGGTAGACCATTCCGACCCAGCGCACATTATCGATCTTCAAAGATGGCTTTCTTTAGCATTATTACTTAAACCATTCACCCTTGGTCCCTGATAAATTTGTCGAATCTCCTCCTTTGGAACATCGATCCGGTTTATACTTGACTTCTACGCTCAATACGGGTGACCCTGATCAGATCTAACTGTCCTTTTTAAGAGGATCGTGTTGATAACTCAGGCCACTTTACCAAGGGTTTTACAGGTGAGGTCTTTACCCTCGGCCATTTGATCAAATTGGTACCGACCTCGCTTGATATCGAGTCTTAATCAAGCTTCGACAAGGTCCAAAAAAATTATTTCTTCACAAGTTTGATGAGGGGAACGACCGAGGATGGATGAGCAGGTCTTCGATGTGAGGGAACCTCTGATATCATCCCAGCCCAGAAGGATGCCCTTTTCAGAAGCGATGGAATGATCGATCGTAAGTGGATTTCCCTTTCCGCCACTTCTCAATTATTCTTTTGTTTGTCACGATAACCCTTTTTGCTTTCTTCAGGCCGCTGCTTTGGCATTCCCGAGGCGG
>NC_031996.1:3632231-3637820 GCF_001879085.1 Nicotiana attenuata | reverse complement strand
AACCAAACAAAAGGCTACGAGCCTAAATACCAAGCTAAAAACGAAAATTTTAACGAAAATAGGAAAACCGAATGAATATGTACAATGGGGAGTAGAATATACAACGGGGATGAATATATACATAAAGTAGAGAAGTAGCCAAAATTAGCAGTTATATACAGGCCAACTATCAAATCTAAAACATAAACTAAAAGTCAAATATATACAGTCATCCAAATGTATCAAAACAGTAGGGCGCACCCCCACAAATAAGAGTTGGCATTTTCCCCAATGCCAACTACCAAAATAAGCATAAAAACAGAGAAAAAGGATATAGAAAGGCCCTCAAGCCTGGTCCACATGCGTGGGGTCTCCTGTCGTCCCCGGATCCTCTGTAGTAGCCGGGACCTCAGACTGGTCTCCGACCTGCTGCTGCTCTGCTGTTGGGATATGAGCCGGATCAAGGACAGGCTGAACCACCGGTGGAACACTAGATGTACCCTCCTGAACCCGGGCCACCTCTATCACAACTCCCTCAGTGCTTGGGAGTTTCCTCTTCTTCCTCGGCCTGGGGGTCTCCTCCTTCTGTTGGATCTACAGCTGGGTCCCCGAAGAGTAAGTCAAGTGGCATCTAATCCGCCAAGAGCTTATCCACATCCTCCCTCAACTTCGTCACTGACTCCTTGTAAGCCTTTTGCTTCCTCAACTTCCTGTGCTCCCTAGCCAGTTTACCCAATGCGGTGCTGTGTGCCCCAACTGCCTTAGCCAAGGCATCCTGTGTCTCCATTATCTTTTCCTGGTTGGCCAGGATCTTCTTCAGTGTCTCCTCAATGGAAGGAGGGATTTGAACTGTGGCAGGGGCTGACTGTGCCTGAACTACAGTGGCCAAGTTTGACAACTTGGATGTCGCAGCTGACATCCAGTTGTTCAAACTGGCTAGAGACTGAGCAAGCTGGTGGGCAGCGAACCGGTGAGTCTTCGATGAAGGGACATCCGGGTCCGCTGCAGTAGATGGACCAGCAATAGTAGAAGGACCCGAAGGCAATGTCTCACCGGTAGCAGGGATGGTGGAAGGCTCGGTGGACTGCTTAATAACCGCTGGCTCCTCAGACTGGCTAGGTGCGGTGGAAGTGGATGCCTGAGGCTTTTTGGACCTCTTTGGGTTGTCGGGACCCAACTGACTGTACCATGAGTAGGGGGCCACTGGATCTACCGGGACATCAAACCTCTTCTTCTTCACCTTCAATTCTCCAAAGTACAGGGAAAGAGTGTTCGGGAAGGGGTAGTTTGTGTTGGTCTCCTGCCCGACCGTAGAAATCACCCTTGACATGATGTTGCCCACATTCAGGGGAAAACCAGCCATAATAGATGCCAGTAACACTGCACGGGGAATAGGAACTGTGTGATCATGAGTGGAGGGATCAAGCCTACTATACACGAAGGTCAACCAACCCTTTGCTTCAAAACTGAACGTGTTTCTCAAAATCTTCTCCCCTGCTTTCAACCAAACTGGGACAGTGCCTGGGGCTACCAAGTGCTGGGCCAACCAAGGACGAACCTCTTCTTTCATTTCCAGCTTTTCTAAGTATTGGGTTTCGTCCTCTTCGTTGAATCCCAAAAACTCATTCAGAGACTTCCCATCAAACATCACCACTTTGTCCCTCACTTGTGTCGCCTTTGAGTCCTTCACTACATGATGAACATTGCAGTAAAATTCTTTCACCATATGTTCATTTGCGACTATGCAACGTTCCTTGAAGAAACCCCAACCCTCTCTAGTACGGAATTGTGCTTGCACATGTGGGTTTAGAGGAAGAAGATCAGAGTCAATAAATTGCCTCTCCGGAATCAATTTTCTTTTGGTCCACCACTCTCGAAATCTGTGGAAGGCTATTTCACTTACAAATCTATCAGCCCATGCTTCCGGTTTTCTTGTTCTATCAACACCACAAACTTGGGGCTCACCCCCCTCACCGTATCCTCCACTCTCCCCAGATAGTGAAGCTGTGGGGGAGGTGGAGTATTGTTCTGCACTTTTAACTTCGGACTCATCAGACGAGTCCGAAACTACATTCACCGGTCTTTTGAGGTTTTTATCAGCTGGTCCTTCGGAGGTAGGTGAAGTTGAAGGAGAGTCATGCAATTGGAGCGGGAGAGACATGTGAGTGGGAGCAGATTCAGAAGTAATACTCCGGGATGGTACATACTCACTCCCCGAAGAGTGGGAGGCAGCTCTATCAGCTTCCCGTATTATCTTACGGGTCTTTTTTATATTCTCCCGAGCCTGGGGAGTGAGTTTAACAACCCGCTTTCCTTTTCCCCCTCGGGAGGAACCACCCCTCCCGGGTTGTTGTTCTTTTCCTCCTCGTTTCTTAACCATGATCTGCAAAAAAAAGTCTAACATTGTTAGTTGAAGCATATGCAGTGAATTGGATGCTACAGTTGAATGCATGGTTTAGAAACAGGGTTGCAGAATAGAAGGGGCGCGGACCGCGCAAAAGTGCCACACGGTCGCGCTGGGGTAGAGCGGACCGCGTAAAACTGGAGCGCGGACCGTGCTTAAGATGTTCCAGTGAAACCCCTCTCTGAATCTTACCAACGCGGTCCGCACTAATTTGGACCGCGACCGTGCTAGGCTGGCACGGACCGCACACAAATGCTACGCGGACCGCGCAGAAGATACTCAGCACACAACAAAGAGGAAGCGCGGACCGCGCAGAAAGGACGCGCGGCCGCGTAGGGCAGACAATTAACTGAGTATGGGGATTTTCATTTAAGTCCAATTTTTTGTTCAAATTATAGGTCCTAATTGTCCCTACTCAGTTACTAATCAAGAATTCATGCCCATTATTTCACATAAACACACAAAATCTACCCTAACAGGTAAAACTAAGAGAGAAAGAAGAAAATAAGAAGTTATACTAATAGGAAGCAAATAAAAAAAAGATCAAAAATTAAACTATGAATGAGATTAGTGAGGAATGTTACCAGGGGTTGTGAAAGTTTTAACTACTTGAAGCAAGTTCTTTTGATGCACGGTGAAAATTGAGAGCTCAGGTAGAAAATTGGCGAAAAGGTTAAAATGAAGCCTAGGGTCTCTATTTATAGAAAACACTGTGGGACCCATTACTTACCCACCAGCGCGGCCGCGCAGAAATGGCCGCGGACCGCGCTGGATTTCCAGCATCCTTAATTGCCTGAACAGCCCACGAGGACCGCGCTGTTTTGTCACGCGGCCGCGTGGGAAACTTCAGAGAGCATGTAATTTGGGCTTCTCCTGCGCGGACCGCACAAAAATGTCACGCGGACCGCGCAGCTGGCTTCAGAGACTCAGCTCCCATTTCACCAGCCTACACAGACCGCACTGTTTTGGTGTGCGGCCGCGTAGGCAAACTTCAGGGACCTTAAAATTTTTGCTACTTTTGTCCTGCACTGGTCTAACATCAACCCTGCAACATCTCACAAACCATGAGTTGAAAAATCCTAATCTACAACGAAAAAATAAAAAGAAAGAAAAAGACATGGGTTGCCTCCCAAGAAGCACCTGATTTAACGTCGCGGCACGACGCATTTTACCATAATATCACTTCAAATGAAGGAGTGCCACCACGTGGCTGTCATCAATCTTCCCCAAGTAATGCTTCACACGATGCCCATTGACCCGGAATACCTTACCATTTTTGTTTTTGAGATCAAGAGCACCAAAGGGAGTCACAAATACCACTTCAAAAGGGCCACTCCACTAAGATTTGAGTTTGCCCGGAAATAACCTCAACCGGGAGTTGAAAAGAAGAACTATATAACCGACCTTGAATTCCTTTCCCCGAGCATATTTGTCGTGAAGGTACTTCATCTTGTCCTTGTACAAAGACGAGCTGGAGTAGGCGTAAAATCTAAACTCATCAAGCTCATTCAATTGCTCCACTCGGAGATTGGCTGCAACATCCCATTCCAAGTTCAACTTCCTCAATGCCCACATAGCCTTGTGCTCAAGTTCCACCGGAAGATGGCAAGCTTTACCAAACACCAACCGATACGGAGACATACCAATTGGAGTCTTGTAAGCCGTCCGATAAGCCCAAAGAGCATAATCCAATTTCTTCGACCAATCGAACCTATTAGCATTTACCGTTTTGGACAAAATACTCTTTATCTCCCGATTTGAGATTTCCACTTGTCCGCTAGCTTGTGGATAATAGGGGGTGGTCACTTTGTGATTAACTCCATACTTATCAAGCAATGAGTCGAAAGCCTTGTTGCAAAAATGGGACCCCCCATCACTAATAATGGCCCGAGGAGTACCAAACCTCGTAAAGATACTCTTTTTCAAAAATGCTACAACATTTCGGGCTTCATTGTTGGGTAGAGCCACGGCTTCCACCCATTCTGAAACATAGTCCATCGCCACGAGAATGTAAGTATTACCATAAGAGCTCACGAACAGACCCATGAAATCGATGCCCCAAACATCAAAAATATCCACCTCAAGAATTGTATTGAGGTGCATCTCATCCTTCTTGGAAATACTGCCGGCTCTTTGACATGCATCACATCTCTTCACCAATTCACTAGCATCCTTGAACAGCGTGGGCCAATAGAAGCCACAACTCAAAACTTTTGAGGCCTGTCCCTCAACCCCCCCCCCCCCCCCCCCCCCGTGATGGCCACCATAGGGAGAAGAGTGACAAGCCTCCAATATGATCATTTGTTCACTTTCCGGTACACATCTTCTTATCACTCCATCCGTGCAAATTCTAAACAAATACGGATCATCCCAATAGAAATCCAAACTATCCCGCTTGAGTTTCTTCCTTTGGTTGGAAGAGAGCTCACACGGGACGTTACCAGTCACAATGAAGTTGGCGATGTCCGCGAACCATGGCATTTCACACATAGAAACGGAAAGAAGCTGCTCGTCAGGGAACCTATCATTAATCTCAATACCATCACTTGGTCTCCCATCTTCCTCTAATCGGGACAAATGGTCTGCAACTTGATTCTCGCTTCCCTTTCTATCCACAATCTCTAAATCAAATTCCTGAAGGAGTAGCACCCACCTCATCAATCTTGCTTTCGAATCCTTCTTAGTCATCAAATACCGGAGGGCTGCATGGTCCGTGTGTATGATCACCTTTGCTCCCATAAGGTAAGGTCGAAATTTCTCCATCACGAACACAATAGCTAATAGCTCCTTTTCTATCACTATGTAGTTTCTCTGGGCCTCATTCATAGTCTTGCTAGCATAATACACAGGATGGAACATTTTGTTGATCCTTTGGCCTAGCACCGCCCCAACCGCTACATCACTCGCATCGCACATAAGTTCAAAAGGCAAATCCCAATTAGGTGCGGTGATTATAGGAGTTGTTGTCAACTTGTGTTTCAATAGCTCAAAAGACTCCATGCACTTCTCATCAAAAATAAACTTGACATCCTTCTCTAACAACTTGCAAAGCGGGTTCACAATTTTTGAAAAATCTTTAAATCGCTGGTAGAACCTGGCATGACCAAGAAAACTCCTCACCCCTTTGACAGAAGTAGGGGGAGGGAGCCTTGAGATAACCTCTATTTTTTCCTTATCAACTTCAATTCCTTGCCTTGAGATTTTGT
>NC_031996.1:3624400-3631333 GCF_001879085.1 Nicotiana attenuata | reverse complement strand
GATGGTCACTGTTTTCCTTCAAGCCCAGGAAGCAGACTATTTTCAGAATATGATGTCCGCCATGGGCAAGCCCTTCGCAGAGGCAATAAAAATCGGAGAGATGGTAGAGAATGGGCTCAAAACGGGTAGAATTTTAAGCCAGTCAGCCATAAGAGCAACCTCCCAAGCCATCCAAGGCGGGTCTGGAGGAATGGCAAAAGGCAAAAAGAAAGAAGAAACAGTGATGGCAGCATCGGGAGGAAGAAGATACCGGGCTCCTAGACCGGTGTTCTTTGAAAGAACCCCTCAATACTACTATCCTCATACTGATATGGCTTATGCTCCTCCACCTTATGCGGTCATGAATGCTCAACCCTTCGGCTGACCGCAACCACAAGCTAACCAAAATCCAACTCCATTCGAAAGAAATCAACCTCCTCACCAGAACTAATATAATCCCCGACCACCGCAAAATAACTTCCGCCCTCGGGAACCACCCAAACGACCAAATTTTATGCCGATTGGTGAGCCTTACTCCAGTCTGTTCCCGAAGCTCGTCCAGATGAATCTGCTGCAGCCTATTCCCCAAAACAGGCAGAACCCGGAATCTCCAGCTTATCAACGAGGGGTCCATTGTGCCTACCATTCAGGAGCTGAAGGGCATAGTACTGATAACTGCTGGACATTGAAGAAAGCTGTAGAAGATTTGATTGAACAAGGGAAAATAGTGTTGAGGGATGAAGAAGCCCCGAATGTGACCAATAATCCATTGCCCGCTCACAACAACGGGCCGGTAATTGGGATGATCTGTGAAGACAGAGAATTTGATCCAGCATTAAAATCTATAATTGCTACTGCCGACGCAGAAAAGAAACCCAAGGTACCCCCAAAGCAAGAGAAAGGGGAGAAGAAGAATAAAAGTGTCAAAACTGAGCCTGAGAAGAAACCTGAGACAAAAACAGAGACGGAACCTCTTAAGAATGGAATTCTCTATGTTCCGCGAAGACGCCAAGAAAAACCATTAGTTGTCAATGCTCCAAGGAAGTTTGAAGTAAAAAGGGAAACACAAATGTATGTACCAAAAGGAGCTTATGTGGTACGGGGGACAATTAAACTGCCTCGGCTGAATGAGCCAGTGGTTATTGGACGCGTACCACAGAAGCCAATAACAGACCCCTCTGCAGTGCCATGGAACTATCAGCAAACAGTGGTTACATACAAGGGCAAAGAAATTTCGGGGGAACTTCCAGGGAAAACCTCTGTTGAGAAATATTCAAATGTACAAGAGGTAAACAACGCCGCTCGAAAGCGCTTTCCGTCCAAGAAGCCAGTGAGTGTTGAGGAAGCAGAAGCCTTCTTCCAGAAAATGAAGATGCCTGATTATGAAACAGTGGATCAATTAAGGAAATATCCTGAACAGGTGTCCCTGCTATCATTGGTGACGAAATCCTCCGAACATCAGAAGATCTTGATTAAAACTTTGAATGAGGCGTATGTGCCAATTGAAACTTCAGTCGAACAGCTCGAAAGGATGGCGGAAAGGTTCTTTGCCATCAATCAACTCTCTTTTAGTAAAAATGACTTGCCTCCGGAAGGCGCAGCTCACAACAAAGCCTTGCATCTGACTGTCAGGTGTGAAGGTTATTATGTCAAGCGAGTCATGGTGGATGGAGGCTCGGGGGTTGACATCTGCCCACTCTCCACATTGCAAAAGATGGAAATCGGGACATGAAGGATTCGTCCGAATAATGTTTGTGTGAGAGCTTTTGATGGTGTTAAGAGGGATACCATCGGTGAAATTGATTTGATATTGACCATAGGTCCGGTGGATTTCGAGGTAACCTTCCAGGTGTTGGACATGGATACATCTTATAATTTTCTTCTTGGAAGGCCCTGGATCCATGTTGCGGGAGTTGTGCCCTCTACCCTCCACCAAATGGTAAAATTCGAATATGAAGATCATGAAATCGTGGCCCACGGGGAAGACGAGTAGTCCATTTATCGTGACCCATCTATCCCATGTTTGGAGGCGAGGGAAGGAAGTGAGCATATTGTTTATCAAGCCTTTGAAATAGTGGTGGCAGATCAGCACGAGGAGGGAAATCCTTGTCCTCAACATTTCCTGTCTAATGATTCAATCATGGTTGCCAAAGAGATGATTAGACATGGTTTCAAACCAGGAAAAGGGTTGGGAAAAACTTTACAAGGAATATCCGAGCCGGTAACTCTACCCATAGCAGAAAAGTTTTTCGGGATAGGCTTCCACCCTACCCCAGAAGATGAGAAATGGGCCGAGGAAAGAAAGAAAGAAGGATGGGTTCTGCCACTACCATTGCCACATCTCTATGATACTTTTGTCAAGCCCAAGTATGGCAAAGAAGAGGATGATGAGGTGTTCACAGCTGAGGAAATCGAAGATATATGTGGAGCTATGAGACAAATGCTTTATGAAACCAACATGGTTCAGCCAGGCGAAGGGACTAGCACCGCTGAGGTGCTCTATATGGGACCAGATGCTAAACTCCAAAATTGGAAGGCTACACCATTCCCGATCAGGCGGGAGTCCCGGTAGACTAGCCCTGTCACCTTTTCTGTATCCCGAGTTATTTCAGGGTGTAACTCGGATGTTTCTTATAGTTTCTTGTCTTTAAATTCCTGAATGTAAACCCTGTTATCTTTCCAATTCCAAGAAATGAAATCAATATTTCATCGTCCATTTTTCTCTTTATTCTTTCTAATTTTGTTATTTTTCCCTTTTCATCTTTTCTTTTCAGTTATAATAATGCGGCTTTAAATAACATGACATGCTTGCGGACTTCATGCCCAGACTCAAACACGCTGTCTAATTGTGAAATAATGAATCAAGAATCGGAATATGATGAGGAAGAGGCTTTTAGGGAAATAAACCGAGAATTGGAAAAATTTGAGAACAAACCTAAGCCAAATCTGAATGACACTGAACCGGTTAATTTCGGAACTGCCGAAGAAATAAGGGAAACCAAAATAAGCATTCACACAGATGAGCAAACCCGAGATGCAATAATTCAACTCCTTTTCGAATTTAAAGATGTGTTTGCTTGGTCGTATGACAACATGCCAGGACTGAGTGTGGATCTAGTGGTGCACAAATTGCCAATTTACCCCGATTGTCCTCCAGTACAGCAAAAGCAAAGAAAGTTTAAAACTGATATCAGTGATAAGATCAAAGAAGAAATCTCAAAACAGCTGAAGGCGGGGGTAATCCGAGTGGTCCGATATACTACATGGCTAGCCAATGTGGTTCCAGTGCCAAAGAAGGACGGGAAAACCCGGGTGTGTGTGGACTACCGAGATTTGAATAGGGCAAGTCCCAAAGACAATTTCCCATTGCCTAACATCCACATCCTTGTTGATAACTGCGCCAAACATGAAATACAGTCCTTCGTGGATTGCTATGCAGGATATCACCAGGTGTTGATGGATGAAGAAGACGCCGAGAAGACAGCTTTCACTATACCCTGGGGTACCTACTGTTATCGGGTTATGCCATTTGGGCTGAAGAATGCCGGGGCAACCTACATGAGAGCCATGACCGCCATTTTCCATGATATGATGCATCAGGAGATAGAGGTGTATGTGGATGATGTAATCATTAAGTCCCGAACTCAGAGTGACCATGTTCGAGATTTGAGAAAGTTCTTTGAACGGCTGCGCAAGTATGATCTGAAGTTGAATCCAGCTAAATGTGCCTTCAGAGTCCCATCAGGCAAGCTCCTGGGTTTCATAGTCAGCAGGAGAGGTATTGAGTTAGATCCAACAAAGATAAAGGCCATTCGAGATTTACCTCCTCCAAGAACTAAGAAGGATGTGATGAGCTTATTGGGCAGGTTAAACTATATCAGTCGGTTCATCGCTCAACTAACTACTGATTATCGCGCAGCGGACTCAACCTTAGGAAGAGTGGGCGCTAATACTTTTACCCAATAGTGGTATCGGGGTCAATTTCCACAGGGAGCTAGAAAGGGAGTTGGATATTTGCTTAGCCTAGAAATGCGTGCTTGCTTATAATTGATCTTCTATCATTTTTGGGTTTTTATGATTATCAACTACAATTTAACAACTACTAATTATAACTAAATTATGCTAAGATATTACTTCTAGGTTGTATGCAAGATAGAGAAAGGCACTAGGGTCGTGGCATTTACCTAGGTGGTCAACTAACGGGTAGAGATTCCTAATACAAGAATGATGATAATGGGGCTTACGCTATAACCGTTGCACGATTGCACTCACTCTCACACCTCTCGGTAGAAAGAGTGATTTTGCCCAATTGACTCTCTCGAGACCAATTGGGTAGGCTAACAAGCCAAGCAACTTAGGGTTCAAGTTGGGTAATTACTCTCTCGAGGTTTTACCCGTTAATTGGGACTACCATTCTCATGGGTCCATCCCAATTCCTTGTTGGGTTAATTTTGGAGTCATAGACACTCTTTCTCAAGAAGACTCAAGACCCACTAAGCTAGACTTAGTGTTTGCAACCACCAAATCCTAGTTAAAACATAAAATTAACCCAAATATCAAACACCCAACATCATTCAAGCATTAAACAATCACACCCATTAATTACCCACACTAGGGTTGAGCCACAACCCTAGCTAATGGGTTTAGCTAGCCATAATAGCAACAGAAATTGAAGAAGTAGTAGATAAAATCAACATATTAATTAACTAGAATGTTAATCTACAAGAATCCACGATAAAAAAGATGAAAATGCCCAAAATAGGCTAAAACTTGAGTCTCACGAGTGTTGCTGCTATCTGATATCTAAAACTTAACCTAGAAATAATAAAATATTCTATTTATACAATGCTAGAAAAACCGGACAAAAATACCCCTTCGGGGCTGGCGCGGACCGCGCAGAAATGCAGCGCGGCCGCATAGGGGTCTTGGCCTTCGATTATTCACTTCTGAAGTGGGGGACGCGGACCGCACAAAGAGGTAGCGCGGCCGCGCAGGCTAATGAGCGCAGACCGCACAACAATGAAGCGCGACCGCATGGACACCAGCGCTGACCGCGTAGAAATGGACGCTGACCGCGCATGGAAACCCCTGAAATGGATGCTCTCTGAATCTCCTAGTGCGGCCGCGCAGCAAATCAATGCGGTCCGCGCTAGGTCCTCTTGTCCCTACTTCAATGATCTTTGACACTTAAGCGGGCTTCACTCCGTTTCGAGCTGATCTTTGACTTTCGTCATCTTGTCGCTCAAACCTGCAATCAAGCGCACTTTGTAAGCATTCTGGGTCTATTTTATGACAATTCATACATAAAGCATAGGCAAGTATGGGCATAAAACGTGTTAAAATCACAGTTATCAACTACCACCTGTGAGCCCATATTCAAACTGTTGAAGAAAGATGCAGCAATCAGATGGACATCCGAATGTCAAGAGGCCTTCAACAAGATCAAGGAATATTTGTCAAATCCTCCAGTATTGGTCCCACCGGAGCCTGGGCGACCTCTCTTCTTGTATCTGACAGTGCTGGAAAATTCCTTTGGCTGTGTTCTTGGGCAGCATGATATAACCGGCAGGAAAGAGCAGGCAATTTAATATCTGAGCAAGAAGTTCACCAGCTACAAGGCCAAATACACTTTGTTAGAGAGAACATGTTGTGCTCTGATGTGGGTCGCTCAAAAGTTGAGACACTATCTTCAAGCCCACACCACCTATCTCATAACCAGGTTGGATCATTTGAAATACATATTCCAGAAACCGATGCCCACTGGGAGACTGGCAAAGTGGCAAATCTTGCTTACTAAATTTGACATAGTCTACGTTACTCGCACGGCAATGAAGGCCCAGGCGTTGGCAGATCATTTGGCTGAAAATCCGGTTGACGAGGAATACCAACCATTGAGCACATATTTCCCAGATGAGGAGGTAAATTCAGTAGAAGCCATCTCTGAGGACACTCGTGCTTGGAAAATGTTCTTTGACGGAGCAGTAAATGCAAGAGGTGTAGGCATTGGGGCAATCTTGATATCACCCAATGGTCAGCACTACCCAGCTACAGCTAGGCTCCGATTCTTCTGTACAAACAATACGGCTGAGTACCAAGCCTGCATCATGGGCATGAATATGGCAATTGACCAAGATGTTGAAGATTTATTGATCATGGGGGACTCTGATTTGATTATCTGGCAAGCCCAGGGAGAGTGGGAGACTCGAGATGTTAAGCTCATTCCCTATCGACAGCATGTGGAAGATCTCACCAAGCGCTTCAAGTCGATAGAGTTCAGGTATATCCCTCGGTGTCATAATGAACTAGCCGACGCACTCGCCACTCTAGCTTCAATGCTGCCTTACCAAGGCAATGCCCATATTGACCCTCTGGAGATTCAAATCAAAGAAAAGCACGGGTATTGTAATGCGGTTGAGGCGGAACCCAGCATTCAGCCCTGGTATCATGATATCAAGAGATTTCTGAAAACACAGGAATACCCCGAGCAAGCCACTGGAGATCAGAAGAGAACCATTAGACGGCATGCGAGTGGTTTCTTCTTAAGTGGTGATGTTTTGTACAAAAGGACCCCGGACCTCAATTTGCTAAGATGTGTTGATGCCGAGGAAGCCGAAAGAATTATGCATGAAGTACATGCGGGAGTATGCGAACCTCATATGAATGGTTATGTGTTGGCAAAGAAAATTCTGCGAGCGGGGTACTACTGGATAACTATGGAAAAGAACTGCTTCAGCTTTGTTCGAAAATGCCATCAATGTCAGGTGCACGGTGATTTGATTCATGCACCTCCAACAGAGCTTCATCCGATGTCAGCACCTTGGCCGTTTGTTGCTTGGGGGTATGGATGTCATTGGGCCGATCGAGCCGAAAGCTTCGAATGGGGCATAGATTCATATTGGTGGCAATTGACTATTTCGCAAAATGGGGTTGAGGCCATCACTCTCAAGTCGGTCA